>NC_088400.1:53400016-53706891 GCF_034236695.1 Oncorhynchus nerka | reverse complement strand
GGGAGGAGGCTTCTAATGTTAACATGCATGAGACCAAGGCTTTTATGGTTACAGAAGTCAACAAATGAGAGCGCCTGGGAAATGAGAGTGGTGCAGGGTGCTGCAGGGCCTGTGTTAACCTCTACATCACCAGAGGAACAGAGGAGGAATAGGGTAAGGGTATGGCTAATCTATAGCCATGTGTCACGCCCTGGTCTAAGTATTTTGTGTTTATCTTCATGTATTGGGTCAGGCCAGGGTGTGGCATGGGTTTTTTGTATGTGGTGTGTATATATTGGGATTGTAGCTAGTGGGGTGATCTAGCAAAGTCTATGGCTGTCTGGAGTGGTTCTCAATCAGAGGCAGGTGTTTATCGTTGTCTCTGATTGGGAACCATATTTAGGCAGCCATATTCTTTGAGTTTGGGGTGGGTGATTGTCCTTAGTGTCTTTGTTCCTGTCGCTGTGTTAGTTGACAAGTATAGGCTGTTTCGGTTTTCGTTACGTTTATTGTTTTGTAGTGTTTGTGTTATTTCGTGTCTACGTTTGTTTGATTAAACATGGATCGCAATCTACACGCTGCGTTTTGGTCCGACTCTCCTTCACCACACCTAGAAAACCGTTACACCATGAAATGCTTTGAAAGGCTGGTCATGGCTCACGTCAACACCATCGTCCCAGACACCCTGGACCGCCCCAACAGACGCAATCTCTATTGCCCTCCACACTGCCCTGACCCACATGGACAAAAGGAATACCTATGTAAGAATGCTGTTCATTTACTACAGCTCAGAATTCAACACCATAGTCCCCTCCAAGCTCATCACCAAACTCAGAACCCTGGGACTAAACACCTCCCTCTGCAACTGGATCCTGGACTTCCTGACGGGTGGTAAGGTTAGGTAACAACAAATCCACCACGCTGACCATCAACACGGGGGGTTAGGATTGGTTTGACTAGCTGTATCACCATTTGGTACGGCAAGGGCAAGGCACCCGACCACAAGGCGCTTACAGAGGGTGGTAAGGACCGCCCAGTACACCACTGGGGCCGAGCTCTCTGCCATCCAGGACCTCTACACCAGGCGGAGTCAAAGGAAGGCCCAAAAAATGGTCTCCTGAACAGCTAATCAAATGGCTACTGGGACTATTTGCATTGTCCCCTCCACCCCCATGCTTACGCTGCTGCTACTCTCTGTTTATTATCCATGCATAGTCCCTTTTCCTCTACCTACATGTACATATTACCTCAATTACCTCGACTAACAAGCAGCATCAGTGCACCAAGTCTGGAACCAACGGGACCCTGAACAGCTTCTACCTCCAAGCCATGACTGCTAAACAAGACTGTTAAATAGAAAATCATGGCTACCTGGACAACCTGTATTGATTCGTTTTTGCACTAACACTCTTACACTGACTCTATGCACACACACTGGACCCTTCCCATACACTCACACATACTTACACTGACACCACAACACACACACAAACACACACACATACAGTAACATGTGCACACATGCATAATGACGCCACACATATACATTCACACACAGACACTCACACACACACTTTCACACTCACCACTTACACTGCTGCTACTGTCTATTATCACGTTTTTTTGCCTAGTCACTTTACCCCTACTTGTATGTACATAGCTATCTCAATTACCTCGTACCCCTGCACATCGACTCGGTACTCTTCATTGCTATTCGTTATTCACTGTGTATTAATTCCTCATGTCACTTTTTCATCACTCCTTTCTGAAGGAGGGTTTTGACTTAACCTCAACATCAGAAGAGGAATGGGAAACTGTATGCTGTCACTAACATACCTACATATATGAACAAATAACAGTAAATGGTATTGACAATGTCTGAGTGATGTATTTGGTACTAGATAACTCCAATACAGAATCTGAATGAGTAGGAAAGGGTTAAATATACCAGCAACTGACCCAAAATGGGGAGGGAGGTGGGGGCGGGGCAAAGGGACAGTATTCCATTGAGAATTGGTGGTATTGCAATGCCTGAGATTGGGTTGAACCAATGTGAGCTGTATTGTGGGGGTGCTCCTCCCTCAAGCCCCTGTGCTGCCTCTTCCTCTCCTCATTCCTGTAACTGAGAACTGCACAAAAACCTACAATTATAATGTGTATGTTGAGGTATGGTTTTAACAAATCACTAACTCTTTTTATAACACCTGTGTGAATGCTGGGGAAATATTGTGTCCCTCTATGAAGGAGGGGGAGGGGGAGGCTCAATAAAGAAAATGGTAGAAGATCACTGTCACATTGAATGTTTGTTATTTTCAATAAACATGTACTGTATGTGACTCAATGTTTTGTGTAGATAAAAATATGTAATGTTGTGCAACTGTTAACTAGAACATTGCACAGTAGTGACCTGGTAATTGTATGCACGTAAGAAAATCTAATGTGTATTCATTGCACATTAGTTTGAGGTGGGAGGAGTTTTTCACCTAGGATTACACATTAATGATCTGTACAGAGAAGTAGGAATACCCATCGGTTTCACTACTACTCCTGTGTTAATCATACCTGCTACTAGTAGGACTGTGATTTGTCTCATTGTCTGTTTTTTCCCTTTGGTGAGGACTGAAAACTGATGTAACATGAGATAGCTCCGTCCATGTCCAGTCAAACATATCCCTTAATAATCACAGTCAATGGCATCGTGCATATTTTTTTGAGGACACTGGAGACTAAATTCAATATATTTGAATGAATTATGTATAAAAACTCAACAAAATATTGTTCTATTTTTGTTCTACCAATGATCAAAATTATAAGGCATGTGGTCTGAGATTAAACTGGTATGACGCAGTAGCGTAGTCAGAAATTCGTTGGTGGGTGGCCTGCAGATTTTTTTTGAGGGGCGGGAGACAACTAAATTCCTGCAATTCTACACATTTTGCCATGGGGCAAAGAAAATCATGTGCAGTTTTATAGGTAATCTCATGCTATTCCACACATTTTGCCATGAGCCTGAGAGAAAATGTTGCTGTTTTAAAGCTAATTTCCCACAATTGTACACATTTTTCCATGGGGCAGAGAGGAAAATGTGTAGAGGAGATGGCAGAGATGGCTGCCATTGTACGGGCTCCTAACCAATTGTGTTATTGTGTGTGTTTTTTCGCATTTATTTGTAACTTATTTTGTACATAATATTTCTGCCACCGTCTCTTATGACCGAAAAGAGCTTCCGGATATCAGGACAGCGATTACTCACCTCATACTGGACAAATTATTTTCTTTAACGAGTCGGACTTACTTCAGACATCCTACAAAGCCCAAATCCCCATCATTCGCATGAAGAAGGGACAAAGATATCGGTGACGTAGGTAGGGTGCCTTGTAAGGATCCGACGGCGAGTGGGTAATCCGCCTCTACCGTCAGTCCTATTAGCCAACGTGCAATCATTGGATAATAAAATGGATGAGTTCCGATCAAGACTATGCTACCATGGGGACATTAAAAACAGTAATATCTTATGTTTCACAGAGTCGTGGCTGAACGACGACATGGATAACATACAGCTGGCTGGGTTTTCGGTGCATCGGCAAGACAGAACAGCTGCCTCCGGTAAGACAAGGGGTGGCAGTCTGTGTCTATTTGCAAATAACAGCTGGTGCACAAAATCTAATATTAAGGAAGTCTCAAGGTTTTGCTCGCCTGAAGTAGAGTATCTCATGATAAGCTGTAGACCACACTATTTACCAAGAGAGTTTTGATCTATATTAGCTATACCACACTAAGACCACACTCAACGAGCTGGATAAGGCCAAACAAACAAGACAATGCTCATCCAGAGGCGGCACTCCTAGTGGCCGGGGACTTTAATGCAGGGAAACTTGAATCTGTTTTTACCTCATTTCTACACAGCATTTTACATGTGCAACCAGAGGGGGAAAAAACTATAGACCACATTAACTTCACACACAGAGACGTGTACAAAGCTCTCCTTTGCCGTCCATTTGGAAAATCTGACCATAACTCTATCCTCCTGATTCTTTCTTACAAGCAAAAACTAAAGCAGGAACTACCAGGGACCCTTCTCAATACGGAAGTGGTCAGATGATGCAGATGCTAAGCTACAGGACTGTTTTGCTAGCACAGACTGGAATATGTCCCGGGATT
The DNA here is from genome assembly GCF_034236695.1 of Oncorhynchus nerka. NCBI lineage: Eukaryota > Metazoa > Chordata > Actinopteri > Salmoniformes > Salmonidae > Oncorhynchus > Oncorhynchus nerka. The sequence continues at coordinate 53,702,751 of NC_088400.1, read as the reverse complement.
CTTCCAATGGCATTGAGAAGTATATCATATCAGTCAACGGTTTCATCAATAAGTGCATCGTCATCACCACAGTGGCCGTCCGTACATACCCCAACCAGAAGCAATGGATTACAGGCAACATCCGCACTGAGCTAAAGGGCAGAACTGCCGCCTTCAAGCAGCGGGACTCTAATCCGGAAGCTTAAAAGGAATCCCACTAAGCCCTCAGATGAACCATCAAACAGGCAAAGCATCAATACAGGACTAAGATTGAATCATACTACACCGGCTCTTATGCTCGTCGGATGTGGCAGGGCTTGCAAACTATTACGGACTGCAAAGGGAAGCACCGACACAAGCAGCCCAGTGACACAAGCCTACCAGATGAGCTAAATGACTTATATGCTCCTCAGTGAAAGGCACATGACAGCCCGCTTGGAGTTTGCCAAAAGGAACCTAAAGACTCTCAGATCATGAGAAACAAGATTCTCTGGTCTGATGAAACCAAGATTGAACTCTAAGGGCTGAATGCCAAGCATCACATCTGGAGGAAACCTGGCACCATCCCTACGGTGAAGCATGGTTGTAGCAGCATCATGCTGTGGGGATGTTTTTCAGCGGCAGGGACTGAGAGACTAGTCAGGATCGAGGAAAAGATGAACGGAGCAAAGTACAGAGAGATCCGTGATGAAAACCTTCTCCAGAGCGCTCAGGACCTCAGACTGGGGCGAAGGTTTAAAAACCCATTTTTTCTTTGTCATTACGGTGTATTGTGTGTAAATTGCTAAGCAAAAACATTCTTAAATTGATTAAAATAATTTAACAAAAAAAGTCAAGGGGTCTGAATACTTTCCGAATGCACCGTATGTAGTTTGGATGTCCATAATGATCGTGTCCCTGCTTACAAATATCTGGATAGATGAAAAGCTGTCTTTTATAAAGCATATTGATGAGTTAGTAAAGAAGCTGAGAATAAAAATGGGCTTCCTTTGAAATAGGCCATGCCTCTCGCTAAATAGTAGAAAGCAGATTATTCAGTCGACGTTCCTATCTGTCCTAGACTATGGCGACATCATCTATATGAATGCAGCTGCTACTTCATTAAAGCCGTTAGATGAAGTTTATCATAGCGCACTGCGCTTTATTACAAGCGACAATTTTAGTACTCATGACTGTTTTCGCTACCAGAAAGTTGGTTGGCCCTCTTTGATGTCATGTTGGTTGATACATTGATTTGTTTTCATTTATAAAGCCATTTTACAAAAAGTCCCACTGTACCTAACATCTTTACTAAGCTTTAGACATACAAGTTACCACACCCGGTCTCAGGTTAACTATGGAGTTAGGTAAACCAGCTTTTAGTTTTCTTATTTGTGGGATTTTTTTAAATGAGCTGCTCTGGTGCCTTTAGGGCAATTCAAAAGGCTGATTGAGGACCTTATTACTGATGAATGTGTCTGTTTTTTATGACCATGTTTTTTTTCTACTTGCATTTTGTATTTATATTGATGAGTGTATTTTCAGTAATTTATGTAATTCCCTGACAAAAAAGAAATGTTAACTGAACAAAATAGCCTCCTGAGTGGCACAGTGGTCTAAGGCACCCCAGTGCTAGCTCTGCCACTAGAGATCCTGGTTAGAGTCCAGGCTCTGTCGCAGCCGGCCACGACAGGGAGACCCATGGGGCGGTGCACAATTGGCCCAGTGTCGTCCGGGTTAGGGGAGGGTTTGGCCGACAGGGATGTTCTTGTCCCATCGAGCTCTAGCGACTCCTGTGGTGGGCCAGATGCAATGCACGATCGACAGGTGTATGGTGTTTTCGTTGCAGTGATGGTACTGGACTTTAACTACCAATTGGGGAGGAAAAAGATATACAAATAAAGAAATCCTCCCTTGATGTTTCCAGTTTGATATCAGTATGGCTCTCAATTGGTCTCACAAGCATCTATTTTTTTTAAAGCAAGTGTTGAATATGGTCTTCTACCTGTACTGGTAGTCTCATACTGTTACCCTCTCATGAGCGCAGACCTGCACCACAATAAACATTTGTGGATCTGTCCTTAAAGATGAAATCTGAACATACACACCAATGCATAATGCATACATCTATTTGTTTTTTATTGAGCAGCTCTCTTGTCCATGTTTCCCTTGTAAAAGAGGTATTCTGACTTAAATTGGACTTCCTGAATAAATAAATGTTAAATGAAAAGAATAGATAAATAAGAAAAACACCACCATACAGCGCCAAATTTGATTTCATTGTAAAGATAAAGATAACTCCCGCGCACACAATATTACATATGCGCATTGTTTGTTGTGTCAGCACAAGTATAATATCATGTGTGCGGGAGTTACATATCTGTCAGCCGGCTGCAGCAGAGACAGCCAGGGCGTCAATTGAAACCCTACGCACGCATTGGTGCTACGTTCAGAGGCGGGCGGTGACCCTGAGTGAATAAAAATCAGGTCAGATTGGCAGCAAATGCTGGTTATGTCATTCAACTGTCTCCAGAGCGATTTGATAATGTGCTGTCTGGAGGCAGGGGATGGAGCATGCACGGGCAAGGTCAGTGATGTACTTGCAAGACTGAACAGGGGACAAGAAATTATTGCGAATGAGCTTCAATCCACCATCATTGTATCTCTATTATTTTCTCTATGGACTGGTGAGGATTATATAAATGCATATATACATATTCTTCTACCCTCACCTCAGTTTCTCTTTTTTCCTGGATACCTGTACCCCACTACATAGGGATGTCAGAATGTGACATTTTCTTGGTAGCACGGTATCTATGCTATACCGAATCTGTGAACATGCCTGCATATACTATTTCAGAAAAGCATCACCTCTGATGTGACCAGTTAGTGCCTAATAGTCACTCTCAGCTCTAAAGAACAAATTCCATCTCCACCAACAGCAGGTCCTCTCATAGAATATCTATTTCAGTCTACAGGTTTACAGGTTCTCTCCCCAATCAGTGCAGTTGTTTGCTATGCAGGGGTCTAACATTTCAAGGTTTCAAACCGACAGTGGATGTTATGCAACGCCTGCTCTCGGGGACTCTCTAACATAAGCAGAAGAGACAGGAATAGAGCAGAAACTGGCAGGGTGGCAGAGCAGCAGCCTGTTGTCTACCCATTACAGAGCAGGCACAGCCACTGTCCAGCCACTGGCTAGCTGATCAGCCACCCAGCTGGCTTCGGCCCAACATGGCCCCCGACATGGCTGAAATGGACAGATAGGGATGTCTGATTGCCGTTGAGTACATGAGAATAACCAAGGAAAATGATTTTATTTGTTAAGAGACCATGGGACTGATTGAGCACAGTTAAAGTGGATGGGCAGCTATGGGATTGACAAAGTCCAATTTGACTTAGCCTGGAAACAATGGGGAAATGGTTAGAACAGGCAAACACAAACATTTATATTTATTATTATTCACATACATTTACAATGGCAGGGCAGGCAACTGCCATAAATCATAGAACATAAGTAGAAGATCAAGGGACTGGTGCCAATTTCAACATACAGCTGTCCTTATTACCCCAGCCTAGTATTTTCAGATCTAGAGAGAATATGGATCACAGATTTTCTTGTCTGAAACAGCTTGGGGTTAGGTCAGCATTTTACTATTAAACCATCATTCTGCCTCTAACAAAATATGTTCGTGTTTATACTCAGTCAGAAGACAAACCTCCGCTCCTTGTTGAAGTTAAACTTCGCAAAGGATGAAAGAAAATATCTGTTTGGAAAGTGTCAACTAAGAACAGGGGACGGACTGTTTCCTCACACTGACATTTACTTGCAAGAGGCAATGTCATAAAGACCTATTTACATAGATCTGATAAAACCTCTGCTTCACTCTTCTCCATAGATAGAATACATCTACAGTATGTATGTGCTTGACAGCGCACAAGCTGTCATTCTGCCGCTGAAGTTCAATTCCTTTGACAGCAAGGTACAAATGTATCAATTGCTTTAGGCGAGGAAGCCATCATGTGGATATTTCATGTACTGATGATTTATCAACAAACACCTAAGCATCAGCATGACACAATTCCCCAAGTTGACAACTACTGCTGTAGGCCTAGCTGCCCCCCCATCTTCTTTCTTTGGCATTCCATTAAAATATTTAAATGAGCAGGACCGACAGACATTGATGCGGCTGGGGTGTTTTTGGAAAATGGTGGAAGCGGATGTTCTGTTTGAATCGGATGACGTGCCGAGTGGAGACGAGAGCGAGAAGAATTGGATTTCAGTGGAGAATGCAGAAGGAAATAAAATAAGTAAAGTGGTAGAGGAATCTAGTAAATCCAAACCTAGTTCTGATTCTTTTCTGGTTGGAATAAAGGTTTTGGAACTATGTTGTTACCTGGGAGATTCGTTTGAAATATCTATTAAAATTGTGGATAGATTGGATGAGGTGGTGTCAATGAGAATAATGAGAAGTGGGCTTATTTAGTTTCTTTGTGTTTCTATGGAACAGAAGGAGCGTGCTCTGCGCCTCAACAAGATGTCGGATTGGAATGTGTTGTCTGTGGATCTTTGAAGCAGGGCGCCTATCAAGGGTGTTATCTCTGGGCCGCTATAAGTAAAATCAAAGGATATACACTACCGTTCAAAAGTTTGGGGTCACTTAGAAATGTCCTTGTTTTTGAAAGTTTATCATTTTAAAACGGCTAATTGATCATTAGAAAACCCTTTTGCAATTATATTGGCACTGCTGAAAAATGTTGTTCTGAATACAGAAGCAATAAAACTGGCTTTCTTTAGACTAGTTGAGTATCTGGGGCATCAGCATTTGTGTGTTTGATTACAGGCTCAAAAACAAATAACTTTCTTCTGAAACTCGTCAATCTATTCTTGTTCTGAGAAATTGCCAAGAAACTGAAAATCTCGTACGCTTTGAATTACTCCCTTCACAGAACAGCGCGAACTGGCTCTAACCAGAATAGAAATAGGAGTGGGAGGCCCCGGTGCACAACTGAGCAAGAGGACAAGTATATTAGAGTGTCTAGTTTAAGAAACAGATGCCGCACAAGTCCTCACCTGCAGCTTCATTAAATAGTACCCGCATAACACCAGTCTCAACATCAACAGTGAAGAGGCGACTCCGGGATGCTGGCCTTCTAGGCAGAGTTACAAATAAAAAGTCATACCTCAGATTGACCAATAAAAATAAAAGATTAAGATGGGCAAAAGAACACAGACACTGGACAGAGGAAGATTGGAAAAAATTGTTAAGAACAGACAAATCTAAGTTTGAGGTGTTCGCATCACAAAGAAGAACATTTGTGAGATACAGAGAAAATGAAAATATGCTGGAGGAGTGCTTGATGCCATCTGTCAAGCATGGTGGAGGCAATGTGGTGGTCTGGGGGTGCTTTGGTGGTGGTAAAGTGGGAGAAATGTACAGGGTAAAAGGGTCCCGAAAAAGGAAGGCTATCACTCCATTTTTCAATGCCATGCCATACCCTGTAGACGGCCCTTAATTGGAGCCAATTTCCTCTTACAACAGGACAATGACCCAAAGCACAGCTCCAAACTATGCAAGAACTATTTAGAGAAGAAGCAGTCAGCTGGTATTCTGTCTATAATGGAGTGGCCAGCACAGTCACCGGATCTCAACCCTAATTGAGCTGTTGTGGGAGCACCTTGACCGTATGGTACATAAGAAGAGTGGCAGGTAGCCTAGTGGTTAGAGTGTTGGGCCAGTGATCGAAAGGTTGATGGATTGAATCCCTGAGCTAACAAGGTAAAAAAAATGTGCTATTCTGCCCCTGAATAAGGCAGTTAAGCCACTGTTCCCCGGTAGGCTGTCATTGTAAATAATATGTTCTTAACTGATTTGTGTAGTTAAATAAAGGTTACACAAGAAGTGCCCATCAAGCCAATCCATCTTGTTTGAGGCGCTTCAGGAAGCATGGGGTGAAATCTCTTCAGATTACCTCAACAAATTGACAACTAGAATGGTAAAGGTCTGCAAGGCTGTAATTGCTGCAAATGGAAGATTATTTGACAAAACCAAAGTTTGAAGGACACAATTATCATTTCAATTAAAAATCATTACTTATAACCTAGTCAATGTCTTGACTAAATTTCTTCTTCATTTTGCAAATAATTTCATGTATGTTTTCATGGAAAACAGGACATTTATAAGTGACCCCAAACTTTTGAACGGTAGTGTTTGTACACAGAAACTTACATGCACGCACGCACACACACGCACGCGCACACACACACTGGTTTGTCAGTAGCTTAATCTGTTTAGTGAGCTGTGTTTGTGTGAGTCTTTGATACTTCTGTCTAGTGTAGGACAGTAGTCCGTTTAGTGGGTTAGGTTTGGGTATCTCATGGTAGGCATGGCCTGCAGTGACATGTGGTGAGGTCAGTGGCTGGATAGGCACTGGCTATTATCAAAGCACAAATTAACCTTGATGAAGGCCAAGTTCATCATACAACAGATACTGTAGCTTCAACAACCAGAGTGACATAGGCCAGGGTTTGTGAAACTCGGTCCTGGGGCCCCCCTCTGGGTGCACATTTAGTTTTTTTGCCCTAGCACTAGACAGCTGATTTCAAATATTCAAAGCTTGATGATGATTTGGTTTATTAGAATCTGTGGTGTAGCGCTAGGGCAAAAAACAAATGTGCACCCTGGGTGGGTGGGGGTTTAGAGCAGGACTGAGTTTAGGAAACCCTGACATGCGCTATTAACTGAAATTGAGAAACAATTTGATGTAGCCATCCACAATTTTAACCTATAGGTGGCACTAAAGACCAATATATGGACAGATTTGTAAAACAAACGTTGTTCGGCCTACTACTTATTGTAGGGTGAGAGAGGGTGAGAGAATGAAAGACCAATATATGGACAGATTTGTAAAACAAACGTTGTTCGGCCTACTACTTATTGTAGGGTGAGAGAGGGTGAGAGAATGAAAGACCAATATATGGACAGATTTGTAAAACAAACGTTGTTCGGCCTACTACTTATTGTAGGGTGAGAGAGGGTGAGAGAATGAAAGACCAATATATGGACAGATTTGTAAAACAAACGTTGTTCGGCCTACTACTTATTGTAGGGTGAGAGAGGGTGAGAGAATGAAAGACCAATATATGGACAGATTTGTAAAACAAACGTTGTTCGGCCTACTACTTATTGTAGGGGGAGAGAGGGTGAGAGAATGACCTGTGATAAAGAGTGTGATGAAGACAATGTCAGTGACCTCCTGGTGCCAGAGCACAGCTTGTGATCAATGACAATTCATGGCATTGTCTGGAGAAATGGCCATACCACAAGGACTGAGGAGTTTTTCAGGACAAAATAAACAGAATGGAGCTCAGCACAGGCAAAATCCTAGAGGAAAAACTTGGTTCAGTCAGTCCAGAGACTGGAAAAGTCATTCACATTTCAGCAAGACAATGACCTCAACACAAGACAGAATCTACACTGCTGTTGCTTACTAAGAAGACAGTGAATGACCCTGAGTGGCCTAGTTTCAGTTTTAACTTAACTCTGCTTGAAAATCTATGGCGGGACTTTAAAATGGAAGTCCTTGTCAGCTCAGGGGTATGAACTTGCAACCTTCTGGTTACTAGTCCAAAGCTCTAACCACTAGGCTACCCTTACTACACACTTCCCTGTATTTGGTATTCAGACTTGCCTTATTCAGTCATGTAATGCGCTCTGCAGGTGTGGCTACCACTCTGAATACATTTCATTCAACCACTGAAAACCCTCCCACTTTCTGGAAAACAGACTTTCCTGTAGTTTTCATTCATTGGGGTTTTCAGTACATTTATCTGAAGCCATCCCTTTAAATATGGTGCGCTTTTAACGATAATTTGTCGACAAACTCAATAGAATACATTGCAAGAACCGGTTCAGAATATGGGAATCAATAGAGCCCCACAGTGGCGGTGTCATAATACCAATCAAATCTAGCGGTTAAACAGCGAAATGGCTCCAATAATTTTTCCACCATTCATTTTTCCCACTGGGGACGTTTTGATAACCATGTAAATCTCTCTCGGACAAAGTGATTTTTATCAATATATTCACCTCTATTTACTCTCAGATTCAAAAATGCTAATTAGCATCAAAGTAGACATCATGAAAAACTACAAATCCCTGCATGTCATCTCTAGCTGACACCTTTGCTAACAGGTATTGTGTCAATTTAAAACGTACACAAGACAGTTCACAGAATTGTCCATTTAAAGAAATGTAACCAATTTATTCATTCCTACATTTAGCTAACAGTAATGTTAGATAGTTAATCCCGAGATTCTTATCTTTGCCTCGATTCAGCCATCTTTGTCCAGATCATGGCATTTGTAGTTCTTTATGATACCCACATTAGCAGCTAATTAGCATTTCATTTTGGGGGGTAAATACAGGTGAATATATTGATAAAAGTCACCTCGAATGGAACCATTACCCTGTTTGACCCATAGGTTTTATGGGTATTATGACTCATACTGTGGTACCTTATGAAAGAAACCAATATATGCATATTCATCTGTTTCAGCACCAACTGATAGATTTCAAAATACTCTGATCTTGAAAAATATTTATGCACATTTTAGGGTTAAGAAAGTATGTATGAATCATTAATAATGTAATGAACCAGGCAGGGAGTAGGTCTCGAACACTCGACCTTCTAGCCCGAAGTCCTGCGCGCTATCGGCAGTGCCGCAAAACCATGCTCAGGGTCGTTACACTGCTTCCTCATTTCAGAGAGCGCGTCCTCGCGCTAGTTTGCGACTCAACGTTTTATAGGAACGCGCTCACCGGCCAAGCACACGCACTGTCGTGGATGCAAGGTCCGATCACATCTGACACCAATGTAATGAATCCTCGACCTTCTAGCCCGAAGTTCAGCGCGCTATCGACGGTGCCGCAAAAGCATGCTCGTGCGGCATAGTCGACATCCGCGTTTATAAACCCAGGGTCGTTACGATAATAAATCAAAATATAGTTGTTTAATTAATCCGGAAAATTATTATATTCAAATTAAATCCATGAAATATTGGAAGATGGAAAAAACTGTACAATAGGGGTTGAACAATAATCCTACAAATCTACCTTAATTCTCACTGATAATGGAACTAGCTGTACGACATTAGTCCAGTCGTCTTGAACCGTGAATCAGGATCCCGGTTTAACCTGCTACGTGAGTTCCATAATGATTCAAATAGGCTACATGCCCTGCATTATTGCCCGACGTTGGCTTTATATAATCCACTAATTCTAGCGACACCCAGGAACATTCACAAGGACGTGACAGAGGAAAGAAAGGTACACGGAATGGAATGATGCGAAAATAAATGCATCTGGGTGTTACTGACGGTGGCTCCCGATAGTGGATAATATTTATTAACACGATACACATTTTAAAATAACACGGAGAAAAGCCCGGGCATATAATCAAAACATTCTAAAGCACATACGTCAATTTGTCAGGTTCAGCCCTACAAGCCTATAGCTTGGGTCTCCAAATTTTATCCAAGCAAATTACGAGGGCACACAATTAGAAATCGGAATAATGACACAGCTATTTATATCCCTTTTCACTGTGGAAAAAGGGCCGCAATACATGTCATGTTGATATGATTTTCAGTTTGCTTCCATATGGCTGGTTTCACATTCGTCTCCAGGGATCATAGGTCACAGTCTATCTATAGACACACCTCCGCTGCACCTTCATTCATTTGAACTCCATCCCAAAACGCTTAAAATCAATGTCAGAATACTCATAGAGAGAAAAGTGCATAAACCGGGTCGGAATCTGGGCCTTACCCAAAATGACTCACAGCTGTAAATGCTGCCAAAGGTGTTTCTAACATGTACTGATTGACTTAGGTGGGTGAATATTTATCTAATGTAGATGTGTTGTTAGTGGTTAATTCATTAATGTCCTTGTTTATATGTTTTATTCTTCCACTTTGACATTAGTATTTTGTGTAGATTGACAAAAAATGGCAAATCAAATCCATTTCAATCTCACTGTGTAACACAATCAAATGTGAAGAAATCCAAGGGGGGTGAATACTTATGATATGCACTGTAGCCTATTAAATGTCATACCCAAATCATCTTATACAATTTTAAACCATAGACAATAACCCAGTGCTTGTTTGCCTACTTCCAAGGTATTCATCAACATTTCCATAACAACAATTATCAGTGGAGTCCAGTGGAGGCTGCTGTGGGGAGGACGGCTCATTATAATGGCTGGAATGGAGTGCGTGGAATGTTATCAAACACACGGAAGCCACCATACCATTCCATTCATTCAGGTCCATCCATTACTTTGAGCCTTCCTCCACTCAGAAGCCTCCACTGGTCAAGTCCGTCTGTGTGAGATTACTAGATGAGTTGACCAGGGCACCATATGAATGAATATAGATCTACCATTGCCATCATCTTTGGGCGTTTCTGTAATTTTCTCCTTTTATTCAAGGCTCAAAACTACTACACTGAACAATAAAAACCCAACATTTTCCAGATGCACAAAAAGGCTAGTTATCTCAAATCTTGTGCACAAATATGTTTACATCCAGGTTAGTGAGCATTTCTCATTTGCCAAGATAATCCATCCAACTGACAGGTGTGGCATATCAAGAAGCTGATTAAACAGCATGATCGTTACACAGGTGTTTCTTGTGCTGGGGACAATAAAAGGCCACTGTAAAATGTGCAGTTTTGTCACATAACATAATGCTACAGATGTCTCAAGTTGAGGGAGCATGCAATTGGCATGCTGACTGCAGGAATGTCCGCTGGAGCTGAATTCTCTACCATACTACTCTGTCGTTTTAGAGAATTTGGCAGTATGTCCAACCGGCCTCACAACCGCAGACCAAGTGTATGGCGTCGTGTGGGCGAGCGGTTTGCTGATGTCAACGTTGTGAACAGAGTGCCCCGTGGTGGTAGTTAGGTTATGGTATGGGCAAGCATAAGCTAGGGACATCGAACACTATTGCATTTTCTCGATGGCAATTTGAATTCACAGAGATACTGTGACAAGATCCCGAGGCCCATTGTCGTGCCATTCATCCTCTGCCATCACCTCATGTTTCAGCATGATAATGCACATGATAATGTCGCAAGGATCTGTACTCAATTGCTGAAAGCTGAAAAGGTCTGTTCTTCCATGGCCTGCATATTCAGACATGTCACCCCATTCAGCTTGTTTGGGATGCTCTGGGTCGACGTATACGACAGCGTGTTCCAGTTCCCGCCAATATCCAGCAACTTCGCACAGCCATTGAAGAGGAGTGGGTCACAATTCCACAGGCCACAATCAACAGCCTGATCAACTCTATGCGAAGGAGATGTCGCGCTGCATGAAGCAAATGGTGGTCACGCCAGACACTGATTGGTTTTCTGATCCACGCCCCTACCTATTTTTTTTTTTTTTAAAGGTATGTGACCAACAGATTCCCAGTCATGTGAAATCCATAGATTAGGGCCTAATTTATTTATTTAAATTGATTGATGTCCTTATAAACTCCTTAGAAACGTCCTCTCACTGTCAACTGAGTTTTATTTTCAGAAAACGTAACGTGTAAATATTTGTATGGACATAAGATTCAACAACTGAGACATAAACTGAACAAGTACCACAGACATGTGACTAACAGAAATTGAATAATGTGTCCCTGAACAAAGGTGGGGTCAAAATCAAAAGTAACAGTCAGTATCTGGTGTGGCCACCAGCTGCATTAAGTACTGCAGTGCATCTCCTCCTCATCGACTGCACCAGATTTGACAGTTCTTGCTGTGAGATGTTACCCCACTCTTCCACCAAAGCACCTTCAAGTTCCTAGACATTTCTGGGGGGGATGGCCCTAGCCGTCACCCTCCAATCCAACAGATCCCAGATGTGCTCAATGGGATTGAGATCCAAGCTCTTCGCTGGCCATGGCAGAACACTGACATTCATGTCTTTCAGGAAATCACGCACAGAATGAGCAGTATGGCTAGTGGCATTGTCATGCTGGAGGGTCATTTCAGGATGAGCAAGGAAGGGTACCACATGAGGGAGGAGGATGTCTTCCCTGTAACGCACAGCATTGAGATTGCCTACAGCGACAACAAGCTTAGTCCGTTGATGCGTGACACACAGCCCCAGACCATGACGGACCCTTCACCTCCAAATCGATCCCGCTTCAGAGTACAGGCCTCGGTGTAACGCTCATACCTTCGACGATAAACGTGAATCCGACCATCACCCCTGGTGAGACAAAGTCGCGACTCGTCAGTGAAGAGCACGTTTTGCCAGTCCTGCCTGGTCCAGCGACGGTGGGTTTGTGCCCATAGGTGACGTTGTTGCCGGTGTGGACCTGCCTTACAACAGGCCTACAAGCCCTCAGTCCATCCTCTCTCAGCCTATTGCGGACAGTCTGAGCACTGATGGAGGGATTGTGCGTTCCTGATGTAAATCTGGTAGTTGTTGCCATCCTGTGCCTGTCACGCAGGTGTGATGTTTGGATGTACCGATCCTGTGCAGGTGTTGTTACACGTGGTCTGCCACTCCAAAGATGATCAGCTGTCCATCCTGTCTCCCTGTAGCACTGTCTTAGGCGTCTCACAGTACGGACATTGCAATTTATTGCCCTGGCCACATCTGCAGTCCTCATGCCTCCTTGCAGTATGCCTAAGGCACGTTCACACAGATGAGCAGGGACCCTGGGCATCTTTCTTTTGGTGTTTTTCAGAGTCAGTAGAAAGGCCTCTTTAGTGTCCTAAGCTTTCATAACTGTGACCTTCATTGCTTACCATCTGTAAGCTGTTAGTGTCTTAACGACCGTTCCACAGGTGCATGTTCATTAATTGTTCATGGTTCATTGAATAAGAATGGGAAACAGTGTTTAAACCCTTTACGATGAAGATCTGAGAAGTTATTTGGATTTTTACGAATTATCTTTGAAAGACAGGGTCCTGAAAAAGGGATGTTTCTTTTTTTGCTGAGTTTATGAACTGTACTCGGAAAAAATGTTTTAATTGTTTATATTTTCGTTCACTATAGTTACCGGACGCTAACTTCACAGGTCAGATCTATCTGTCTGGTGACAGTTCAAATTGAAGTATCAGCATGGAGTATCAAAAAGTACTATGTCCTCAGGTAAAGGCGAGCTTCAGCCATGTGAGCAGGTGCTATGAGATCCGTAGCATCCAAGGCTGCAAGAGATTCCGTCAGGCTTTTATCTGCTACAGTCCCCTTGACAACCAATGTCTCCTGTTAGAGTAAGGGTTTGTTGATCCTGGAAACCCCCAGTGTGGTGTATGTCCAAGGTAAGGAGGGCTAGCTTAGTGGTAAAATGGTACACTAACCCCAGTTCTTTTCAGCAACGATTATATGTTCATGGTCTCAATCCTAATTTGAGTTCTGCACTTCATTGACATCAAAGCATGATATATGCAAAAGTTAGAGCTTGCACCTCAATTTAGTTTGGCCTTATGTTTGCTGTAATATTTAGTTGACTTAGTTTTTGGGTTGTTCATGTGTTTCAGGTATCCTTCAACAGTGCATCTGTATAACAGACATAAATCAGCTGGCACAAAAGCTACTCTTCCTGAAGAAAAATGACTTTTTATCGTAAGTGTTAGCAGCATCATAACTTACTGCTATCTCGGACAGACGCCAGTATTTACACTACCATGAGTTCACTTGCGCTCAATCTCTCTCTAAAATAGAAACTTGACCCTTAAGTTTGGATGGGCCCTCCTGGAGACTGATGACCGCCCTCAGACTGCTGTCACTTAAGACAGAACAACAGTAAGAAATATTATCTTTCAGTTTTATAACACCATCAACAGTAGCTGCAAAACATTCTTAAAGAGGCAATCCACAGTTCAAATAATAACAAAGTGGTCACACCCCCACCACTGTATAGGTAAACAGCTGAGGGGTGTGGCTGGAGAAATCTATCCATTCTCAAATATGATCCAAGAACTGACTATCCATGATATTAAAATCATGTTTTGAGGCTATAGTGTAATTGTTTATAAACAGTGGAGTAAGAGAACAAGCTCATATTTAGTTTTGATAGGGTACGACCATTGAATTAAGCTCAGGAGGCATTTATAAATTATATTATTTTAGAATCAATGGGTATACGCAGCATGTGGACACCTGCTCGTCGAACATCTCATTCCAAAATCACAGGCATTAATATGGAGTTGGTCCCCCCTTTGCTGCTATAACAGCCTCCACTTTTCTGGGAAGGCTTTCCACTAGATGTTGGAACATTGCTGTGGGGACTGGCTTCCTTTCAGCCACGAGCATTAGTGAGGTCGGGCACTGATGTTGGGTGATTAGGCCTGGCTCGCAGTTAGCATTCTTAATCATCCCAAAGGTGTTCGATGGGGTTGAGTTCAGGGCTCTGTGCAAGCCAGTCAAGTTCTTCCACACCGATCTCGACAAACCATTTCTGTATGGACCTCGCTTTGTGCATGGGGGCTATGTCATGCTGAAACAGAAAAGGGCCTTCCCCAAAAACTTGAGACAAAGTTGGAATCACAGAATCGTTTAGGTCATTGTTAATAGTTTCCTTTACTGGAACTATGGGACCTAGTCCAAACCATGAAATACAGCCCCAATTGGCACTATGCATTCGGGCAGGTAGTGTCCTCCTAGCATCTGCCAAATCCAGATTTGTCCGTGGCACTGCCAGATGGTGAAGCGTGATTCATCACTCCAGACCGTGTTTCCACTGTCCAGAATCCAATGGCAGCGAGCTTCACAATACCAGCACTTACACTTGACTGGGGGCAGCTCTAACAGGGCAAAAATTTGACCAACTAACTTGTTGGAAAGGTGGCATCCTATGACTGTGCCACATTGGAAGTCACTGAGCTCTTCAGTATGGGCCATTCTACTGACAATGTTTGTCTATGGTGATTACATGGCTATGTGCTAAATTTTATACACTTGTCAGCAACAGGTGTGGCTGAAATGGCCAAATCCAATAATTTGGACATGTAGTGTATATAAATGTAAAAGTACCAAAATGTGTGTACCAATCGCAGATCAAGATTGCTTAAAATTGGAATGATTTTGAAGTGTGTGGATGTCTTTCAGCCTTTTCTGGAAGAGTGTCCTCTTGGGGGCGGTGGTGAGCCAGGACAGAGAAGTGGTGGGTTGATGCAGCCCTTAGGCTTTGTCAGTACTTGATGATTGACAACACAAGAACTCTGGACAAGGTACCGTAGGAAAGAGACCTGCACTTTAAAGCCAAAAGCAAACCCATAGATGCTCAAAACATGTAATGAAAAAGTATGGTGGTGTGACTTAAGCCAAGAGATGTCAGTCTCTAATGGCAGAAAAAAATGGTCTCAGGGTGACAGGATTACAAAGATATAATGGAAGGAATAATAGTTGGAAACTGTCAGCCTTAACAAAAAGGCAGTATGTATAGTGCCGATCACCTGAAAGTCTGAAAGAATACAAGACTAAAGGACAAAAACTCATGAAGACAGAGGTGCGATGTAGGAAAGTCAGACAAGCAGAAAAACAGAATTCAGGAGCAGAGAAGGACAAAGAAATGAATGAACACAGACAAATTGAGAGCAGGAAAGAGACAGAAAAGCACAAAGAGCGAAGCAGAAACGCTAAGAAAGTAATGAAGACAAGGTACCATAGTTGTGAGTTGCACTTGACACCCATGGCTATAATTGGGTTCAGTTATTCTCCATTGGCCACTTGAGCAGATGCTTGCACCTACAGACGTAGAGTAGATCGAGCTTATTTAGGTTTTTGCTGATGAGCTGATTCTAGGATCTGACAATGAGCTTGTTTTGAAATTGTGTGAGGTTTTATCCTCCTTGTTTTTTCCAGATATCACAACTAAACGAGAGAGCAGACAAGTCTCTCAAGGAGCAGCTAGCTGTGGTGGAATGTCTACGACGAAAGGAGCAAGGAATTCTGAGTCTTAACCAGGAAATGCTGCAGAGTCTTCAGAAACAATTGTTGCCAAGCAGACAGAACAGCATGCACAACTTAGTATGATGTTCCAGAACCAGTCACTTTATCTATCACAGGCTATGCTTCTATGAGGAGACTACCATGTCGGTTTCATTATCAGTGCGGTGGAAGTGGCCCAGCAAAAGGACACAGTCACAAGTTGATTCCATTAACTTGTCTAGCGATTCAATTAATCAAAGAAATCAGGGGTAAGTTCGCTTGAACGTTTGCGGAACAGTTTGTACTGAATGACACATTTTCCCAAAGTTTTTTTGTATGTTATTGAACACTTTGAAGTGTGTTCGCCACGGTGTGGGTTGAAGCAATGAGTGACGCATTTAAAAGACAGCGGTGCATTTTGAACCCACACCCCTCCATGTTTTTTCAACTGATCGTTTCAGTACAGCACAGTTTCTGTTCCGTTATGTATTGAACGTAGCCCTGTTAACTCTGGCCAATCACAGTGAGGGTTACCTGAGGACAGTGTGTTGACTGGAAGGACAAACTATTTGGAAGTGACCCATCTCAACATTTCTGATATGCCCTCAGAGAGTGTTACAGGTGGACAATAGTATCTCTCCAATCCCAGAAAGCCTCCACTAACAGGACATTGCTGTTTCCCCACCTTAGATTAATCATTTAGTGAGAATTTCTCTGGTCACAAATGACACATGAATGCTTGAGGATTAACAAAGGTTTTTAATAAAAGGACAAACCTCAAATGTGCTGTATGTAATTACACTAAGCAGAGCAAACATTTAGATATCCATCTCATTTTATATGTTTTGATCAACTCAAACTTTGCACATATTTACATTGTATTGGAATGACGGGCAAGTACTTTACACCACCGATTAAGTTGTACTTTAAAGTATTCTTACATAAGTTGTTTTTTGGGGTATCTGTACTATTACTTCACTACATTCCTATAGAAAATATTGTACTTTTTATTCCATACATTTTCCCTTCCAACCAAAAACTCATTACATTTTGAACGCTGAGCAGGATAGAGAAAAAAAGTGAAATTCACACACTTATCAAGAGAACAAGTGGTCATCCCTACTGCCTATGCTCTGGCGGTCTCACTAAACACATGCATCTTTTGTAAATAAATGTCTGACTGTTGGAGTGTGCCCCTGGCTATCCTTATGAATTTGAATTTATACTTTTACTTTTGATACTTAAGTATATTTGAGCAATTACATTTACAACCCAAATAGTTTTAGACTTAGTCAAGTATAATTTTACTGGGTGACTTATTTGAGTAACTTTCTATTAAGGTATCTTTATTACTACTCAACTATGACAATTGGGTACTTTTTCCACCATTGCTGGCCAAAAATACATAGGAAATATGAGAGGCAGAATTTGGGGGCCTGTCTTTGACAAGGGGAATGCTGGACCAGAGTGTCTGTCCACCTCAGAGTTGAATAACCAACCTCTTCCGGACTTGTTTCTTTTGCACCATCTCCATGGAAACTGTGGCATCATACAAAGGCACTGGGTCCTCTAGCTGGGGCCTGCATAAGACAGAGGGCAATGTGAGCGCTGTCCACCAGGATAAACAAACTCAAACATACCAATATCAAACATACAGTATAACCATGCTTACTCAAACATATTTTTCACCCCTCTTTCGTGATATCCAAATTGATAGTAACAGTGTTGTCCCATTGCTGCAACTCCCATACAGACTCGGGAGGCAAAGAGCCATGCGTCCTCCAAACACGACCCTGCCAAGCCGCACTGCTTCTTGACACACTGCTCGCTTAACCTGGAAGCCAGCTGCATCAATGTGTCGGAGAAAACACCGTACAGCTGGCAACCGAAGTCAGCGTGCATGCACCCAGCCCGCCACAAGGAGTCGATAGAGTGCGATGTGTCAAGGACATCCTGGCCCGGCCAAACCCTCCCCCAACGATGCTGGGCCAATTGTGCGCCACCTCATGGGTCTCCCGGTCATGGCCAGCTGCGACACAGCCTGGGATCGAACCCAGTCTGTAGTGGCGCCTCAAGGACTGCAATGCAGTACCTTACACCGCTGTGCCACTCGGGAGGCCCTTGCTTATTCACACTTGCACTGCACATACACACTCATTATTGCAGTTCTGCTGTACCTTAAGGTCCCAGTGGAAAGCTTCTCCACTATATCCTTCATGATGTCTGAAAAGGAGCATGTAAGGTTAACATGTAACACAATAGCAATTATAAGGGGTTGGGCATTGCTAATATATCAGATTTTCATTTTAATATGTTTGTTTCATCTCAATGAATTAGAGTTAGATTTTAAATTCCTGCCCCCTCCAGAGGCTGACCCAGAGGGGCTGGGTAGGCTAAAGGATACGGAGGTACCTCCCCTGGCGGGCACTGGATGCCCCCCACACCTCCTCGTTGAGGAAGGACAGGGAGGCGGCCTTCAGGAAGAGGCTGCGACTATCTGGAGGGTCCAGCTAAGAAACAGAAGAGACGAGCTCAGATTAAATCCCAAACAAAAGATGTTGTGTACTTACTTGAGCAAATCCACTTGCAGGTCAATGGGAAGACTGCGATAAATACAGTTGAAGTTCACATACACTTAGGTCGGAGTAATTAAAACTCATTTTTCAACCACTCCACTAATTTCTTGTTAACAAACTAAAGTTTTGGCAAGTCGGTTAAGGACATCTACTTTGTAAATGACAAGTAATTTTTCCAACAATTGTTTACAGACAGATTTCACTGTATCATAATTCCACTGGGTCAGAAGTTTACATACACTAAATTGACTGCATTTAAACAGCTTGGAAAATTCCAGAAAAGTATGTCATGGCTTTAGAAACTTCTGATAGCCTAATTGACATCATTTGAGTCAATTGGAGGTGTACCTGTGGATGCATTTCAAGGCCTACCTTCAAACTCGATGCCTCTTTGCTCGACATGGGAAACTCAAAAGAAACAGTAAGACCTCAGGATTTTTTTTTTGTAGACCTCCGCAAGTCTGGTTCATCCTTGGGAGCAATTTCCAAACTCCTGAAGATACCACATTCATCTGTACAAACAATAGTACGCAAGTATAAACACCATGGGACCACGCAGCCGTCATACCGCTCAGGAAGGAGACGCGTGGTGTCTCCTAGGTATTAGCGTACTTTGGTGCGAAAAGTGCAAATCAATCCCAGAACGACAGCAAAGGACCTTGTGAAGATGCTGGAGGAAACAGGTACAAAAGTATCTATATCCACAGTAAAACGAGTTCTATATCGACATAACCTGAAAGGCCACTCGGCAAGGAAGAAGCCACTGCTCCAAAACTGCCATAAAAAAAGCCAGAATACGGTTTGCAACTGCACATGGGGACAAAGATTGTAGTTTTTGGTGAAATGTCCTCTGGTCTGATTAAACAAAAATAGAACTGTTTGGCTATAATGACCATCTTATGTTCGGAAGAAAAAGGGAGAGGCTTGCAAGCCAAGAAACACCATCTCAACTGTGAAGCATGGGGTGGCAGCATCATGTTGTGGGGGTGCTTTGCTGCAGGAGAGACTGGTACACTTCACAAAATAGATGGCATTATGAGGATGGAAAATTATGTGGATATTGAAGCAACATCAAGACATCAGTCAGGAAGTTAAAGCTTGGTCTTCCAAATGGACTATGACCCCAAGCATACTTCCAAAGTTGTGGCAAAATAGCTTAAGAACAAGAAAGTCGAGGTATTGGAGTGGCCATCACAAAAGCTGAAATAAATCCTTCTCTCTAATATTATTCTGACATTTCACAATCTTAAAATAAAGTGGTGATCCTAACTGACCTAAGAAAATGAATTTTTACTAGGATTAAATGTCAGGAATTGTGAAAAAAGGAGTTTAAATGTATTGGGCTAAGGTTTATGTAAACTTCCGACTTCAACTGTACACATTATTAAAGGAAACACAATTAACCCAGATCTCTTCACTCCTCCCAACATAACATTGGCAGTGTGCAAGATCTGTTTTTTTGCAGTATGTTTAACTTCTCATAAAGCACACATTAACAAGCTGTAACAAACAAGCAACATTTCAATCACCCATTGTATGTATGAGTGTGACAAGTAGTGATGAATAAATCTTGTCATATGATGACTAGTGGAACTGAACTGCCAAATGGCTGCTCTAATCCAACACGAATGGATGGAATACTTGACTGCAGTCTACCTGCAGGTTTTGCTCAGTTGTAACCCAGTGACCTCCGACCCCGAGCAGGGTGATGATGTCATGCTTGTAGGGCAGAAGACACCTGGCCTCTGGCTCCTCCTCATGCAATCTCACTGGAGGAACACACACATCACCACAATAACTTCAAAAGACACCTCTTAAGCTTGTGTCAGGGGTATAAAAACAACAGGGCACAACAGTGACTCCATTTTCCTTCTATTCCTGTTACAAAGCTTTACCGTTGTGTTAAAATACAAAATCACAGAAGCACACACTCACAGCACTACGATTCATGTTAGACAAAGCTAGCTAGCATAATGGATAACAACAACCTATGGCCCTACATTGGCTTCTTACCTCCAGAGTCAATGACAATGTCCACCCCTAGACCACCGGTCTCTTCCAAACAGGAATCCACCAGGTCCACCTTGGTATCCCACACACCTATCACTCTGGCTAGACACAGGACAGGGAAATCCCTTATGAAGGCTACATGCCAAACAGTGTGCAAACAATAAATAAGCATTTTTGGTACTCCATTTCCATTGACCTGCAAGGGGACACACACACACACGACTTACTTAGAAGAGACTCTCGCACTCCTAGAACGCGTGATTTGAGTCAAAGGAGTGACAGAGGTAAGAGTGGAGAATGAGAGAGGAAACAGAGAGCATAGACTAGGATTAAATACTACGGGACAGTTTCCCTGTGAAGTTCCATCTAGCATGCTTTTCAGTCCGGGACTGCTTAACCTGTGTCTGAGAAACCAGCCCTGTGTGTTGCTGTCAGAACTTTACTACCTTATTTTTCATGATGAGAGTAGTTTAGGTAACTGATAGTAACACTGTCTCCTCACATCCATTATTACCCGGCTGCATCAATTTACAATCCTCAACTTCCAACACATTCTCTACTGTGACACCACTTGTCTATTCACACACACACACACACACGTTGGCCCCCTCCCTGTTCTCACCGACGCTGGGCCGAAGCTGCTCCAGGAACTTCTGGTCTTCGGAGGACAGAGCTGACGCCAGTACTTTAACCCCATGGTAGTGGGCCAGCTGGATGGACAGAACTCCAAAGGGCTGAAAGGCATAAACACAGCCAAAATAGCAGTTAGTAGTCTTATTCTCTTAAAGACAATTGTGTGCTACTATTAAGATTCTTTGCTGCCATCTTCTTGTGATGTCCAATTATGGATTTCTACAGTCCCATTGAATGCTCAGATGAGGGGCCACTATGGGGAAATACCTACACTGGCTCCGTCCAGCACCAGCAGTGTGTGCCCGGATGCCATACGGGCTAGGGTATGGAGAGCTGTATAGGCCCGGAGTCCATCCCGAATAGCCCCTGCCACCTCCACCCATCTCAACTTCTCTGGCTTCTGCACTGGTGAACGAACACAAAAGTCACTAATTTATTGCAAGAAGAAACAATTACTTAATTTGTACCAACAAATCCCTTTATTCCTTTGTTAATTTGTACCAACAAATGCGATAGATGTACTCTTGTTCAACACTTGGATTTTGGACGTGTGCAACATACCAAGATGATTCTCGTTGATGACGACGGCTTCGCACAAACCAGACATCGCTGTATCCAAGGGCAGAATTCCTGTCATGTGAAAGAAGGGAAAAGCAAAGCCTAGATAAATACACCATGGTCATATCCTAAAAATGATAAATGGGAAGGGTCTTTCAATAGGTTATCGGGAACATTGCCGATGACAATGTCAGAATCATCAAAATAAGGGGATGTTTTGAAGCTCTATGATTTATCCTTATGTAGCGGGTTCAGATCCCACCTGTAACATTTACCTACAACTTCATCATCAGGTTGGAAAAAGGTCACCTTAGGCCCAACTGAAGACAGAACAAAAATATTGCAAACAATTAAAGGTTTGTTCCAAAAATATAGTACGTTGTGAAATTAAATGTACTAAACATCAAAGTCATAAACAAGGTCAATTACAATCCATGAAGTAGATATCCTGTTTACCTTGGAGGACGATCCCAACAATCTCCCTCCCTACTGGCACCAGGTCCCTTTGCAACTTTAGATCCTCATGTAGCTAACCAGAGGACAGAGGGTAAGGAAATGTGACAAGTAGCCCATACATGATGTGTGGTCAGGTAAGGTAGGCCTGTTCTACAGCAACCCTGACCAAAAGCAACATATACTTTGGTCCCCAATTTTTGTTTTTTCAGATAAAACAGGTCTGATACTGATTTTAAGCAGCATATTGAAAGTGACAACAGTAAGTCTTGTCCATTATGACTGAGACAGTAGGGCTATTGCTAGGTCTATAGTTAAACATTGACAATACAATGAGTATAACACACATTTACACTTACTTTTAAATCCAGTGGACTAAGGGCACATGCCTTCACTTGCACTTTAACCTGGTTGCTACCGAGGGCACTGGGTACATTCTGTGACATGTTGAAAAGACAATCAGTGAGTTTGTCAGAAAGCCAACTATGAGCCTTCCTGCTAAAAGTGTTGGCATGCTAGACTAAAGCGATAGCTACATTATTATGCGGGGCACTCACCGTTTCCTGGATGACAAATTTCGCCTCTGCAGCAGTTTCACCCACTTTACAGTAAAGCCCTTTCATGGTGGAAAAACTGTCAATAGGCAGGTGCAATTAGAGCAACTGACGCCAGTTGGCAATTCTTTGTTTAACTGTGCATTGAAAGTAGAAACTGTTAAATCATGTCAATGAGTATGCATATATCTTACAAAACAAATACATGTAATATTGGACATATGATATTAGCTAACGGTCTTCGGTTAAAAGAAAATGGGCAGAAAAATAGTTAACGTCCGCTAACTACGTGCATCAACAAATATTTGTATGGTTTCCTATAAATCCTACGTACGCCCAAAAATGTTGATACCGCGAGATTGGTTTAAGCTGCCCATTCTATTTTTTGTTTTATCGCATTCACAGAATTCATTGTCAATCAATGATTATGGTCCAATGGGGCACCTCCATCAAATTTTTCCTATTTGTGATTAGTACAATTTTACGTCGATCATATTATATCGTTCGCTGATTGGCTCGATATTGCAGATACTCAGAAAACTCAACATCTCGCGGTAGTACCCCATTTTCCAATTTGCGTAGCCTTACGGCGGGCCCTTGGTGGAAGGGAATTTGCAATTACAGGGGAAATATCTCGCTAAATCGACCGTTGCAGGGGAATTAATTCATTTTTATCTTATAAGTAACACACAGTTCCTTAGCTTATCAATTATTTAAAAATGGAAAACGAACGATGAGGTAAGAAAAATATGTTAATCAATCAGTAAAAATGTGGAAGAATTGCTGGCTAGCCTAGCTAGCTGGTAACAGTGGCTAGTAGGGGGCAGTCAAGACGGAGGGTAGGAAATCGCTGCACTGCACTTATCAGCCCATTTCGTGTTATTAGCTAGCTAACCAGTCATATGCCATTGTATGCATTTTAGTGTATGATATTTCCAAGGTTCCTTACTTTAGCCAACCAAGTTAATTTGTGTTGAATGTGAAGTTAAGCAAGCTACCTAACGTTAGTTAGCAATTATTTACATTAACGTTAGTTAGCAACTAACGTTAGACGGATTAATCAGACTGTAATGCACAATGAATTGCTAACGTTAAATTATGTACAGGCTGAAACGTTTGTGTGCAAAATCGGGTAAGTGTTCCTTACAAGACAGAATGTTGAATATTTCAATTTACTCTACCGGTTGTCTCTCTCGGTTCGTCTTTCCCTTCAGCTGCTCTTAATTTGAGACGAATTATCCACAATAAATTGTTTACCCGACTAGAGAGCAAGTAGGTAGTTACATATGTTATTATATTGTTGGGTTCGGCACCGAGGTAATAAAGGTGGTTTTATTGGATATTATCTCGTCAATAGATATTGAACCAAGCATTCAGAATATAACATGTGCATTGTGGCATGCATGCTCAATAGCTATTGATGAGAGAGAACTGAATATCTAATGTAAAACTAATTTGACCTAGGTGCGTAACTGGACCATATACCTACCTACTGTTAAAAAGTTGGATAAACAATACTTTCCTGTGGATATTGTGTGTCAAATTTCGAGCATCTGGACAAGGACAAACTGCACAGACAACCGGTAGAGTAAGTTTCAACGCAATTTTCTTTTGCAACATTCTGGCTTTTAAGGAACATTTAACAAGATTTTTCACACGAATGTGTCAGACTGTATATACCAATTAATTGTGTATTACAGCCTGACTAATCAGACTAGCTAGCAGCCAATCATGTAAGCCAACGGCTAGCAGACTGACTAGCTAACGACGGTCCATTGACAGTTAGCTTGCTACCTATGTATGCTTTAATTTTAATATTTTGCTTCGCTTCAATAGGAATGTCATGGCCATAGCTTTCTATTTGCAATAGAAAAGAAGGCTTTGGACCTAGCCATATCTAATTTGCTAGTTAGCTATTGCCAAAAGCTGGGTTGTGCCCTTGCCCTGACATCATTAGTCTTGCACAGGTTGGATTATTTTGTTTCTTTTGTTTAGCTAATGAAATTAATATCCCTCAAAAACGTGTCTACTCTAGGATATTTCTGTCTGACATCTCACCATGCCACTAGCATGCATTTGTGTGTGTTTGTCAGAGGGAGACCTGCAGAGGAAGAGTGAGTGAGTGTTTTTTAACAGCCATGTTTGGCATTGCCTCACACACACCCAGTAGCCCCACCTAAACCAAGCTCCACTGTCTGAATCTAGAAGCCATGCTTGGCTGTCAAGAAAGATCTAATAAATTATTAATGTGCATTGAACTTTGTTGCTGTCAATGACACCCTACCCCAACTTATCTTGATTTCAGGGGCATGAAGGAAGTGACATGCTTTGATTTTGGTCACAAGGCCATAGCATAGAGTGCCTTTTGCCACCACAGTTTCACTTTCCAGCGCTATTGCCTGCTGAGTTTTGGCTGACTTGTAGGAGACCCACTGTGCTGCTCTGGTGCACATTTTTAGTGTTAGCATGCTAATTCAGTTATTTGGTTTTCTGCTTTGGCGTCTTAACAGCAAAGGCTGGGGGAACTGCTTTGCTGGACTTGCATCTCCCTCTCAAATGGGGCTTTGGATTTTTCTGTTTATCAGCTTTATTCAAGACTATAGATTACGACTGGGCGGTATACTGTATTTGACTATATACCGGTATTGATGCATGGACCATTTGGGGTTTTTACTTTACCTTCTATAACGGTATTTGATTTGTTAAATGTGATTTGCCTTGACTAACCTCCATTTTTATAGTTTAAACCACTACGACCGTAGGCCGTCATTGTAAATAAGAATTTGTTCTTAACTGACTTGCCTAGTTAAATAAAGGTTAAATAAAAATAACTTGAGTCATCCCTCCACTCTCTCCATTCCTTTTTCCACACAGACCTTCTATTAAGAAATCCACAAGCGTTCTAAAATGACACTTAGTTTATTTTTCTTACATCTGCAAACAGCTAGTTTGTTTTTCCTTACCATTTTTTAGCTAAATCATGTTAGCTGCTAATGCTAATAACTAGTTAGCTGGTTAGCTAGCTAGCTATTAAAAATACTTTGGTTCCTACCCTGTCACAATAACTCCTCCCTGACATTTTCATTTGTTGTCTATCAAACAACACTGTATTTAAAGTGCCCACTAATATTTATATTCCATGGGAGGACGGCTCATAATAATGTCTGGGATGGAGTATAATGGCTGGAATGGCGTGAATGGTATCAAACATGTTTGCAGCCATTATTATGAGTTGTCCTCCCCTCAGCAGCCTCCACTGTTATATTCTAAATATAGAATTAGAATAAACATTCTATTTCCATGATTCCAAATGTTCATCCAAGTGTGTTGATCTAAATCGCAAGTCAAATCACAATTGCAACATTTGGTGACAAATAAGTTCTCCATTTTTTTGGGGCCCATATTGTGCAGCCATGTGAGGAAATGCAGAAAATGATTAAAGTGCAGTAAATTTTTTTGGTTGAATTGAATAGTATAAAACATTCAGAATGAAGTGACCCATTGAAATCACTTAGAATGTATGCTGCCACCCGAGGGGCACGTACTACTCATAAAGCAAATTTCTAAACATAAAATACTGTCATACTGAGAGAGAAAAAACTGATATGATCATTTGGCCATATCGCCGAGCACTACTATGGAGTCATGGCAAGAAAACAGCCAGCGCAATGTTCTGTGTTAAGAAATGCAGTCTTGTTGACGGTAGGTAGATTCACTATACACATAGTATTGACTTGGCTTTTGAACTGGGAATTTTCCCTTAGGACTGAACATGGTGTGGTTATTGCAGAGGGTATTCCAGACTTTTCATAGCGCAGGGAAAACGGCCCACCAAACCTAATCGTTTCTGCGTTTTTACATTAACCTTTGACTGAGCTGATATGCATCGGGGCTTATGGGCTGACTGATAGGCAGTGGGATGTGTGTGTGTGCGCATGCATGTGAGGAGAGAGCTTTGGCTGCACAGTTGCAGATACTGCAGCGCTCCTATCTATCGCTCCTGGGTTGCTCAGCTACAGGGCAACCTTGACTTGACATTGGCTGGAGCATGGCGTTTCAGGTCCTCGACAGGAAAGTGTCACATTAAATTCCCACCAGCAATCCACACAGTCAACTGCAGTGCATTTTTTCCCCCCAGTATATTTAGTTATACTGCCAAAGCAACATGATATAGGTTACAGCTAGATCAAATCAAATTTTATTTGTCACATACACATGGTTAGCAGATGTTAATGCGAGTGTAGCGAAATGCTTGTGCTTCTAGTTCCGACAATGCAGTGATAACCAACAAGTAATCTAACTAACAATTCCAAAACTACTGTCTTATACACAGTGTAAGGGGATAAAGAATATGTACATAAGGATATATGAATGAGTGATGGTACAGAGCAGCATACAGTAGATGGTATCGAGTACAGTATATACATATGGGATGAGTATGTAGACAAAGTAAACAAAGTGGCATAGTTAAAGTGGCTAGTGATACATGTATTACATAAGGATGCAGTCGATGATGTAGAGTACAGTATATACGTATGCATATGAGATGAATAATGTAGGGTAAGTAACATTATATAAGGTAGCATTGTTTAAAGTGGCTAGTGATATATTTACATCATTTCCCATTATTAAAGTGGCTGGAGTTGGGTCAGTGTCAATGACAGTGTGTTGGCAGCAGCCACTCAATGTTAGTGGTGGCTGTTTAACAGTCTGATGGCCTCGAGATAGAAGCTGTTTTTCAGTCTCTCGGTCCCAGCTTTGATGCACCTGTACTGACCTCGCCTTCTGGATGATAGCGGGGTGAACAGGCAGTGGTTCGGGTGGTTGATGTCCTTGATGATCTTTATGGCCTTCCTGTAACATCGGGTGGTGTAGGTGTCCTGGAGGGCAGGTAGTTTGCCCCCGGTGATGCGTTGTGCAGACCTCACTACCCTCTGGAGAGCCTTACGGTTGAGGGCGGAGCAGTTGCCGTACCAGGCGGTGATACAGCCCGCCAGGATGCTCTCGATTGTGCATCTGTAGAAGTTTGTGAGTGCTTTTGGTGACAAGCCGAATTTCTTCAGCCTCCTGAGGTTGAAGAGGCGCTGCTGCGCCTTCTTCACGACGCTGTCAGTGTGAGTGGACCAATTCAGTTTGTCTGTGATGTGTATGCCGAGGAACTTAAAACTTGCTACCCTCTCCACTACTGTTCCATCGATGTGGATAGGGGGGTGTTCCCTCTGCTGTTTCCTGAAGTCCACAATCATCTCCTTAGTTTTGTTGACGTTGAGTGTGAGGTTATTTTCCTGACACCACACTCCGAGGGCCCTCACCTCCTCCCTGTAGGCCGTCTCGTCGTTGTTGGTAATCAAGCCTACCACTGTTGTGTCGTCCGCAAACTTGATGATTGAGTTGGAGGCGTGCGTGGCCACGCAGTCGTGGGTGAACAGGGAGTACAGGAGAGGGCTCAGAACGCATCCTTGTGGGGCCCCCGTGTTGAGGATCAGCGGGGAGGAGAAGTTGTTGCCTACCCTCACCACCTGGGGGCGGCCCGTCAGGAAGTCCAGTACCCAGTTGCACAGGGCGGGGTCGAGACCCAGGGTCTCGAGCTTGATGACGAGCTTGGAGGGTACTATGGTGTTGAATGCCGAGCTGTAGTCGATGAACAGCATTCTCACATAGGTATTCCTCTTGTCCAGGTGGGTTAGGGCAGTGTGCAGTGTGGTTGAGATTGCATCGTCTGTGGACCTATTTGGGCGGTAAGCAAATTGGAGTGGGTCTAGGGTGTCAGGTAGGGTGGAGGTGATATGGTCCTTGACTAGTCTCTCAAAGCACTTCATGATGACGGAAGTGAGTGCTACGGGCGGTAGTCGTTTAGCTCAGTTACCTTAGCTTTCTTGGGAACAGGAACAATGGTGGCCCTCTTGAAGCATGTGGGAACAGCAGACTGGTATAGGGATTGATTGAATATGTCCGTAAACACACCGGCCAGCTGGTCTGCGCATGCTCTGAGGGCGCGGCTGGGGATGCCGTCTGGGCCTGCAGCCTTGCGAGGGTTAACACGTTTAAATGTCTTACTCACCTCGGCTGCAGTGAAGGAGAGACCGCATGTTTTCGTTGCAGGCCGTGTCAGTGGCACTGTATTGTCCTCAAAGCGGGCAAAAAAGTTATTTAGTCTGCCTGGGAGCAAGACATCCTGGTCCGTGACTGGGCTGGATTTCTTCCTGTAGTCCGTGATTGACTGTAGACCCTGCCACATGCCTCTTGTGTCTGAGCCGTTGAATTGAGATTCTACTTTGTCTCTGTACTGACGCTTAGCTTGTTTAATAGCCTTGCGGAGGGAATAGCTGCACTGTTTGTATTCGGTCATGTTGCCAGACACCTTGCCCTGATTAAAAGCAGTGGTTCGCGCTTTCAGTTTCGCGCGAATGCTGCCATCAATCCACGGTTTCTGGTTAGGGAATGTTTTTATCGTTGCTATGGGAACGACATCTTCAACGCACGTTCTAATGAACTCGCACACCGAATCAGCGTATTCGTCAATATTTTTATCTGACGCAATACGAAACATGTCCCAGTCCACGTGATGGAAGCAGTCTTGGAGTGTGGAGTCAGCTTGGTCTGACCAGCGTTGGACAGACCTCAGCGTGGGAGCCTCTTGTTTAAGTTTCTGCCTGTAGGCAGGGATCAACAAAATGGAGTCGTGGTCAGCTTTTCCGAAAGGGGTCGGGGCAGGGCCTTATATGCGTCGCGGAAGTTAGAGTAACAATGATCCAAGGTTTTACCACCCCTGGTTGCGCAATCGATATGCTGATAAAATTTAGGGAGTCTTGTTTTCAGATATGTTTCAAAGAAGCAGGCAATGCCCTTGTCCTGGCGTACACCATAGACACTGTTGCTAACCTAGTGCCCCGTTCCCCACCTTAACCTTTTGACCCTTGACCAGTGAACCAGAGCTGCCCTTTGGGGACCAGACTGCCAATTGGTTGCACAGCATTCACTGCAGGACCTGTGGGCCCGAGATTGACAAGCCATCTGATAGTTAGATGGTTGTATGATGGTTTCTTAAACACCAACTCCCCTTTATCCAAGGTCATGTTAGTTTGATGAGCGATAATTCTGATGTTGGTGCTGCAGTTGGGAGTAGGATTCCCTCAAATACTGTCTGCATGCAGTTTGGATCTCTCTTGGAGATGGTGGAAATAACTGTGTGTGTGTTGCACAGTTCGCACCTCTGTACAGTGCATTCGGAAAGTATTCAAACCCTTTGACTTTTGCCACATTTTGTTACGTTACAGCCTTATTCTAAAATGTATTAAATCGACCCCCCCCCAATCTACACACAATACCCCATAATTACATTTTTGCTCAATTATATATGTATATTTTTTTTTTTTTAACTGAAAAATCACCTTTTAAATAAGTATTCAGACCCTTTACTCAGTACTTTATTGAAGCACCTTTTATCAGCAATTACAGCCTCGAGTCTTCTTGGGTGTGACGCTACAAGCTTACACCTGTATTTGGGGAGTTTCTCCCATTCTTCTCTTCAGATCCTTTCAAGATCTGTCAGTGTTGGATGGGGAGCGTTGCTGCACAGCTATTTAAGGCTCTCCAGAGATGTTTGATGGGGTTCAAGTCCGGGCTCTGGCTGGGTCACTCAAGGACATTCAGATACTTGTCCCGAAGCCACTCCCACGTTGTGTTGGCTGTGTGCTTAGGGTTGTTGTCCTGTTGGAAGGTGTACCTTCACCCCAGTCTGAGGTCCTGAGTGCTCTGGAGTAGGTTTTCATCAAGGATCTCTCTGTACTTTAGGTGCTTTTTGGAAAACTCAAAGCGGGCTGTCGTACCTTTTACTGAGGAGTGGCTTCCATCTGGTCGCTCTAGCACAAAGGCCTGATTGGTGGAGTGTTGCAGAGATGGTTGTCCTTCTCAAAGGCTCTCCCATCTCCACAGAGGAACTCTAGAGCTCTGTCAGTGACCATCGGGTTCTTGGTCACCTCCCGGACCAAGGCCCTTCTCCCCCGATTGCTCAGTTTGGCCGGGTGGCCAGCTCTAGGAAGAGTGACACCTCCTTTTTATTCCTTTCTTCAGCCGATCCAAATGGGCCCGTGTCTGTGCGACTTGGATCACTTCGTATGTCTGTGTTTTGCTAGCTTTTTCTCCTACACTTTTTTGTTTGGATTTTTCACAATGCTTTTTTTGCCGCCATTATTATTCTTCTGAGCAGCTTAAGGACACTATAAAAGTCACTTGATGACGTAAACAGCATCCCCACCTGTGCAGGGATTTTTCTGACATAGGCAGCACGCCCAAGGGTTTCTAAGTCCAAACTGAACATTTCCAAACTATGAAGTATTGATTTTGTTATTAAGTTTGAGCACAAGAACACAGCATTAGCCATGGCATATTTTCCTGCAATTATATGCATTATCTTTAAAACTGCAAAGTTTTCTCAGCTCCATGGCAGAATATATAGAATCCTTGGAAATTTGCTTTAAAACTGCAACATTGTCTCTGTTTCATGGAGAAATTCCTAGAACTGCAAGAAATTAGCTTGAATGCTAAAATGGCTAAATCATTTTTTAAAAATTAATCCGTGCCGACAGTGCCAATAATAGTTTTTTGTGTGTAAAATAATCTATTATTATTTTTAAATCTAATTTGACCAACATAATACATTTAATTGATATGATTACAAATCTGTTTTCACATCAATAAATGGCTTCATTATTATGCTACTTAACATGATTTACATAATTTAAGAGTCCATGGAAGTTTTTGAAGGTCAACTTGTTTTTTGGAGTCCAGCGTTTTGAATTATTTTTAATTCCGTTTTGATTTGTTTAAAAATTGTTTGAGGTGACAAGTTGTTTTATAGTCAATACATTTTTGTCTTCCAAATCTTATTGTTCACAATGCAGTCCACCATACATCTTTAGTATTGTCATCCATTTGAGTATCAAAAACACAGTGAAAGACAGTCTTGCAATTTATACATACATCAAAATCAATTATTCTCATCAGGTACCATATTTATTTAGTTCTGTAGCAGTTCAATAAAATATGTTTTAAACTCATCACTACAATTTGGCATTGCCACGTCCCCTGCCACACCCACCACCTAAGCCTCTTTTTGATCCTGAAAAAAACACTCCTGTGCCATTAGTCAGCCCCACTTGGTGCTGTTCACTTTAACTAGTAGGGTGGTGACCTATTTTTTTCCACGACGAAAACACAAAGTAGGCCACCTATTTGGTCCTTTTTAAAAACCTGTTGTATGTCAAATATTGTGGGCTATAGCTTGGAAAATAAATAAATGTGACTCTGAATGACAACATAATGATGTTTCCTTCCAATATTAGGGCTGTTTTTCTAAATAAGGTAAATCCGGTTTGTTTTGTTTCCTTGCCATGATATTAATGAGGATCGTGTTACTGGTAGGGTCTCGGCCCTAATATTTAGGCCATATCAAATCAGATTATGTCACATGCGCCAAATACAACAGGTATTTGTTGACCTTAGAGTAAAATGCTTACTTACAAGCACCTAACCAACAATGCAGAGTAAAGAAAAAGTTTGAAAAATGTCAAATGAAAGGAAAAATGGTAAAACAATTAAAATAACAATACCGAGGCTATATTAAAGGGGTACCGGTACCGAGTAAATGTGCAGGGGTATAGGGTAATTGAGGTAATATGTACATGTAGATAGGGGTTAAGTGACCATGCAGCGAATGTGAAGGAATGTGTGTAGTGTCAATATGTGTGTGTTTTGTGTGGACTCAATATGCTTGTGTGTAGTATGTGGTTAGTCCAGTGAGTGTACATGGAGCCTGTGCAAGAGAGTCGGTGCAAAAACCTACAATAAATTAGAATAAAATAAGGCGGTCAATGCAAATGGTCCAGTTAGCCATTTGATTAACTGTTTAGTAGTCTTATGGCTTTGGGGTAGAAGCTGTTAAGAAGCCTTTTGGTCCCAGGCATGCCGTTCCGGTACCTCTTACCGTGCAGGAGCAGATAGGACAGTCATTGACTTGGGTGGCTTGATTCTTTAACAATATTTAGGGCCTAGCCCTAATACATTTACATTTACATTTAAGTCATTTAGCAGACGCTCTTATCCAGAGCGACTTACAAATTGGTGCGTTCACCTTAAGACATCCAGTGGAACAGCCACTTTACAATAGTGCATCTAAATATTTTAAGGGGGGTGAGAAGGATTACTTTATCCTATCCTAGGTTCAATAGGTTCACAGTCCCTCTACTTAGCCACTGTTGTCCTCCGGTGTGGCACTGCTGTTGACGTCAACATTACAGGCAAGAATGTGATAACAGTAGCGGCACAGGACTTTCACACCAGAGTGTGTCTAGGTGAGGGTGAGAGGGACGTGAAGTGGGGTCTATTATTACCCCTCACACTGTCCCGTCACCCCATGCCCCACTTAAGACGGAGAACAAAAACACATCGACTTCCAGTTCCACATAGGGTTGCAAAGGGTCGAAAACTTTACGGTAAATTTCCAGAATTATTTTCTGGGAATTTTCCATGGCAAGTTAATTTTGCTTAAATTATCTAAAAACAGGGAACCTTTTTTGCGGGATACACATAAGGAAATTCTAGTTCTTGTGGAATATTTTGGTTAAACTATCCTAAATTAAATGGAAATGCAACCCTCTGCATGCACAGTGTATTCTTCCGTCACATGTGCAGTCAGTGCACTCTTCCATCACATGTACAGTTGATTCTCAAGATCTTGCATACAAATGAGATGCTATTGAGCCCACACTACTACACTGTCTGAGCCAAGGACTACATGCTTTCTGGTAAGTTTTGATTACAATACTGGGTGGGGTGAATATATTTCATGACATGAGTTAACTAGTAAATAGTAGCCTACAGCAAATCAAACTTGTGAACAATTTCTGCAAGTTAGTTTTTGCTACCATGTGGGTTTTAGCTTGCTTGAGTGGTAATTCACCTGTTTCCATTCATGTTTCATTTGAAAACATTTATCCTACACGTAAGTTGTTTACTCCATTTATCTGTACATGGAATTGTATTTTTCCTTTTACTATTCTTTTTCTAATCTTCACAGGAAAATGCCACGGGCACTATCTGATGTGTGGAGACATTTCACTGCTGCTGATGTAGAAGGAAAAGCTGTGTACATTTGCAAATACTGTGCCAAATCATATGTGAAGAATGTAACAAAGATGCAGAATCATCTGGCCAAGTACATAAAGTTCCCTCAGCGCTCTCAACACGCAACCTCTGACAAAAGACCCTCTACTTTTATTCAAGGTGAAAATGATGAATCAGACACCTTATCGATAGCAACAGATGCATGGTCCTCCTGGAATCAGACGTTTTTTTTTACTCAATGGAGGAACATAGTCAGAGAAATGTTGATAAATGTCTTGCTCAAGCTGTGTATGCAACTGGTTCACCTCTTGATGCTCACAGGCAATGTGTATTTTAAGAGATTTCTGAATGTTCTTTGCCAAGCATACACCCCTCCAACCAGACATGCTTTATCTACTAATTTGCTGTTCAACAGAGTTCAAGTGAAGGTCAAGCAAATCATAGAGAAAGCAGACTGTATTGCAATTATCTCTGATGGTTGGTTGAATGTTCATGGGCAAGGAATAATGAACTACATCATCTCCACCTACTCAACCAGTATTCTAAAAGAGCACAGACACACAGGTCTCTACATTACAGATTAGCTGAAGGCAGTCATCAATAACCTTGGACCACAGAAGGTATTTGCACTGGTGACAGACAATGCTGCGAACAAGAAGACTGCTTGGTCTAAAGTGGAGCAGTCCTACCCTCATGTCACACCCATTGACTGTGTTGCTCGTTCTTTGAATCTGCTCCTCAAGGACATAATGGCACTGAAAACAATGGATACACTCGACAAGAGAGCCAAGGAAATGGTTCGGTATGTGAAGGGTCATCAAGTTATAGCAGCAATCTACCTCACCAAGCAAAGTGAGAAGAATAAGAGCACCACATTGAAGCTGCCCAGCGACACCCGTTGGGTGGGTGTTGTCATCATGTATGACAGCCTCCTGGAGGGGAAGGAGTCTCTCCAAGAAATGGCCATATCACAGTCTGCTGATATGGACAGCCCCATCAAGAGGATCCTCCTGCATAATGTATTTTGCGAGAGTGTGGTAAGCAGCCTGAAATTCCTGAAAGCTATAGCAGTAGCCATTGCACGGATTGAGGGAGACAATGCCATCCTGTCTGATGTTCAGACTCTGCTTGCATATGTAAGAGAATAAATCTGTAGTGCCCTGCCCACTTCACTATTGCTCCAAGCAGAGGAAACTGCAGTTCTGACATACATCAAAAAGTATGTAGCCCATACACGCCGCAGCGTACATGTTGGACCCCAAGTATGCTGGCAAGAGCATCCTGTCTGGTGCAGAGATCAACAAGGCCTATGGTGTCATCACTACTGTGTCTCGCCACATTGGCCTGGATGAGGGCAAGGTTCTTGGCAGTCTGGCGAAGTACACTTCCAAGCAAGGGCTTTGGGATGGAAATGCAATATGGCAGTGTGCCAACATATCTCATTAGCCAACTGGTGGAAGGGACTTTGTGGATCTGAGGCTCTTTCCCCTGTTGCCTCCATCATCCTCCAAATCCCACCAACATCAGCTGCCTCAGAGCGCAACTGGTCCTTGTTCGGGAACACGCACGCAACAGGCTGACCAATACAAGGGTTGAAAAATTGGTGGCCATCAGGGAAAATTTGAGGCTTTTTGAGCCTGACAACGAGCCATCTTCAACAAGGTTGGAAAGTGACAGTGAAGATGAAGCCTCAGAGTCTGATGTTCAAGAGGTGGACATTGAGAAGGTCCAGGGAGAAGACACGGAAGGAAGCCTGAGAGGAAGACCGTCTAGAAACTAAAGCTTTGGTTATCATTTTACAGATGTTAAATGTTTTTGGGAGATGTGATGATCATTCAATATTCTTTCTTTTGTTGCTCAGTGAAATCATCCCATGTGAAGAGTCAACTCATTTGATTAAAGTTCAATTCGTAACAAAATGGTTGTTTTTTATTTCTATTGGAAGGATTATAATTTGCAATTATGTCTACTTATGATAAAAGTTGTTTCTGTTTCCATATGATATGGTAAATATATCCAATGCAAAAAAACATTTAAATGGTATTAAAATTCATTCTCATATTTTCCCATTAATTCCCACTGAAAGTTTCCACCTCTGAATATTCCCCAAAATGTATAACCCTAGTAACAAATATGTTTTGTTCACCATCTTAATTCCCTCATCCACTTAATGAAGAGGGAAGAATTGGCCCAAAGAGTAATGCCCAGGATTTATTGCTTTGTCTGGTTGGTTGGTGTGTATCAGGGCTGTATTTAACTCCCCCCTTGAGATAACATGGTCAGCTCATACTCAGAGAAAGCCTGACTAACTTAGTGTACTCAGGGCTTAGTGGACTCACATCTGCTCTGGCAGGCCCAATGAGAGGGCCTTGACCCATGTCACCCTAAAGCACTGGTGTTAGTTACTAATCCATTATGCATACATACAGTGCCTTCAGAAGGTATTAACACCCCTTGACTTTTTCCAAGTTTTGTTGTGTTACCAGCTTGTTGGATTTTTTTTTTGGCAATGTCAGTAGAATTATGTTTATCGGCATTTTTTTAAATGAAAAGCTGAAATGTCTCGTCAATAACTATTCAACCCCTTTGTTATAGTAATTCTAAATGGGTTCATGAGTAAAACGTTGCTCAACAAGTTTCATAATAAGTTGCATGGACTCACTCTATGCAATAGTGTTTACCTAATGTACCCCACATATAATAATCTGTAAGGGTCTCTCAGTCAAGCAGTGAATTTCAAACACCAATTCAACCAAATCAAATGTTCTTAGTCACATGTGCCTGAATACAACAGGTGTTTATTTTTTTATTTCACCTTTATTTAACCAGGTAGGCAAGTTGAGAACAAGTTCTCATTTACAATTGCGACCTGGCCAAGATAAAGCAAAGCAGTTCGACACACAACGACACAGAGTTACACATGGAGTAAAACAAACATACAGTCAATAATACAGTATAAACAAGTCTATATACGATGTGAGCAAATGAGGTGAGATAAGGGAGGTAAAGGCAAAAAGGCCATGGTGTCAAAGTAAATACAATATAGCAAGTAAAACACTGGAATGGTAGATTTGCAGTGGAAGAATGTGCAAAGTAGAAATAAAAATAATGGGGTGAAAAATAAATACAGTAGGGAAAGAGGTAGTTGTTTGGGCTAAGTTATAGGTGGGCTATGTGCAGTAATCTGAGCTGCTCTGACAGTCGGTGCTTAAAGCTAGTGAGGGAGATAAGTGTTTCCAGTTTGAGATTTTTGTAGTTCGTTCCAGTCATTGGCAGCAGAGAACTGGAAGGAGAGGTGGCCAAAGAAAGAATTGGTTTTGGGGGTGACCAGAGAGATATACCTGCTGGACCGCGTGCTACAGGTGGGTGATGCTATGGTGACCAGCGAGCTGAGATAAGGGAGGACTTTACCTAGCAGGGTCTTGTAGATGACATGGGTTTGGCGACGAGTATGAAGCGAGGGCCAGCCAACGAGAGCGTACAGGTCGCAATGGTGGGTAGTATATGGGGCTTTGGTGACAAAACGGATTGCACTGTGATAGACTGCATCCAATTTGTTGAGTAGGGTATTTGATTCTATTTTGTAAATGACATCGCTGAAGTCGAGGATTGGTAGGATGGTCAGTTTTACAAGGGTATGTTTGGCAGCATGAGTGAAGGATGCTTTGTTGTGAAATAGGAAGCCAATTCTAGATTTAACTTTGGATTGGAGATGTTTGATGTGGGTCTGGAAGGAGAGTTTACAGTCTAACCAGACACCTAGATATTTGTAGTTGTCCACGTATTCTAAGTCAGAGCCGTCCAGAGTAGTGATGTTGGACAGGCGGGCAGGTGCAGGCAGTGATCGGTTGAAGAGCATGCATTTAGTTGTACTTGTATTTAAGAGCAATTGGAGGCCACGGAAGGAGAGTTGTATGGCATTGAAGCTTGCCTGGAGGGTTGTTAACAGTGTCCAAAGAAGGGCCAGAAGTATACAGAATGGTATCGTCTGCGTAGAGGTGGATCAGAGACTCACCAGCAGCAAGAGCGACATCATTGATATATACAGAGAAGAGAGTCGGTCCAAGAATTTAACCCTGTGGCACCCCCATAGAGACTGCCAGAGGTCCGGACAGTGTAGGTGTAGGTAGACCTTACAGTGAAATGGTTACTTACGGGCCCCTAACCAACAGTGCAATTGTTTTAAGCGATAAGAATAAGAGATAAAGGGTAATACAAGAGCAGCAGTAAGAAATAACAATATATACAGGGGATGCCGGTACAGAGACCAGGGAGGTTTTCCAGTGCCTCACAAAGAAGGGCACCTGTTTGTAGATTGGTAAAAATAAGAAAATACATTATCAAAATAAATAACGTTTTTATTTCTTAGGTAATCCATTGTAAAAATAATAGTTATTGTACACTCGAGGTTGTGCAAAACTACTTTTTTAGCACAGCGTGCTGATGTTCGGTACTCGTCTCCACCTCGTACTTATTACTGCAGCACAGCAGTGCAAAAAAAAAAGGTTGTTTTGCACAACCTCGAGTGTACAATTGCTTTTCTACAATGGGTTACCAATGAAATAAAAACGTTATTTTGATCAATGTATTCATATGCTACTAATTCATCCCTCAATTAAAATATACGCCTAGTCCCAACACGTTTCTAGCCAAGCCAGCTGGCCGTTCATTCTATCAGTTATGTTGCCAGACACAATCGTTAAGTATTTTTGTTCTATATTTATGGACACAACGCAGTCGTTGGTTCTAAATGTGCCGTTTCCATTCTGGCTGGCAACACTCTTATCCCTTGTTTGCTAGCTAGCCAACTATGGCTAACAGTCGCGTCAAACCGTGCAGCTGGAATAACTGCAAAATGACTAAAGCCAATCGTAACTGTGTTGAAATGATAGAGATCTACATTCATACAGTTAGTGTCCAGCTCCCAAAAAATACATTAAATGAAAGCAAGACAGTCGGGGAGCATTGACAATTTACAAAAAAAAGATGGAGGACCATTTTTTTCACACTCAGTGTTCTCCAACCGTTTCCCTTTGGCCTCTACTAGTTTGAGCTGTGAAAATGTGCAGAGGAAGCGAAACTGGGACAGTCCATGTTGTCCTATGAGCAGGCAGAATTGTTCTGCACGGTTGACCTGTCCCCTGAGCTGTGAGTGACACTGCAGTAGTGTTGCACGGTATACTGGTACCAAAACACCAGGATAAGTATTGTAATGACCTGACTAGATCATAAATGAACAATTGTCCAGACAGAAGCTTGAGTTTGCGAATTGACGGTTTATTGAACCAACTTTACACAGGCTACTGTTTGGGCCGTAGCACACGCCAAATAGATGACAGATAACCCCCAAGCCAATCGTGACCTTCTCTTGTGAAACCCAGACGTAAGAGAGAGAAAACAAAGGCTGAACCTGGTCTTAACTTCCAATGCCCAACCCCCCTCCACGCCACTCCGCCAACCACCAGGATGCCCGGCATCAGAACATTCCAGGCATTCCCGTGATTGGCAGATAGCCGGTTGATTGACATGTCGGACCCCGCGAACACCGGGTACTGGTCAGTACAACACAACCACCTCCTAGCCTAGCACATAACACACAGCTGTCTGTGCGGGTCGCTACACAGCCCCCCCACCACAAAGTCCCTCGTCCCCGAGGGAACAAACAAAGTCTCTGAAGCGACCCGGAGGTCTCCTTTGCCTGCGTGGCCGTGATGGTCGCAGAGTGCCCCTCTGGGAGCCAGGGGATGAAGGCAGGGATATGGGGGACAAGGAAGCGGGAACGGGTAATACAGTCCGTGGTTCTGGGGAACCACGCGGTGACACAGGGGGAGACAGGGGAGTGGGGTGTCTGGAGCCTTGTCTGCGGCACCTGAGGGTGGGTGCCTGGAGAATGTCATTGCCAGAGAGGGGAATTGTGGGGGTTCCTGGGGTTTGGGGAGAAGAGGCCCCTCTGTATGGGGCTAACCTGTCCCGGTGCAGTGCCACCTTTCTCCCCCTGGGAGGAAGCTGCACCCGGTACACAACCTCCCCTACCCTCTCCAGGACACTGCAGGGTCCCACCCAGTGACTGTCCAACTTGGGGCAGCTGCCTTTTTTCCTTAGGGGGCTGTAGACCCAGACCAGCTCCCCAGCCACAAAGTGCCTTCCCCGGGTGTGCACGTCATAGTTCCTTTTCTGCCTCACACCTGCATTCACCAGCTGCTCTCTGGCGAAGGTGTGGGCTGTCTCCGGGCATACTCCGGCCCCGGAGGAACATGAGGGCTATCCAGGGGCCGACCAAACGCCATCTCCGCAGGGGTGCGGATCTCTCTCCCCAGCATGAGGAGGGCAGGCGTGCAGGAGGTGGAGTCTTGGACAGCGGAGCGGCATGCCATGAGGACCATAGGCAGGTGCTTGTCCCAGTCACGCTGGTGTTTGGAAGAGACGATGGCCAGCTGCTGTCCAAGCGTTTTGTTGAAGCGCTCCACAAGGCCATCACTTTGAGGATGGAGAGGAGTAGTGCGGGTCTTGTGCATACCCAGCCTCTCACACATGGTGGCGAACACACGGGACTCAAAGTTTCTGCCTTGGTCGCTGTGGATGGACTCTGCAGCTCCAAACCTGCTGAACATCCCCGCTGTCAGGGCGTCGACGATGGTCTCTGCCTCCTGGTCAGGCAGAGCATAGGCCTCGGGCCATTTTGTGAAATAGTCCATGGCCGTGAGCACCCAGCGGTTTCCACTGTCTGTGGTGGGGAACGGCCCAACTACATCCACTCCCACCCTCTCCATGGGAGCCCCCACTGGGAACTGTTGGAGCTGAGCATGAGAGCGGCCTGGGGGGCCCTTTCTCGCTGTGCAGTTGTCACAGCGGCGACAAAAGTCCTCCACATCCCTCTTGTGCTGCCCCCAGTAGAAGCCCTGACGGAGACGGCGCAGTGTTTTTGTGACCCCAAAGTGTCCAGTCCCCACCCCCCCATGAGTACTCTGGAGCACAGCCTCCCGCAATGCTTTTGGGACCACCACCTGCCACCTCTCCTCTCCCGTAGCTGACTCCTTCCATGCCCGCTGTAGCACGCCATCAGCCAGCCGCAGTCTCTCAAACTTCGACCACAACCCTTTGGTCGCGAGTGAGAGCGCTGTCACCTCTTCCCATGGTGGCCTCACCTGCGCCTCTACCCACTGTAGCACTGGCTGTAGGTCTGTGTCCCGTCCCTGCTGCTGCCGCCATTCAGCCACGTCGACAGTCTGCAGCTCACAGCAGACAGGCCCGCTCGCCCGACACACTGTGGCACAGACACCCTCCTCTGCCCGCAGCTCTCTCTCCCGTCCCTCTCTCCGTTCACAGTGGCGGCAGCCGTCTGCAGTACAGGGCCGTCGGGACATGGCGTCGGCGTTGGAGTGGCGTGCCCCTGCCCTGTGCACCACCGTGAAGTCATACGGCTGAAGCTCCTCCAACCAGCGTGCCACCTGCCCCTCTGGCTCTCTGAAAGACATGAGCCACTGGAGAGCAGAGTGGTCAGTCCTTACAGTAAAGGGCAGACCACCCAGGTAGTACTTGAAGTGTTTGACGGAAGCCACAACAGCCAAGAGCTCCCGCCGGGTGACACAGTAGCGGCGCTCATGTTTGTCAAATGTTTTGCTGAAGTACGCCACCACTCTCTCCCCCTCTGGCCCCACCTGGGCCAGCACCCCACCCATGCCCACATTGCTCGCGTCTGTGTCCAGGATAAAGGGCAAGGTGAGGTCAGGGGGGGGGCGAGCACGGGGGCCTCGATCAGTGCACGTTTGAGGGTGTTGAACGCCTCCTCACACTCCACTGTCCAAGTGAAAGCCTTGTTCAGTGGAGCAGCAACGCTTGAGAAGCCCCGTACAAACCTCCTGTAGTACGAGGCCAGGCCCAGGAAGCTCTTCAGCTGACGCTGGTCGGTGGGGGTGGGCCAGTCTCTGACAGCCCCTACCTTGTTCTCCATGGTGCTGATCCCCTCCTTCCCCACTCGGTGGCCCAAGAAGGACACCTCTCTCCTCATGAAGTGGCACTTCTCGGGGTGGAGCTTCAGACCTGCGGCAGCCACCCTCTCCAGCACACGCCGTAGCGCCCCCAGGGCTGACTGGAAGGAGCTGCCATGGGCCAGGATGTCATCGAGGTATACCAGACACTGCTGTCGGGGGATGCCATCCAGCACCCTGTCCATCAAACGCTCAAAAGTAGCTGGAGCGTTGCACAGGCCAAAGCACAGGACCTTGAACTGCCAGTGTCCTCTGTTAGTGGAGAACGCAGTTTTGGCTCTGGCCTCTGGGGAGAGGGCACCTGCCAGTAGCCGCTGCGGAGGTCTAGTGAGGAGAACCAGGAGGACCCCCTAACCAGGTCCAGCGACTCATCGATACGTGGTATGGGGTATGAGTCCTTCCTGGTTACCTCATTCAGCCGCCTGTAGTGCGCACAGAACCTCAGCTTGCCCCCTTCTTCGGAACCATGACGACTGGCGCCGCCCAGGGGCTGTCTGAGGGCTCAATGAAGTCTGCCCGCTGCATCTCCAACACAGCCTTGTCTGCCGCCTCCTGGCGTGCCAGCGGGATACGGCGGGGACGCATCTTGATGGGTCGAGCATCACCTGTGTCGATCTCATGCTGCACCAGAAGAGTCTGACCCACCTCTTCCTCACTCAACGCAAAGCTGTCTCTGAATTCAAACAGCAACTGCCACAACCGTTCCTGCTGCTCAGGGTCAAGACCAACACAGTTCCTCCCCCATATCTCCCTCACTGCAGACAGTGTCCTCTCCTCTCCCATCTGGGGTAGCTGGGCTGGGGGGGTGCGGCCCGGGCTCACAGAGGGCTGTGTCATGGAGGTAGCTGGGGGAATGTAACACACCGCCGTAGGTGACAGGGGGACTGGGGAAAAGTCACACACAGCTGTGGGGGAGGGGGCGCAGCCATGAGTCTCTGCTGCTTTAACTGTTGGAGTAAAGGGTTTGTTGGGTTGAGTGAATGTGACATTAGGGGGGGCCATGGTGACTTCCGTCCCTCCCTGGAAGCTCAGTGTGCCCCTATTTAGGTCTAACTGGCAGCCTGTGCTCCTAAGAAAGTCCAACCCCAGGATACAATGGTCCTGCACAGCCGCCACCCACACAGGATGACGCACAGTCCTGCCCCCTACTGTCAGAGTCATTATTCCCTTCCCTTTCATGGGTGCCAGCTCACCTGTGACTGTGCGGAGCTGCACAGTTGTAGGCTCACACTGAGTCCAACCTGGCACAATATCTGGCCTCACCAGGGTTACTATGGACCCAGTGTCCACCAGGGCGGAGCAGGGCACCCCCTCCACAGTGACAGGGACATGACAAAAGTCCCCAACACAGGTCCGGCCCACCACAACAACAGGCTCCATCCGCTTGCCCTCGTCTGCTTCTGGGGGAAGTGGAGCCTTGCTTCCCCGTCTGTGCCGGTGGGCTCCTCCTGAAGATGATGGTGGTTGGGATAGAAAGCCAGGGGTCCGCACTACCCGGTCTATGCGGACCCCGAGCCGTTTCCCTGAGCTCTGGGGGACATGGGGCAATCTCGGCGCAGATGGCCTGGCTGGCCACAACCCCAGCAGACCCTGGGACCAGGGCTTGTGTTTCGTGCCGCCTGTAGCGACACAGCCCGAATGAGTTCTGTCATTTCGGCCACCCAAGCAGGCTTTTCTGGCTCCGGGCTGCTCTGCCCCCCAGCTCCCACATAGGGTGTGTCTCCCTGCACCCCCACCAAAGCCCCAGCTGAAGCCCCAGCCCACACCAGCTCCCTCTCCAAAGCCATCTCCAAGGCTGTCTGCAATGACTCAGGATGAGCCAGCTGGGTCTGTATGCGCAGCTCCGTAGGGGAGAGCGCCTGTATGAACTGGTCCCGTGCTAGCTCGCTCTGCACGGAGGGGGGCATGTGAGCATATGCCCGCCGAGAGAGGCTCTCAATGTCATTAGCTAGCACCCGTAGAGGCTCTCCAGGATGCCTGCGTCTATTCCTCAGTTCGGAGCGCAGTAGCCCGGGCTGTACACACTGTCCATAGCGCCTCCTCAGTGCTCCCACTAGAGCACCATAATCATGCCTGTCCTCGGGGCTAATCAATATCAAACAGGCCAGAGCTTCATCCGTGAGGCATAAAGCCAACTGCAGTGCCCTTTCTTCATCCGACCACCCCCTAAAATGAGCTAACAGTTCAAACTGAGCATGAAAAGCTTCCCAATCCGCCTTACCGGAATACTTCGGGGTCTTAACAGATACGGACGCAGCCGGGAACCGGGCGCCGCCATGTTTGTTTACATCCTGAGCCCCAGATTCCTCGTCACGCCGCGTCGACGTCGCCACTTCGGTCCGCCCACCAGAATCCGCGCGAAATACACTCGACGAAGCACTCATGCCCGCTTCAGCGGCCATCACTCTAACGTCCTCCCTCAAGCGGCCTCTGCGCTCCGACTCCCTGGCGATCTCCTCAGACAGAACCCCCGACGTCCATTCACACGCACCTCCTTGGCCATAATCGTCCCCTACCTCCACCTTCACTTTCGGATTCCCTCGAAGCATTTTCAATCCCCGTTCTCACCTACGGTAGCTAGCCACATAAGTCAGCTAGCTAGCTGGCTAACTTGTATCAACGTTTTTACTTCTGACACCAATGTAATGACCTGACTAGATCATAAATGAACAATTGTCCAGACAGAAGCTTGAGTTTGCGAATTGACGGTTTATTGAACCAACTTTACACAGGCTACTGTTTGGGCCGTAGCACACGCCAAATAGATGACAGATAACCCCCAAGCCAATCGTGACCTTCTCTTGTGAAACCCAGACGTAAGAGAGAGAGAACAAAGGCTGAACCTGGTCTTAACTTCCAATGCCCAACCCCCCTCCA
The DNA here is from genome assembly GCF_034236695.1 of Oncorhynchus nerka. NCBI lineage: Eukaryota > Metazoa > Chordata > Actinopteri > Salmoniformes > Salmonidae > Oncorhynchus > Oncorhynchus nerka. Next base: position 53,658,078 of record NC_088400.1, on the reverse strand, counting down.
CGCCACTCCGCCAACCACCAGGATGCCCGGCATCAGAACATTCCAGGCATTCCCGTGATTGGCAGATAGCCGGTTGATTGACATGTCGGACCCCGCGAACACCGGGTACTGGTCAGTACAACACAACCACCTCCTAGCCTAGCACATAACACACAGTTGTCTGTGCGGGTCGCTACAGTATGTTACCAACATGTTAGAATACCTTAGCACGGTTTCGTTTGATACTACCAACTTTTTCAGCTCTACCAATCTAAAGAACCTACTGGCGCCTTTCTAAAACGTTTATACATTCAGTTAAGTTTAAGCAACAGGCACTAGTCTCTTGTTTGCACAGGCCCAGTAATATCCACTTCACTTTACTGCTCATATCCTACCAACCCTCACTCACCGGCTTTTGTCTGTCTGCTCTTCATGCGCGTATATTCCGCTGTCAGTTTTATTTATTTAATTTAGCCGTGATGTCGAGCAGAGATGCAGACCCGGATGAATCTTCTGTTGTTAGATTTGTACATTTTGTTAAATTGGAGCAGTATGCAAAGCGAGCAATGTTGACACATTGTATAATTTAATTGCCTGTTATAACCAAGAACACAGACCAGTCTGAGTAGACTTTGCAAGTTCTGTCATACAGCCTCTGAGTGCCAGATAGGGGAAATGGAGCACTTGCTTCGTGACAGGCATGCTTGCAGCTTTACAACAAATAAAACGTCTCGTCTGTAGCCTAAACGGTAATAAATAAATAAAGAGACCCGTTTTACCGATGCCTTTTTTTCTTTCTGCTGTGAGTCGTACGCTTTTTATATAATTTCACAAATCGTGTCGCGGGCCATTTTAAACTAATGCCTGGTCACTAATTATTGGTTTGATAACACACGTTGCTCCGTCATGTTACTTAGCTAGCTAACAACCTGGTAACTTGAAAGTAGGTTTATGCTAACTTTTTAACGTTTTAAAAGTTGGGAGCAGTATGTGTGTTTGTGGGAGAGAGATAATGGTGTGTGTGCTTATGAGAGAGGGACACCGAGAGAGAGTGTGTAAGGATGTGTCTGTGTTAACTAAAGAGTGAAGAAGGTTTCATGCAGTGTTTTCCCTTTACTGGCACAATGACAATGTAGATCATTATGCATGTATATTCCTTCCTCCCATTCCTCCAGCCAAATCACAGGTAGGCCTTTGCGAATATCCAACTCCATGCGATGTCCTTCAAAAATACATTATGTAGGCCTATCTTGTCTTCTGCGGAATAGGCTACGTAGCCAGTTGATTACTGCCGCATGTTTCCAAGAACAATTCTCCCAATCATCTGTGTTGCCATCTTTGTGTCTGCTTGCTGTCTGTCACAGGAGTTCAACTTCTAACACTGCATTGGGCCATGCCCTCCCGCAGACTGCATACCTCTGCGATGACATCATGTGCGGCGGTGCACTTGTCAACTAGCCCCAGCCCTAGGCGTCTAGCCTGTCTGTCTTATAAGGGGCGTTCCACCACAACAGGAGCTTGCTAAGTGATCAGATTATGCAGATAAATTACCTTCCAGTCTCAGACCAGTGGCATCAGAGCCCCGGTCCTGTCTGGCTGGAACAAGAACGAGCAAACTGATAATTCCATAGAATCCTTATCTAACCTTCCCTCCCTGTCTGTGGATGCATCCCAAATAGTGCCATATTCCTAATGTAGTGCACTACCTTGACCATGGGCTTATGGGCCCTGGTCAAAAGTTGTGCACTATAAAGGGAATGTGCCATTTGGGATTCTACCTTTCCTATGCCTGCCTCTCTCTCTCTCTGAACTGTCCTTTTCAAGACCCTGGGTCACAGGGAAACACTCATCACCACCAATGACAATCAGAGTTAGAAAAGTTAGAGGGAGAAACTAGGTCAGAGGGACAAAACAGCCTTGCCCACCCCCTCCCTCATTTGCTTGGTATGTGTGAGGCGTGCGTGTCTGTGAGCCAGTAAGTGTAAGGCTAGCTCAGTGTGTGATGAGGCTCTTGTGCGCCTCTCCAGGGAGATGTGAATGAAGTGTAGGATGGTGAATCGCTGTGGAGCAGCATGGTAATCTGCTCTGTCTGCTCTTTGTGTTGACTCGAGCCTTTCTGCCTGGAGGACCGAGAGAAGCTGGCAGCAGCGTCAAGTGCACTGCTGGCCTGGCTTTGCTCTTACGAAACGGAACCCTTCACAGCTCCGGAAAGTCACTCCTCCTGTAATTAACGCACACAAACAAGCTTCTTTTTTTCTTTCAGAAAATGCGTAGTATGGGAATGTCGTAGGAAATTACTTATTTTTTTGTGAACAGAGCGAAATATACAGTGTTGTGTCTCTGTGTTGTTGAAATGTTTCAGCCTGCTTGGGGCTCCCACTGTGAGGGCTGTACGGGAGGGGTGGTCTGGCTCTGATTAAAATGTCTTGGGTGCTGCGCCCTTCCCCCATTTCTTTGTTTTACTGATACTCCGGCTATGGCCGTCCTCTCTCACCATGACTTTTGCACAGCTGGGAGATAACATTGGCCTCTCCTCCGTCCCCTCTCCATCTTCTCCCCTCTTTGTATGTCATTCATCCACTTTATAGAAACATGAAGAGGTATATATGTAGATATAGGGATAAAGTGACTAGGCAACAGGATAGATAATAAACAGTAACAGCAGTGCATGTGATGAGTCAAAAGAGTGAGTGCAAAAAGGGTCAATGCAGATATTCAGGGTAGCTATTTAGCCTTCTTATGGCTCGGGGGTAGAAGCTGTTCATGGTCCTATTGGTTCCAGACTTGAAGCAAAAGGCTCCTTAACAGCTTCTACCCCCGAGCCATAAGACGGCTGAACAATTAATCAAATGGCCAACCAGCATATTTACATTGACCTCCCCCCCCCAACCTTTGTTTTTACACTGCTGCTACTCGCTGTCTATTATCAATGCATAGTCACTTTACAAATTACCTCAACTAACCTGTACCCCTGCACATTGACTTGGTACTGTGACCCCCTGTATATAGCCTCGTTATTGTTATATATTTTTTATTTTGTAAATATTTTCTTAACTCTCTTGAGCAGTATTGTTGGTTAAGGGCTTCTAATTAAGCATTTCACGGTAAGGTCTACCTACACCTGTTGTATTCGGCGCATGTGACGAATAAAAGTTTATTTGGTACATCAGTACCACTTGCTGTGCGGTAGCAGAAACACCGCCTGGTATAGAGGTCTCGGATGGCAGGGAGCTCGGCCCCAGTGATGGGCCATATGCACTACCCTTTGTAGTGCCTTACAACCAGATGCCAAGCAGTTCCATACCAAGCAGTGATGCATCCTGGACACTGAAGAACTTGATGCTCTCAACCTTAATGATGCTGTTTGAGTCGTGTGTGTCCAGGGTCCAGTTGATGAGGGAGGTGTTTAATCCCAGGGTCCTTAGCTTCGTGATGAGCTTGGAGGGCTTCTATGGCGTTGAATGCTGAGCTGTAGTCAATGAACAGCGTTCTCACAAAGGGGTTCCTTTTGTCCAGATGGGAAATGGCAGTCTGGAATGCAATAGCAATTGCGTCATCTGTGGATGTGTTGGGGTAGTATGCAAGTTAGACTTGGTCCACGGTGTCCGGGTTGATGGCGTTGATGTGAGCCATGACCAGCCTTTCAAATCATTTCATGGCTACAGATGTGAGTGCTAAGGGGCGATAGTCCATTTAGACTGGTAACCTTAGCGTTCTGCATGAAACATTACAGAATGGGTCAGGTAGAGGTTGTGAATGTTGACCTGTTTAAACGTCTTACTCACATTGGCTACGGAGACCATGATCACACAGTCGTCCGGAACAGCGGGTGCATGGTTCAGTGTTGCTAGCCTCGATTCAGTGTTGTTAACCAGATGACAATCCACCTGTACATAATGGCTGCATCTCAAATGGCACCATATTCCCTTTTATAGTGCACTACTTTTGACCAGTATCAATGCACTATAAAGGGAATAGGGTGCCTTTTGGGATGCACACATGACAATCATTTGTCAGCCAGTGCAACACCACTGACCGACTCACTGTACTTTACAGTCAAGTGATGTATTTAGGCCTGTCTAACTATTACCAAACATGTTATTACAAGACTCTATTGCAAAATGTTTACCTGTCTGTTAACAACTTGCTGCCTGGCCTGCCCTCCCCCTGATGAAAGGAATAGAAAAAGGCATAGAACATGAAACTGCTTTGATTTCCTTTTGAGGGGAGCTTCTGTCTTTTGGGAGTTGGAGGAGAAGAGTGAGGATATAGACACTGTAGACTGACTGTTGTGGCCCTTCCTGTCTTGGCTTTCAGGTGTTTGCAGCTTGCGGCTGCAGTTGACTGACCGACTGAACAATGGCTCAGTTTCCCACCCCCTTCGGAGGTGAGTGCCACCCAACCAGATTGACAGCCGTCTGCCTGGCACACTGTGTGTGTGTGTGTTTGTGTCACAAGCGTGTATGTGTGAGAGAAATGTATGCACGTGCAGGTGTGTGTGTGAGTCCTGATCTCCCTCTACACATGGATTAATGAGAGTTGTACTGTAACTTCGGCACAAAGGAAGGGTCACTATCAAGTTATTACTCCCAGGAGGTGGAAGCCTGCCTGCTGGACTGCGTGGGGTGCATCCCTAATGCCACATTCCTCAAAATCAACTCTGAACTGCAAAGCCACTTCCACTGCATTTTAGCACGGGTCCCCTTTAATCAGGGACTGATTTAGACTGAGACAACAGGTGGATTCAATTAATTATCAGATGGAACAGAAAACCAGCAGGCTCCGTACCTCGTAGGGTAAGAGTTGTATACCCCTGCCCTACATTGTGCACTATATAGAAAATGGGGTAGCATTTAGGATGCAGCCATGGTGTATGGTGTAAACCTCAGATCACCAACCACCACTTAATTTACTCTCTCTCTCTCTCTCTCCCCCTGACTCACCTTAATGCTGTGTTCCATGACTCTACGGAGACTTAACTGAGCGCCCCCCCCCCCCATACACACTCACACATGCCAGGCGAGAGCTTCAACTGATCTTTCTCTCTCAGGGGGCCTGGACGCCTGGGTGATCTCTCTGGACGAGCGAGCCAAACATGACCAGCAGTTTGTCAGCCTGGCCCCCTCACCAGCTGGCTACATCACAGGTCAGCTTCACTCACAGCAGGGGAGGGGATGGACAAACAAAGGGAAAGAGTGGTGGAGGACAGTCTTTGCAGTACAGCATCATGTCAGGCAGAAGTTGCTTCAAGATAGCAGAAGATCACTTTTCATCAGGACTTTCTCTTATATTATACACACACACACACACACACACACACAGTACCAGGTCAAAGGTGAAGTGTTTCATTCCCTACAGCCCACACAGTACCAGGTCAAAGGTGAAGGGGTAATGAAGCTTGGTGGACTGAGGCTAGGACGGGCCTTGAAGTGTTTCATTCCCTACAGCCCACACAGTACCAGGTCAAAGGTGAAGGGGTAATGAAGCTTGGTGGACTGAGGCTAGGGCGGGCCTTGAAGTGTTTCATTCCCTACAGCCCACACAGTACCAGGTCAAAGGTGAAGGGGTAATGAAGCTTGGTGGACTGAGGCTAGGGCAGGCCTTGAGGTGTTTCATTCCCTACAGCCCACACAGTAGCAAGCAACTTCATTCTCCACTCATCTCACTATCAGAAAGGACATTTCAGTCACTCACACTCACTCATATGATCATCTGATATCATTGCCTTGGTGTTTTGAATTTCAACATAACCTTGCACAACCTCGACACACCCTTTTAGAGAAGTGCAAGTGCTTGTTTCGCTCGGCTACTTCAGCAAAAAGTATTTCGCAAGCCGCGGTCATTTCATACTTCTCAAAATGTATGATTGTGTTCAAATTGAAATAATTTGCATTTGATTCCTCTTGAAAGAGGAACTAACTGGCCTCTTTCTCTGTGTGTTTGAATATATGTATCCATAATGGTGTACAACGGACTCAACACTATTATGATATTGTTTTCCCTTCTCATCGTTCGTAGGTGACCAGGCCAGGAATTTCTTCCTGCAGTCAGGCCTGCCCCCTCCCATCCTGGCACAGATATGGTGAGTGTCTCCTCTCACTCCATCTCTCCCATTCTCAACTCAATCCACTGTTAATGTCAACCACTGTTGTCTCTCTCTCTTTGCCTTTCTCTTGTTTTTGTCAATCTCCTCCCTCTCTTCCACTCCACTTTCACTCACTTTTTCTTTCTCTCTCCATCTCCTTTATCTCTCTCTCCCCCTTGTTCTCTCATCCCTCTCTCGCTCTTCAATTGCTCTATTGGCATGCCATCTACACAGACATATTGGTAAAGCAGAGATTCACAACAACAATGAGAATAATCAGCATAATGTAATCTTTACTTTCTTGCTCTCTCTCCCCCTCTCAGGGCCCAGGCCGATATGAACAATGATGGGAAGATGGACATGCACGAGTTCTCCATCGCCATGAAGCTGATCAAGCTCAAGCTGCAGGGTCACGCCCTGCCCCCCTCTCTGCCCCCCTCCATGAAGCAACCGCCCCTCACCCTGCCCCCGCCACCCACCGCACCCTTCGGTAAGGGACTAGACAGGGGCAGGGTGCGTCTCAATAGTCTAAAGGGGCTTCCTTTCCTCCATCTGCACTGATCTGTACAGCAGGATAGGTAAAGCAGTGTGGTGGATGCAACAACAACAAAAAGTACATATTTGCTTTAACCTGTCCACTTGTTCTTTCAGATCAGTGCAGGTGATGTACAAGAGACTAGGAGATTGTGCCACTAGGCTATGAGATACACCCATGTTTACAGTCCCCATGGCCACCATTAACTAAATGGACTTTAGAGTGCTCGAAGCCAACTCTGCCATATCATCTGCCCCATCTATGTACATAACTAAATGTTTCACTGGGGCAACTTAAAACCTTTAACTACCTGACTACCTGTTATCTCAAAGCACAACCATAATGTGCCCTTTCTGGTATTTGAACAAGCAACGCTCTGTGTCAATACGCTCTGTGTCAAAATATTGCTGTGCGCTGCCTGTTTATGACCAGACTGTTGTTAATTTTCAAGTGAATCAGTCAGAACTCAGCGCTTGTAGTCTCCTCTGCTTTGAATGAGTGGGGAAAATAATAATAATTAACACTGTGTTAAAAATAATAGGCTTGTTAATAGAAAATGAATGATGTTCTGTTGTCTTATGTTTGTCTGACATACCTTACTTCATTCTACCCTGCAGGAATGCATGGTTTAGGGGTAATGCCAGGCCTCCCAGCAGTCCCTACATTACCCATGCCCCCTATGCCAGGGGTGGGTATGTCCCCCCCTCTGGTGTCGTCGGTGCCCCCGTCTGTACCCCCCATGGCCAACGGCGCGCCAATGACGGGCTTCTCCCACCAAGGTAGGGCCCAATCAGAATTGTCGTTAGACACGCCACTGAATATTCAAAGTGGAGTTCTAGTGAATGACAGTGAAGCCCTCTGGCAATGTTTCGGAGCATCTCACTTTGTTGATTTAATCCTTACCTCACTAACAAATTCCTCTCTTTTTTTTTGTGATTCCCCTTTTTTATATATGTGTATATATATATATATATATATATGTATATATATATATATATGTGTATATGTATTTTTTTTTATCTCACTCTGTCTCTTTCTCTCCATCTCTGTCTCTCAGCCACGACACTCAACAAAAGCTCTTCTTTCAACCGCCCGGGTGCCAAGCTGCAGGGCCAGTCTTTTGAGACTTCTAGGTGAGTCACATGTCACCCACTTGGAAGAATGGCCCCTGCTCACTGGGCTCGAACTCAAAGGGACAAATGTGGCTGTGTTTGTGCTTAGACTGCTGCTGCATCTAATTTTACACTTGACACTTGAGTCTTTATTATTTTTTATTTTTTTTACACACAACAGGCTAGCTCATTAAAAAGCCATCACATCACTTAGCGATGAGATCCCTCTGTTAAAACGAGAGATGCACAGGCCACGTCCCGTGTCGTCAGTTGGAGAAGAGCAATTATTCTGTCCAGACTGCTTTGCTTTCTAACATGACTTAAAAATAACTTAATGTTCAAGTTTCAAAGTTTATTGCACATTTTTCAGAAGTTAACCCTTTACACTTGTGGAAGTTGGCCTATAGGGTTACGTTGAAATGTTTCTTGCAGAAGAAATGTGAAAATCATGTACATAAGCATGGTAGCAATTGAAAGGGAACCGTTTGGAGATTACGGGTAAATCATTTGACCGAAGTTGAGAACACACACACGAGACTCAGTCCAAACATTACACTGTCGATTATATGTGCATTTTACATTTTGTACTTTTCACTGCATTTGTTGATAACTAAATGTGAAAATACTCTGGATACATTCAGTAACATGATAAGAATATTCTTGTTAAATGTGGGGGTAGGTGCAACATAAGACGAAACATTTTGAAGGGTTTGAGTGAGAAGACTAACTGGTGTCTCCCAGTGACCACACACACACCTCTCTAAAGTGTGCACATTTCCTAAGTTATTTCAATGCACTTTTATGACTCAAAGAAGAGTCTTCAGCTATAAGGTGCTTTAAAAAAAAATCTCTCCTAGCTGTGCCGTTGAGGAACTAGAGCAAGCACACTTGTTTGCAACAGCCCCGCGTCCTTACACTCAAACAATTAGTTGTTTTAAGCAATCCAAAAACAAACAATTTATAAATTGCAAACTGGGTCAGGAGGGAGAAAGCTTGTTCTCTTGCCAACATGACTAACTAAGATGTGAAAGCCTAACACTGTACGATCGTATTTTATAAGGCAATTCCGAGAAACAGGTTGTGTAATTTTGGTGCACATAGGAGTCATGGGGGTATTCAGGTGTGTGTTCCGCTGCAATTTTTTTCTCCACAATAGACATTCTGTTCAGAACAACCCAGCGTATGATGCCATGTCGTCTTGTAACTGTGCATCAAACATAGTGATCATAAACGTTGACACTGTATCTAACATGAGTTTTATGATGAAATGTAAAGTGCACATTTGGACTCACGGGTGTTTGGCTTGCTTGTATGACATCAAAGCTGTATTTCTTATCCTCGACCTCTCATCTTTCTAAATCCATCAAGTCTTCTTCATTTATAGCATTTCCCTGACTCTTGACAACAAAACATTTGCAAAAGTTGCCCAATTAGTGGGAGGGATGTGGGGCTCAAGTTCAGAACGTCTGTCAGTCAAAACCCATACAGCGCAGTGAAGCGTAAGAGCCTGAGCTCTGATGTTATTTATAGCATGTTACTATACAGCAACTGCGTTCCAATTTAGGCGCTTATCAGTGTCCAAATCTGCCATTTTCAACCCGTATACGGGTACGAGTGTAAAGGGTTCAAATTGAAATTTGTCTGTGTCTTAAAGGCATTTTCCAACTGGCTCATGCATAGACAGCACAGCAAAAACACACAACATGTAACACAACGGTACTATAAAAAAAACAAAGAATATATACAAAGAAACATACAAAAGACGCTTTTAATAAGAGAAGACTCCCCGCTCTCCATTTTAGCTCCCCTGTGCCCCCCCAGCCCCCTATTGACTGGGCTGTTCCCAGCTCGTCCCGGCTAAAGTACCGGCAGCTCTTCAACAGCCACGACAAGATGATGAGCGGCCACCTCACCGGTAAGACCTTGTCTGTCAACAGTACTCATTGCGGTTTATCCAATCCACTTCGGCGGTTTCTCAGAGCTCATGTTTTTATCCTTGTCTTTCAGGACCCCAAGCAAGAACCATCCTGATGCAGTCCAGCTTGCCCCAGACCTCGCTGGCGTCCATATGGTAAGAGATGGGAGCGGAGCCAATACTTAGGATACTTGGCCACTAATTCCTCTCTGTTCTCTGACTATTGCTTCTCTCTGCTGACTCTGGGTAGAAGTTACCTTTAGGCACAGATCTAGGATCAGCTTAACCATCAGATGGCAAAACTAATCGTATCAGTTGGTGTTTAGGAGGAAAACTGGTTTCGGATCAGTTGTCAGGGTGTTCCTAAACGACACTTGTTTCACATTCCTCGACTCTGCTAGTCACAGGACAGGAAGTGCATGGCTGGCGGTAACACGCCACGTCTTTCTCTCTCCCCCTCTCCCTGCTTCTCTATAGGAACCTGTCGGACATCGACCAGGACGGCAAGCTGACAGCCGAGGAGTTCATCCTGGCCATGCACCTGATTGACATGGCCATGTCCGGCCTGCCCCTGCCCCCTATCCTGCCCCCAGACTTCATCCCCCCCACCTTTAGGTACAATCCACTGCTCCCTCTGTGCCTGGCAATGCCCCTTAGCTCTACCTCTGTCTGCAGAGTATGCATTGATACCAGCACTTACCTTAGGCAGTTTTGTCTTTATTGATGTTATTGCCCCACACCTCGGCCAGGGGTTTTTCCGTGACCTGACAAGAGTCCTATTTTTATATCTGGGTCATAGTTTTAACTATCAGTCCATCAGTCTATATTGATCCCATTAGGAGTTTTTCCTGGTCAAGTCACACGGTCAGGAAAAACTCCTGGTCCTGCCCATCCATGCTCCATATGAGGTGCTGTAAGTCAGTGAGCTGCTCTGACTGACTGGTCTGATGTTGTCCGTCTCCAGGAGGGTGCGTAGTGGTAGTGGGGTGTCTGTCACCAGCCTGCACTCCACTGACCAGCGGGTCCAAGAGGAGGCCGAAGAGGAGCAGGAGAGCGAGAAACAGAAGCTGGAGAAACGTAACCACTCTTAAATTCATAGACAGAGCTATGGATGCAATGACTAACCATCCGTGGGATCGAAATGATAGATCTGAAGCTATACAGTGTTTGTTTACAGTTACGTTGTTAACGAACAGTGGAGCAAAACAAGCTCCTATTTTGGTTTCAGGTGCAGTTGAACTAAGCTCACAAGCATTTGTTATATTCTTCTAGAATCTATGGCTATGTATCATCAATTTTAAAGTCCAAAAATGTATGTACCAATCCCTTTAAACACACAGCAAAAAGTTCCTTTATAAATATAAACAGCTATATAAAAGTGGCCCAAGTTTTCCAAGAAATGCCACTGAAAATTAGGCAACAGGGCAAAATATGTCCCCTATTTCTCTCTCTGACCCCTCTATCTCTGTCTCCCTCCCCAAAGTGACTTTCGAGGACAGGAAGCGGGAGAACTTTGAGCGGGGCAACCTGGAGCTGGAGAAGCGTCGACAGGCCCTGCTTGAGCTGCAGCGCAAGGAGCAAGAGCGTCTGGCAGCGCTGGAGCGCGAGGAGCAGGAGAGGAAGGAGCGCGAGCGACTCGAGCAGGAGAGGAGGCGGCAGCAGGAGCTAGAGAAGCAGCTGGAGAAGCAGAGGGAGGTGGAGAGGCAGCGCGAGGAGGAGAGACGCAAGGAGATCGAGAGGAGAGAGGTGAGGAGTGGGAAGGAGGATGGAGAAGGAAAAGAGGTTTAAGGAGGACAGTGAGGATGTATAAAGAGAGGGAGAGGGAGATGCAGAGTAAGGAGGTTGAGAGGGAGGAGGAGATGTAAGGGGAAAGTGAAGAACACAGGAACCAATGCAGTGTGTGTGTATATTAACTATTCTACTACTATGTTGTATTTTTAAGATAAATTGACTCTCGTTTCTTATTGTATTGCTTTATTGACAGAGGGGGAGACAAGTGTAGAGAAAAGGGCATTGAACCCAGGTCACCGGCAGGAACTTGAATATGTGCATAGATCTGGAAGTGTTACCACTCGACCACAGCTGGCTCTGCACTATTTCTGCGTACACAGTATAACATTCCCTCTGGCTAGGCGGCGAAGCGGGAGCTGGAGCGCCAGCGTCAGTTGGAATGGGAGAGGAACCGCCGGCAGGAGCTGCTGACCCAGAGGAACCGAGAGCAGGAGAACATTGTCCTGCTCAAAGCCCGCAAGAAGACCCTGGAGTTTGAGCTGGAGGCACTGGTAAAGACAGACACACAACATTATAACTTTAGTCCCAGGATATCTTTACTTTGTTATTTTGAAGAAAGGACAATAAGGTATGATAATTAGTTTCTCCCTCCCTCCCCAGAACGACAAGAAGAGCCAGCTGGAGGGCAAGCTGCAGGACATCCGCTTCCGCCTGTCTGCCCAGCGGCATGAGATCGAGAGCACCAACAAGACCCGCGAGATCCGCATCGCTGAGATCACCCACCTACAACAGCAGCTGCAGGTACGTACACACCTTGTGTAACACATAGTCCCCTCCATAATTATTGGGACAGCGAAGCATTGTTTCTTGGATTTGAAATCAAACAATGACTATGAGGTTGAAGTGCAGACTGTCAGCTTTAATTTTCATCCTTATCAGGCGAACCGTTCTAAATTACAGAACCTTTTGTACGTAGTCCCCCCATTTTGTGGACAAGGTCACTTGTATGTACAGTTGAAGTTGGAAGTTTGCGTACACTTAGGTTGGAGTCATTAACTCGTTTTTCAACCACTCCACAAATTTCTTGTTAACAAACTATAGTTTTGGCAAGTCTGTTAGGACATCTACTTTGTGCAAGACACAAGTCATTTTTCCAACAATTGTTTACAGACAGATTCTTTCACTTATAATTCACTGTATCACAATTCCAGTGGGTCAGAAGTTTACATGCACTAAATCGACTGTGCCTTTAAACAGTTTGGAACATTCCAAAAAATGTCATGGCTTCAGAAGCTTCTGATAGGCTAATTACATTTACATTTACATTTAAGTAATTTAGCAGACGCTCTTATCCAGAGCGACTTACAAATTGGTGCTTTCACCTTATGACATCCAGTGGAACAGCCACTTTACAATAGTGCATCTAGGTCTTTTAAGGGGGGGGAGAAGGATTACTTTATCCTATCCTAGGTATTCCTTAAAGAGGTGGGGTTTCAGGTGTCTCCGGAAGGTGGTGATTGACTCCGCTGTCCTGGCGTCGTGAGGGAGTTTGTTCCACCATTGGGGGGCCAGAGCAACGAACAGTTTTGACTGGGCTGAGCGGGAACTGTACTTCCTCAGTGGTAGGGAGGCGAGCAGGCCAGAGGTGGATGAACGCAGTGCCCTTGTTTGGGTGTAGGGCCTGATCAGAGCCTGGAGGTAGTGAGGTGCCGTTCCCCTCACAGCTCCGTAGGCAAGCACCATGGTCTTGTAGCGGATGCGAGCTTCAACTGGAAGCCAGTGGAGAGAGCGGAGGAGCGGGGTGACGTGAGAGAACTTGGGAAGGTTGAACACCAGACGGGCTGCGGCGTTCTGGATGAGTTGTAGGGGTTTAATGGCACAGGCAGGGAGCCCAGCCAACAGCGAGTTGCAGTAATCCAGACGGGAGATGACAAGTGCCTGGATTAGGACCTGCGCCGCTTCCTGTGTGAGGCAGGGTCGTACTCTGCGGATGTTGTAGAGCATGAACCTACAGGAACGGGCCACCGCCTTGATGTTATTTGAGAACGACAGGGTGTTGTCCAGGATCACGCCAAGGTTCTTAGCGCTCTGGGACGAGGACACAATGGAGTTGTCAACCGTGATGGCGAGATCATGGAACGGGCAGTCCTTCCCCGGGAGGAAGAGCAGCTCCGTCTTGCCGAGGTTCAGCTTGAGGTGATGATCCGTCATCCACACTGATATGTCTGCCAGACATGCAGAGATGCGATTCGCCACCTGGTCGTCAGAAGGGGAAAGGAGAAGATTAATTGTGTGTCGTCTGCATAGCAATGATAGGAGAGACCATGTGAGGTTATGACAGAGCCAAGTGACTTGGTGTATAGCGAGAATAGGAGAGGGCCTAGAACAGAGCCCTGGGGGACACCAGTGGTGAGAGCACGTGGTGAGGAGACGGATTCTCGCCACGCCACCTGGTAGGAGCGACCTGTCAGGTAGGACGCAATCCAAGCGTGGGCCGCGCCGGAGATGCCCAACTCGGAGAGGGTGGAGAGGAGGATCTGATGGTTCACAGTATCGAAGGCAGCCGATAGGTCTAGAAGGATGAGAGCAGAGGAGAGAGAGTTAGCTTTAGCAGTGCGGAGCGCCTCCGTGATACAGAGAAGAGCAGTCTCAGTTGAATGACTAGTCTTGAAACCTGACTGATTTGGATCAAGAAGGTCATTCTGAGAGAGATAGCGGGAGAGCTGGCCAAGGACGGCACGTTCAAGAGTTTTGGAGAGAAAAGAAAGAAGGGATACTGGTCTGTAGTTGTTGACATCGGAGGGATCGAGTGTAGGTTTTTTCAGAAGGGGTGCAACTCTCGCTCTCTTGAAGACGGGAGGGACGTAGCCAGCGGTCAGGGATGAGTTGATGAGCGAGGTGAGGTAAGGGAGAAGGTCACCGGAGATGGTCTGGAGAAGAGAGGAGGGGATAGGGTCAAGCGGGCAGGTTGTTGGGCGGCCGGCCGTCACAAGACGCGAGATGTCATCTGACATAATTTGAGTAAATTGCAGGTGTACCTGTGGATGTATTTCAAGGCCTACATTCAAATGCAGTGCCTCTTTGCTTGACATCATGGGGAAATCAGCCAAGACCTCAGAAAATAAATTGTAGACCTCCACAAGTCTGGTTCATCCTTGGGAGCCATTTCCAAACGCCTGAGGTACCACGTTCATCTGTACAAACAATAGTACGCAAGTATAACCACCATGGGACCACGCAGCCGTCATACCGCTCAGCAAGGAGACGCGTTCTGTCTCCTAGAGATGAACGTACTTTGGTGCGAAAAGTGCACATCAATCCCAGAACAACAGCAAAGGACCTTGTGAAGATGCTGGAGGAAACGGGTACGAAAGTATCTATATCCATAGTAAAACGAGTTCTATATCGTCATAACCTGAAAGGCCACTCGGCAAGGAAGAAGCCACTGCTCCAAAACCTACCATAAAAAAGCCAGACTACGGTTTGCAACTGCACATGGGGACAAAGATCGTATCTTTTGGAGAAATGTCCTCTGGTCTGATGGAACAAAAATAGAACTGTTTGGCCATAATGACCATCATTCTGTTTTGAGGAAAAAGGGGGAGGCTTGCAATCCGAAGAACACCATCCCAACCGTGAAGCACGTGGGTGGCAGCATCATGTTGTGGGGGTGCTTTGCTGCAGGAGGGACTGGTGCACTTCACAAAATAGATAGCTATATGAGAAAGGAAAATTATGTGGATATATTGAAGCAACATCTCAAGACATCAGTCAGGAAGTTAAAGCTTGGTCGCAAATGGGTCTTCCAAATGGACAATGACCCCAAGCGTACTTCCAAAGTTGTGGCTAAGGTGTACAGTCGTGGCCAAAAGTTTTGAGAATGACACAAATATAAATTTTCACAAAGTCCGCTGCCTCAGTTTGTATGATGGAAATTTGCATATACTCCAGAATGTTATGAAGAGTGATCAGATGAATTGCAATTAATTGCAAAGTCCCTCTTTGCCATGCAAATGAACTGAATCCCCAAAAAACATTTCCACTGCATTTCAGCCCTACTCTGCAAAAGGTACAGGGATTGGACTGCTGAGGATTTGTGTAAAGTAATTTTCTCTGATGAATCCCCTTTCCGATTGTTTGGGGCATCCAGAAAAAAGCTTGTCCGGAGAAGACAAGGTGAGTGCTACCATCAGTCCTGTGTCATGCCAACAGTAAAGCATCCTGAGACCATTCATGTGTGTGGGGTTGCATCTCAGCCAAGGGAGTGGGCTCACTCACAATTTTGCCTAAGAACACAGCCATGAATAAAGAATGATACCAACACAACCTCCGAGAGCAACTTCTCCCAACCATCCAGGAACAGTTTGGTGACGAACAATGCCTTTTCCAGCAAGATGGAGCACCTTGCCATAAGGCAAAAGTGATAACTAAGTGGCTCAGGGAACAAAACATCAATATTTTGGGTCCATGGCCAGGAAACTCCATGGCCAGGTCAATCCTCAATAGGCGGGTAGACAAACAAAAACCAACAAATTCTGACAAACTCCAAACATTGATTATGCAAGAATGGGCTGCTATCAGTCAGGATGTGGCCCAGAAGTTAATTGACAACATGCCAGGGCAGATTGCAGAGGTCTTGAAAAAGAAGGGTCAACACTGCAAATATTGACTCATTGCATCAACTTCATGTAATTGTCAATAAAAGCATTTGACACTTATGAAATGCTTGTAATTATATTTCAGTATTCAATAGTAACATCTGATAAAAATATCTGAAGACACTGAAGCAGCAAACTTTGGATATTAATATTTGTGCAATTCTCAAAACTTTTGGCCACGACTAAGTAAACTTCCGACTTCAACTGCATATTAAAGTAGTTGAAATTGAAGTATTTGGTCCCTTATTCATAGCACGATAATGACTACATCAAGCTTGTGACTCAACAAATTTGTCGTATGCATTATCTGTTTGTTTTGGTTGCGTTTCAGATTATTGGCTGGACACCGTATATTATTATAAAGCCAAAAGAAAAAATGCTTCAATGTCCCAATAAGTGTGCAAAGCTGTCATAAAGGCAGAGGCTTTAAAGAATCAAAAATATATTTTGATTTGTTAAACTTTTTTTTGTTGGTTACTACATGAATCCTTGTGTGTTATTTCATAGTTTTGATGTCTTCACTATTATTCTACAATGTAGAAAATAGTTTATTTTTAAACAGAAAAACCCTTCAGTAGGTGTGTCCAACCTTTTGAATGGTACTGTATATACAGTGCCTTCGGAATGTATTCAGGCCCCTCAACTTTTTCCAGATGTTGTTACATTACAGCCTTATTCTAAAATGGATTAAATAAATAAAAATCCTCAGCAATCTCCACACAATACCCCATAATGACAAGGCGAAAATAGGATTTTAGAAAAGTTATTATTTACGTAAGTATTCAGACCCTTGCCCATGAGACTCGAAATTGAGCTCAGGTGCATCCTGTTTCAATTAATCATCCTTGATTTTTCTACAACCTGTGGTCATTTCATTTGATTTGGACATGATTTGGAAAGACATGCACTTATCTCTATAAGGTCCAACAGTTGACAATGAATGCCAGAGCAAAAACCAAGCCATAAGGTCGAAGGAATTGTCCGTAGATCTCCGAGACAGGATTGTGTCGAGGTACAAATCTGGGGAAGGGTTGCAAAAAAGATTCCCAAGAACACAGTGGCCTCCATTCTTAAATGTAATATGTTTGGAACCACCAAGACTCTTCCTAGAGCTGGCCACCCAGCCAAACTGAGCAATCAGGGGAGAAGGGCCTTGGTCAGGGAGGTGACCAAGAACCCAATGGTCACTCAGTGGAGATCGGAGAAGCTTCCAGAAGGACAACCATCTCTGCAGCACTCCACCAATCAGGCCTTTATGGTTGAGCAGCCAAACGGAAGCCATGTCTCAGTAAAAGGCACGTGACAGCCCGCTTGGAGTTTGCCAAATGACACCTAAAGACTCTCCGACCACGAGAAACAAGATTCTCTGGCCTCATGAAACCAAAATTGAACTCTTTGGCCTGAATGCCAAGCATCACATTTGGATGAAACCTGGCACCATTCATAGGGTGAAGCATGGTGTTGGCAGCGCCATGCTGTGAGGATGTTTTTCAGCGGCAGGGACTGGGAGACTAGTCAGGATAGAGGGAATGATGAACGGAGCAAAGTACAAAGAGATCCTTGATGAAAACCTGCTCCAGAGCGCTCAGGATGTCAGACTGGAGTAAAGGTTCACCTTCTGAGCGACCCTAAGCACACAGCCAAGACCATGCAGGAGTGGCTTCGGGGACAAGTCTTTGAATGTCCTTGAGTTGCCCAACCAGAGCCCGGAGTTGAACCCTGTCGAACATCTCTGGAGAGACCTGAAAATATCAGCGACGCTCCCCCTCCAACCTGACAGAGCTTGAGAGGATCTGCAGAGAAGAATGGGAGAAACTCCCCAAATACAGGTGTGCCAAGCTTGTAGCGTCATACCCAAGATGACTCAATGCTGTAATCGCTGCCAAAGGTGCTTCAACAAAGTACTGAGTGAAGGGTCTGAATACTTATGTAAATGTGGTATTTGTATTTTTTTATATGTAATAAAGTGGCATATAATCAATTTTAGAATACGGCTGTAACGTAACATGTTGAAAGGTCAAGGGGTTTGAATACTTTCTGAAAGCACTGTATATGTAGCCTAGGCCTACTGATGGTATACATTTGGGATCTATCGTCCCCACAACTGTCCCAGAGTCTGTTTTGGAACAGGCTTTTTCTTTCTCACACAGAACGACAAGCTGACCAATAGAAGAGGTAAACTTTTCTACTATGGGGGATATTGGATTTGCCAAGGCTAGTGATTTGCTGTTCGTTTCTCGTCTTGTTGGCTCAGGAAAAGTAAATGTGGCAGTTGTTCTAAGTTCGCATTGGACTTTGTCTGTAAAAATGATGCACGCCGTTGCATGTTCTGTTAATATGAATTACCATAATCTAAATGTGATTTCTGTCATATTGAGCACCGTAGGCAGTTGCCCTAATAATGTGACACACCCAATGCATATGGTTCTGGTAAATTTCCCAAATGTCCGTTAAATTAAAATGCTGCCAGTCAAATGTCCGGCCCCACATTTTCCTAATGGAAACCCTGACACACACACACACACACACACACACAGAGTGATGCCTCAGGTGCATCTTCCACCCAAACCCTATACAGATTTGGAGTGTGACAAATTGACAATTTTGCTTGACGTTTAAACAACCATGCTTTTATCGGTTTTCGGTTAAAAAACAATAACAAAAAAATCATAAGATTCCACATCAGTTTACAATGCAGAATAATGGTCCTGTTACTCATGTATGACCGCTAGGGCTGGGCAATGAAGTTCTATCTACCACAACCCTTTACAGACAGAACACAGCTATAGTAACATGTTGATAGCGGACAATAAAAAAAAAAAGACCAAATTCTAGTCCGGGATAAAATGTTCAGCATCCCCCCCCCCCCCCCTAGCAACGATAAACGTTGCTGATTGATTGATGTGTTGTTTTGTTTATGGTATGGTAGCCAGATATTTAATTTCTACTAAATGTCTTGGTAGGTCACTTCTTTAGGATAGGTTAATCAAATCATCTTGAGCTGCAGATCAACAGTTCTGGTTGCCTTGTGATGGACTTTAGTCCCGCTTCAGAAGCCTTCATTTACACACGACTAAAATACCTGTTAATATCTCCAGAGAAGGTTTAGCGTTTAAAAATCCGTAGTGTAGCCTACACAGCCAGACTGCCAGACTGACTGCCAGACTGACTGCCAGACTGACTGCCAGACTGACTGCCAGACTGACTGCCAGACAGACTGACAGACGGACGGACGGACGGACGGACGGACGGACCGTAGCCGAGGCGGTTTCAAGGGGCCACATTCCATTATGTCTGAAAAGGATCATCGATAAAGGCTACCGGTAGCCTGCTGTAATTTCACATTATGAGGCCATCTGTATCCCAGCGAATTCGGTGCCATGAATAGGCTAGGATATTCGAAATGCAACAGACCGAAGACTGAACACACACTTGCATCATTTGCAAAGACACAGAGCAAGCAGCCCAGCACGAGGTAGAGAGAGGGAGAGGTGGTGCAGGCAGAAACCTGCTCATATGTTTTGGTCATCTGCATCTCGTAATGTTTTTCCTTGCAAATTCACCAAAGTAGCCTCTTCCTCTCTGGCTTTATTTGAATTACACAACTTTCCCAGGCCTTTATAGCCTATTGGCTATAACACACAAAATAGTATGTTTTGTGATAACTGCACTGAGATTTTAATTAAGTGGGGGGGGATCACATTGACGTTAACGTTAAGGATCCCAAATTCGTTTTAACGTTTAAACATTCACAGATGCAGTTTACCTAAGACTTGCTGTTGCTTTGTGTGTCGTCCCCAGGACTCTCAGCAGTGGCTCGGCAGGCTGATCCCTGACAAACAGTGTCTAAACGAACAACTCAAACAGGTTCAACAGAACAGCCTGCACAGTAAGTACTGCTTCATTACCTCAGCTCCGCACATCTTTAGGGTGCCATTTGGGACTCAGACTGTGTACTATATGCTTTGCTATTAGAGATTGCTTGTGAATTCTCTGCTAAGTCCATGCAATATTTCCCCCATGTACTTGCCATAAATTAGTAGTTAGCTTTAGCTTGATTGCTAGTTAGTCCTAGCTATGCTATCATACTGTACATGGGTAGGCCACATTGGACTGACTTATAACTTGTACTACAGTGTTTCCCCTGCTGTAATACAGGTGTGGAAGTTCCCCCCACCTAGCACCTTATAAAATAAACTGTCCTATTAGTTTTAATTGACAATCTGTTGCCTGGGGGCCTTTGTACCCCACCTGCAAACAAAACTAAGGGAAAGACTGACTGCCACACTATACTTAAGCAATAAGGCCGGAGGAGGTGTGGTATATGACCAATATACCACAGCTAAGTCCGTAAGCACAACGCAGCGTGGAGTGCCTGGATACAGCCATTCGCCGTGGTATATAGGCCACATACCACAAACCCCTTAGGTGCCTTATTGCTATTATAAACTGGTTACCAACGTAATTAGAACGGTCTGATATACCACAGCTTCCAGCCAGTCAGCATTCAGGGCTCGAACCACCCATTTTATAATAACCTATTACGGCACTTGCTCTCTGGGTCATATTCACTTAGCTCCAATAGGAAATGCTTGTTTTAGTTTTCTGCTGCAGAAAAATTTTGCTACGCTGGGCACTAATAAATACCACCTCGTCCTTGTCCAGGAGACTCCCTGTCGTCGCTGCAGAAGGCGGTGGAGATCAAGGAGTCTAGTCGGCAGCAGCTGAGAGAACAGCTAGACACCGTGGAGAGAGAGACCCGCTCCAAGCTGCTGGAGATAGACGCCTTCAACACCCAGCTCACGGTACTACTACTCCCTAAAGGGACTCATCTTACTAAATTCAAGACGAGGGCCCGTTTCTTTAAGGCTAAGTTCATCGTTAGAACCTCCGTAGGAGCATAGTTAAATCTCTGAGCTGTTTCTCAAAACCGCTGTTAGTAAAGTTTCACTTGAAAACGCTCGTTATTTACCGACTGCCCCAGACCACTCGTAGAACAGCACAGTGCGTCATTTTTACCCTTCTGCGTCACTTTATACACACAATATCTCCAGTACACATGGAATCAAGATGTTGATCTGTCTCTGTGGCCGCAGCTAACTTCAGAGGGAAGTTGACTACAAAATAGAAAGTTGTCAACATTTTTTGCAATTGTTACAAACAAGTGAAGGGGAAAAAATGCTTTGAATGAACACCGAGATGACTGCATTAAAAGAAGATACAGTTATAGGCCTATAGCCTGTAGTTCAATCATAAGCTGTTGAAATCAATTTCATGTTCAATCAACGAGTTCTGTTTTGCAATGCTATTGTCTAATTTTTGTCTCAATATATTTCATACCGTGTAACAACATGTGCGCAATGATGTACCAAATCTGTGATTAATGCATTATTATAGGGTTGGCATTAGAATAAACCGCCTCAATATTTGCAGCCATATAGGTGATGATATCTCTCTAGGTGCAGATCTGCTGTCAGTATTGTGGAATAATTCTAATGCTAAAATAAGATTTGAAAGGCGAAAGCTGATCCAAGAGCAGTATCAGTACCAACGACACACTTATGAACATTCTCTACGTGGTGTTTTGGGAAAAGCATGTGACATCTTAGGCCGTTATAGGAACAATGCCTCGTTAAAACACTTGGAAGCTTAAGTTCCATCGCTATCGGGAACCCCGGCCCTGGGCTCTCCAACCCTGTTCCTGGAGAGCTATCCTCCTGTAGGTTTTCGCTCTAACCCCAGTTGTGACTAGCCTGATTCAGCTTATCAACCAGCTAATTATTAGAATCTGGTGCTCTAGATTAGGGTTGGAGTTAAAACCTACTGTAGCTCTCCAGGAACAGGGTTGGAGTGCCCTGTCCCTATCTCCTGTTCCCAGTGGATAGACATATCCCACAGAGCACAGACAAGTGACCAACAACGGATTTACAGTTCTTCTCATAGGGGTGAATCCTAACTACCACAAGTCGAATTTTCACCATGCATTGATTTCAATAAGAGACTAAATTAAAATCTGACTTAATAAATGGAAGTTAGGATTTGCCCCATATGCTCAGTTTAACAGTTGACAGTGTACCATTTAAAACACTGACTTCCAGTACTTTCTTTCTGCCTAACGATGCCTTTGCATCTCTTCGTGTTGTCTTTGTGTGTTGGGGCGCCAAGACGATCAGAGGGCTTGATGATTTGTGTGTCTGATGATCCCCCTTTTTCATTTCAATGTGATCTCAGTACTTTAGTCCTTTCTTTTCAACCAAAACCTTTTTAATTGCTCCACATACCACATCAGGGGCCCAGAATTTCAGATACACAGTACAGTGCATTCCGCTTATAGTGAATGAGGTCATAGAAATGTTATAGTGATCCAATTGCCATGTGTGAAGGTGATCACTACATGCGGAGTGCACTGTAGTGGAGTAGGGGGAAATTGCCTGAAGACACTGATCTTGTGTCAGTTTTGGATTGGGGGAAGGGGAGCTGATCCTAGGTCTGTTATCTAGGGGGAAACGTGAGGGTTTACACTGTTGTTCTCTCACTGTTTCTGACTGTTGCTCACTCTGTCGCCCTGCCCGCCATCCACCATGCCACCCCCGTCTGGTCTGTTTGGCTGACCTTTTTTCCCGTGACCTCTGCCCTCATCTCTCCGTCCAGTCTCTGGCTGCGTTCTATCAGGGCCACACTGCCCGGATAGAGGGCCTCCGTCTGGAGCTGCTGCTGGAGGAGCAGAGGGGGCGACAGGTTGTCCACTCACCAGCACTGCTGCCCCCCGCAGGGCACTCTATGGTAGTGCATGCTGGAGAATAATAACCAATCAGAATAACTCCGTGTGCTGCTGCTGCTGTTACTAAGCAGATTTGAAACCCAATGCTAAAGAAGGAAGAAAGTTAGACCCATGTCACACTACAAGGCCAACTGGAACTGTACTAGACTGGCTCAATTTTACATTGTCCTGTCAAAGCACGGTTCCAGAAACTATGATGGATGCGTAACCAGGCCTAGTGTAGTATGGTTCTGCACGGGTCGGCTCCGCTGGGCTCAGTAGTGTGATGGGTATATTAGACTCACCCCGTGCCTGTGGTAGGCTGTGCTGCATCCGGCCAGTGTGGCCCTCTTCCCCACAACATCCCGGGGGCTCAACCTGGGGAATCAATATATGGTTAAACTATATGTGGGTTGCTATGGTTTGACGTCGGACACAGCCACATGGGGCTGTTGGGGCACCTAACTCAGGGCGCCAGGTCAGGGCTAGGGGTTGAGTCTGATCTGGACGTGTACGGTGGCACTGCTGCTGTTCTATCTGACCCTTGACCTTGGGGTCCCTGTGTGTCTCTTTTCAGTCCGAGGGGGGCTCAGTTGACCAGACGCTGCTGGACTGTCTGTTGGCTACCCTGGCCTGTTTGCAGCGTATAGACGTCTACCTGCAGGTGTCCCTACTGCCTCCCCCTCTTCCACCACGCCCTTCTCCCCGCGCTCCACCACCCCAACCCCTTTACCACTCCTCCGCTTCCTTTGAAGGGCTGGTCAAAGCAAGCCATGCTGCCCTTCCTCTTGAGCGTCTTTAGCTTTAGCCTCGGTAGCCCTGCAGGGAGTTAATAAAAGCCAGCCGCTTCCCTCCTTCATCTGTCCTCTGGGAGGTGCTGGAGTATATCTCTCATTGCCTCCTAAACCCTCTAGACTAGGGCTCAATAAAATACTAGCATACTATTTAGTATGCATTGCCAAGACCAAAGTCAAATGGGTCACACTCGGTAGTATGCAAGTGTATACTGGGAAACAGCTCCGGTCAATGTTGTTAGCCACCATGTGCATGAACCTGGTTGTTTGGCTATTTCATTTTATTAAATATATTTTTCAGCTCCTTGAGCTTTGAGTTGTCAGGCTTTGTAGTTTTGGTTACGGTGAGAGGACAACATTTTACCTCTTTGGTATTCCCAAAAACTTTAAGACCGACTTTTGTTACGTTGGAAAACATCTGTAGAATGCACAAAAACACTTCCCAAAAGACTCCTAAAGCAAAAGACTCCTGTCTTATTGGAAAGAAATGAAGTGCCTTTGATTAATTACATGGCAGGAGGACAAGATTAAAAACAGCACACTCGACTGACGTTTTGCGGCTGTACAGTCCTTCTACTGGGTGAGTGGCCACTAGCGTTAGGGATGTATTTATTTAATAGTGAATTGAGGTGTAGGGTCTACTATTTTGGGAGATCAAATCCATATAGACCTAAGCTAATTGAATACTTGGTACAGTAAAGAAATATAGAACAAGGTAATGAACAGAGTAATGTCATTTATCAATAGATTGAGGCAATATGAAAATTATCCTCAAGTTGTTAGTGTGAGACTATTTAAAGAAATCTTCACAGGTTCTCAGTCAGCCGTGGGTCTCACCATTTTAACAGAGGACTAAACAAATATAGCTTTCTTGAACGTACCTCACTCTCTCCAGCCCCATGTGTTGATGACACGCCAACTTAACATATGAGGGTGAAGCCCTTGGTTGCATGGTGTTTCACAATGCATGGGTCATCACAATAACAACCTATGAGCCTGGTTAACTGAGGGCTGTGGTGTGTGTGCAGTGTGCTCTCTAACACCGGACTACATTACCCAGCAGTCACTCTGTCCAAATGGGCCATAGTAGCAGTCAGGACCAAAAGTTCTCAAGCTCGTTTGGCCTTAATGTGTGATCTAAATATATGTCGAATATCTATTCCTCGTATCAGATATGGACATTAGATTATTCCTCTGCTCAATGAAGATATCATTTAAATTGGATTTTCATCTAATCTAATATTAATTGATATTGATAGTTATTCCTTCAGGAAAATCAAGTCCTCAGAACTTAATTCCCTGCTCAGACTGTATATTAAGACTTTCTTAACCCTTTAGATTGGATGGGTTTGAATTACGTCTAGCTATGATCCTTGTGAATTTCCCATTCAACTCTTTTGACCGAACTCCATATCAGTCTGTGTGCTTTTGAGAATCATAGTTTGGCTCAGATTTCTCCCAGAACCATGAATGATCTCTGTGATTGGTTGGTACCACTTGGCTTTAACTAGTAGTGTTTCCATTTGGTGCTCAAACCGGAGCAGAGCGTAGTTACCACTAGACGGTGATCTTAGGTCAGTTTTAACCCTACTAGGTTAAGAATAGGATTGGGGGAGATTAAGCTGATCCTAGATCTGTACCTAAGGGAAACTTCACCCTGGAGCGCTGAAACACTACAGTCTTCCAGTTCCAGTGGTGTCTGTGTTTCCATAGTACCCAGGGCTCGTTTAACCCTCCCTCAGTGGTTCATGTGCAGCGCTCGCCAGACTACGAAAGCTGTCCAATGAATGCACTGTGGCGGTGGCCATGTTTTGTGCAAGTGTGTCCGCCCCAAAAATCCAACCAAACCTACATTTCAGTAGTAGCCCATAATTAATTAGAGAAACACAGAGATGAGATTAAATGGAGGGAAGCAGTAGACTAAACACAGACTTTCCATCAGGTAACTGAGCCCGGCTGGAATCATAATGGCGCTTACAGGGCACAAAATGGCCGACGCCTCATTGTGACGTGAGTGTTGTGTTGAGTCCCGGCGATCCCGCCCACACTTCCCCTCACCGGTCCTCCTCTGTCCCACGCTGCCTTGCAGGAGCTCCGAGAAATCCACAGCAAGCAGCAGAGGCAGAAGCAGAAGGATCACCTGGAGGGAGAAATCAACATCCACGCCATCGCCCAGGAGAGGGCCAAGTCCGCCGAGCTCACAGACGGAAGGTGTGTGTGATTGTGTGTGGACACCATATGTGTGAGCGAGCTGCTCCTATGTCCTCTCAATCTGCGTGGGTTACGCGGATGCAGCCCCATCACTGTGATCCAGTCTGTTTACAGAGTTTACCTCTGGCACACCCCTTTCCTCTCTCCAGGTTGTCTGCCACTGACGAGGGCCTGGCGTGGCAAGATGAGGGCACGGTGGAGGCCCCCACCCCGCCCCCCCAGCCCTGGATGAAGCGCGTGAGTGAGGAGGGGCACACTAAGAAGGACATGCAGGACAAACTCAACCAGCTCTTCATGCAGCAGTCTGAACCAGGGAAACTCATGAATCAGAGCCAATGGCCCACGGGCGGTACGTCTCAAAAATAAAATGTATTACAAAGAAGGCTTGAAAGAGCATGCATACAGTAGAACATTTACAAAAACGCTGATTTCTGGACTGACCAGCAATATCGAACTGGGACAATTAAATCATACCACAAATATGTGTACTGTTAGGTATCTGAATAAATGATTAGAACATGCATGTAGATTCAATTCACACAATTTAAGATTTTGTGTCAAGTTTGATGCAGTTTTTAAGTAGTCACGAGTATTTCAGTGTTTCCGAATGACATCCATTCCAAACATCTTCAAATCTCAGAGGTCCTACTGTAGACGTTCTAAGAACGTTTGAATGTACCTGGTTCCGTGTGTGAGAGAAAGATGTGACCATGTCCTGTGTTCCTCTCCCCCTTCCTCGTCTCCTCCCTGCAGACAAGATCCCGGTGACTGGGTTCAACCAGGACAAGGTCAAGGTGGTCTTCTACCGGGCGCTGTACCCCTTTGATGCCCGCAGTCACGATGAGATCACCATCACCCCTGGAGACATTGTCATGGTGAGAGGCAAGCTGTCAATCACTCCTGCCAAGCACCATTTGTGTGTGTGTGTATGTTATGGATGTTTTATGTGAAGTGTTTAGTCTATATGAACGAAGGAGTGTGTGGTTGAGTGAGTGTGTGTGTGTGCGTGCGAGTATTAACTTTTGCCTCCTGACTCTCTCCCAACTTTGCTCACTCTACCTGAAGGTGAAAGGGGAGTGGGTAAGTGCAGGTCCACTGTCCAATCAGCTGCTCACCTGTGATCCCAACACCTGCTCTCATTTGTCCATCTCACGTGTCCATCTCATCTTCTGTCATCTCTTCATAAGCACTTAACTGTTGGTTGCATGTTTGTGGTTGTACATACATTATATGGTCAGTATACTCGGAGGATACACACTTGTTCTCAAAGGGCATCTGATCATACATCTATACAAGCGTGCCTCTACGTTGTATACTGGATAAAGCATCTTGTAAGCTGCAGAGAGTGAGATGTTTATACAGACACATTTGATCCCATTTCACCGAGTACTCCTTCAACAAAGCAGTCCCAAAGCCATCCACTGTCATTTTTATCCTCTCAGCTTATCTTCGTGACCATCCGCATGCTTGGAAAGGAAGAGGTGATATTCGACTTGTCTTGTGAATCGCAAACATCCATTCCAAAAGTGGTCCAACCACTCTGTCGTATGTTTTAAATAAGAAATAACCACACATGGCTGGGCAACCACAGTCCACAGGATTTATTGTAACCGCTCTTAATTTATTTTTCCCACGATTTATCAATCTAATCCTGTATTGGCTTGACAGTATCTTGGTCCAGACTACTCGCCTCAGAGTTGGGGTCCATTTCAACTCACTAAATTCAGGAATTTCTTCATTGCTTTTCAGCAAATCTTTTCAGTACATGTTCCTAATTTGAAATAGAATTGATCCTAACCCTGCTGTCAGCTATGAGCCTGTAGCTGGTTAAAGGAAAAGGTCCAACGGATAGTGTGATCCCTGAGGACTGGGGTTGTGGGTTGTTCTTGGCATAGAAATATAGTTACTAGAAGATACACTCTATTGCCCACCCGGTCCACTCATCACAGCATGACTTGAATGAGAATATTTCTATAGTCTTCGATGGCTCTGTAGTGCTATGATG
The DNA here is from genome assembly GCF_034236695.1 of Oncorhynchus nerka. Classification (NCBI taxonomy): domain Eukaryota; kingdom Metazoa; phylum Chordata; class Actinopteri; order Salmoniformes; family Salmonidae; genus Oncorhynchus; species Oncorhynchus nerka. The sequence continues at coordinate 53,630,293 of NC_088400.1, read as the reverse complement.
GTGAACTGACCTTTGACCTTCAACCCCCAGGTGGACGAGTCCCAGACAGGTGAGCCAGGCTGGCTGGGAGGCGAGCTGAAGGGGAAGACAGGCTGGTTCCCTGCCAACTACGCTGAGAAGATCCCAGAATCCGAGGTTCCCATGAGCCTGCGGGCCAGTGCCGCCACCACGGGCGCCGCGCCCAAACTGGCCTCACGGCTCACACCCACCGCCGCCTCAAATACCACCACGCCACCCAGCCAGCCAATGGCAACCCCTCCCCCGGTGACCGCTCCCCCTGCCCCCGGTCCCTGCCCTGGCCCTGGTCCCGCCTCTTCCTCCTCCTCGGCATCAAGTAACTGGGCAGATTTCAGCACCACGTGAGTGACAGCTCCAACCCTTCCTCTCACACAGCACTCAATACAATATAATGCAATATAATACAATCCAAGTGTTTTTCAGTCATAGTCTTACATACACCAAGTTATTAATTGAAGAGAAATCAGAGTTTGAGTTGGTAAACTGTGTGTTCCTCTCTGCTCAGATGGCCGTCCACCAGCTCTGTGGAGAAGACTGAGACTGGGGAGGGCTGGGACGCTTGGCCCACCCAGCCGTCTCTCTCTGTGCCCAGTGGGGGCCAGCTGCGCCAGCGCTCTGCCTTCACCCCCGCCACTCTCACTGGCTCCTCTCCATCTCCCGTCCTGGGACAGGTACAGTCGTTTTTAGAATATATATTTATTCATATTTAAACAGGGAGTCACAATGAGACCCAGGTCTCTTTTACAAATGAGCCCTGCAACATACAAAAATGCACATTAAATACAAAGTACACATATCAGTCTTATAAATAGTAATAATAATACATTTCATTGTAACACTCAGTTTAGAAAACACTGAGGAGCACAGGAACATGTCATCTAGGTCCTAGCAGGAGAATGATATTGACTCTACCTGAAGCAGTGCGGTGGCACTGTCAGATGAATGAAGAGCAGGACTTATAAACAGCACATAGAGATTCTATAATACATTTATTCTCTTCCTATTTCTCCCACTCTTCCTCTCCCACTCCCCATTTTTTTCTCTCCTTTCTTTCCCTCTCAGGGGGAGAAGGTGGAGGGTTTGCAGGCTCAGGCTCTGTACCCGTGGCGGGCCAAGAAGGACAACCACCTCAACTTCAACAAGAGCGACGTGATCACAGTGCTGGAGCAGCAGGACATGTGGTGGTTCGGCGAGGTGCAGGGCCAGCGGGGCTGGTTCCCCAAGTCCTACGTCAAGCTCATCTCGGGCCCCGTACGCAAGTCCATGAGGTGAGGAGGATGAAACTGTCCCTCCCCCATAGTCACATTTATCAATAATATATTTTTATATAACTGTTATTGGAGTATTATTATTAACCCAAACAATTATTTCTAGTCATGTGTTTTAATTGGACCCTTATCAACTAGGAAAGATGCTTTTGCGAGGGTGACCTGTTGTGCAGGATAACTGCAGCAGGGCTGTTCAACAATCTTCCTCGACATCTAGCGTCCTGCAGGTTTTCAGTCCACCTCTAAACTAGCATACCAGATTCTGCTAGTTAAGGTCTTGTTGTGCAACTAGTAAGTAGAATCAGGTATGTTAAATTAGGGTTGGACTACAAGACGGTAGATCTCCAGGAAGAGGGTTGGGCAGCCCTGGACTACAGACTTCAGCCAACTTCCAAGTAAATCCCAACTTGATTTTGTCTAGGAGGGAGCAACATGGCTGCCATGGAATGATGTGACATCATTATGCTTTTTTTTATTGAAACTTCAATGGCCAAGTTCTCTGTTGTGCATGGCTTTATTCCCTCCCATCTAGAGTTATTGTTATATTAGCCACCGGCTTGGCTCTCGTGAGTGAATGTTTGCCCTCTCTCTGGTGCAGCATTGAGTCTGGCTCGTCCGACAGCCCGCCCACCATGAAGAGACCCACCCCGTCCCCTACCAAGACCATGGACCCAGGAGAAGGTGGGTGATGGACCTAGACACACACAGAGCCCAGTATAGAGTTGGAATCCCTTGCGGTGAAACTGCCACGTCCATTTGCAATATTACAAAAACAAATAAATGACTTCAAACAATGAGCACTGTTGTTTTTTTCTCTGACATCATTGCACATGCGATAGAACGGCAGAGTATGTACTACGATTGTTTTTTTTAACATGACGCTGGACGCTCATGTCCTTTTTGATAAGCAAAACAAAAACAATAACAAATGCGCCTGGGGCAACCAGTGGCACCGTTTCACCTATCGCGGATCTCGGCTTTAAAATACTCTCTCAGACTATGTTCCACACCATACATACAAAATAACTTACACCTGAGTTTATCATGGAACACAGCATGTTCCAGTTACTCTACCCATTTTAGATTAAATCATGTGTAAAAAAGTGTATGAACAGACCCTGTAGCTCAGACATGTTGTGTTTCCCAGAATACATAGCCATGTACACCTACGAGAGCAACGAGCAGGGCGACCTGACCTTCCAGCAGGGCGACGTCATCGTGGTCACCAAGAAGGAGGGCGACTGGTGGACGGGCGTGGTCTCGGGCAAGACGGGGGTATTCCCTTCCAACTACGTCAAACCTAAGGACTCTGAGGTAACTTCTAGGAAACACTCCTCGCTCACACGCTTTGTCAAGTCGTTGTGTGGCGATTCATAAACTCTAAGATGCAGTCCTGTTTGATCAGCTCTCCCAGTAAAACCAAAGCTCTCTCCTTTAAAAATAAATACAAATATTTAAGTTTTCTTTTTTAGGTTTCAGACATAAACAACAGTAGGACAATAAATGATTTTGCCGCATGTTAATACGCACATATAAAAAATATACTTTACGCGTTCCATTGCTCTCCTAACATTAGCGAACGTTCACGTTGAACATAAAACAAATAGAGTATGCTAGTTGGCCAACATTAGCTAACGTTTCACGAACTGCATGCCTTGTATAACACACCTCTGTGCTTCCAGTAAAACCAGAGCTTTCGGTCTTCCCTCTAGGGACTGGGACCCGCAGGGAAGACGGGAAGCCTGGGGAAGAAGCCCGAGATAGCCCAGGTCATCGCCCCATACACGGCCACGGGGGCCGAGCAGCTCACCCTGGCGCCCGGCCAGCTCATCCTCATCAGGAAGAAGAACCCGGGGGGCTGGTGGGAAGGGGAGCTGCAGGTTGGAGGACCATCTCTCAACACTACTCACCACAAACAAACCCCACACAACACTTACTTGAGATGTCATAGCAGATGTTTTAAATGCTAAGTTGTGTTCATATGTAGACATAGATGTGCCAATAATTGTCTTAATATATAATATAATACTAATATACAAGGTGATATGGTAATTTATACATAGACAGTGATGTAGAAATTACAATACAGTAATGTAGATTCATTGTCATCCATTCATTTGCTTTAAACACTAGTGAAAGGGACTATGTTTCTTACTGTTAAAATGATCTTGCTCTGCCCCTGTGGCCTCTCCATACTGACAAGTCCTCTCATTGGTCCAGGCCCGGGGAAAGAAGCGGCAGATTGGCTGGTTCCCGGCCAACTACGTGAAGCTCCTGAGCCCCAGCACCAGTAAGACCACGCCCACAGAACCCACACCCCCCAAGCTGCCAATGCCCAGTGCAGGTAGGGGCCAGGAGCAGGGACCTGACGGGGGCCCGCCGGGGCCTTGGGGCCCCTCCTTGACTCAACATATGACTGGTACTAACACTGTGTCTGTACAGACATTCTCTGTACTTTCATGTTATATTAGCATCCTTGATAATACCATTATTTCCTGTCATAATATTCTTTCATGTTATAGGAACATTCTTTACAATAACTTTCTTTACAATAACATTGTCATTATTAGTAACAAAGGACTGTGTTGTGAAGAAGGCCTGGTAGTACCTTTTTTAAGGTCCTGTCCAGGAGTAAGTCCTAGGCCCTACACCCCTAGTCTCCTGTGTAGATCTGAGGGGATTGGATAGGTATAACTCATTTGGTAGTAACACGACCTTGCCCTCTGATAAGCTATATGTAGACTTTTCTCCATAGTAGCCTATATAATACCCGTCCAATCCTCTCAGATCCTAAACAAGAGTTTTGTGCATTGTTCGACATTGTCGACTGGTTTGATCTACAAATCGCCTTGTTTGCATCATTGATGTTGAATATTTATTAGATCAATCAGTCGGTAACAATTTACCCACAATGCATCACAGATTTGATCAAACACTGCCTTTAGTCCCTTTTTTTTGTGGACTGGGCCTAAGTCTATTTATTGTATGGCTGTCTGACTGACCCTTCACTTGTATGTGTGTGTGTCTCCAGCAGTGTGTCAGGTGATTGGCATGTACGACTACATGGCGCAGAATGATGACGAGCTGCCCTTTGGGAAGGGCCAGATCATCAACGTGCTGAGCAGGGAGGACCCTGATTGGTGGAAAGGCGAGCTGAATGGTTCCGTGGGCCTCTTCCCCTCCAACTACGTCAAACTGACCACCGACACAGACCCCAGCCAACAATGTGAGTGCACACACTACTACTAAAGTCTTCCTCTCACAGTCACACCCAGCAGTTTGAGTACATACTGCACCCTTCTCTCTCTCTCACACACTCACACACACACAGTCACATACTCACACACCAACATGGGTCATAACGAGTACTGTGATTACATTCCTTCCTCTCTCTTCCACACACACACACACACTGATGTGGACTCCTGCTTTGTATAGACGTGACCTTCTTGTATCCTCTCACTCTTATCGATACCCAATTCATTTAAACTAAAACCCTCGGAAACTTCTGGAATCTAATCAAATGAGACAGTGTTTAACAAGGGTACAATCTGTAGGCAACTGATCATACTGATACCTATGGGCCCCCTCTTTGAAGACCTTTCAGATCATGTATCATCCTCGGTTGAATAGAGGTGTGCGTGTGTGTGTGTTTGTACAGTCCCTCCTCACTAACATCTCCCTCAATGTCCTGTAGTCGCCCCCTCCCCTCCACATCCCTCATGCATACCATGGTTAGACTTCACCTCATCTGTTATGCTGCACGCTGTGTGTCGTCTCGTGAACTCGTCCGCCACCGACGTCCATTTAGTTCTGCACGCTCGTGTATTTGCATATTTTTCTTTCTTTTGTTGTTGTCTTGTTGGTTTGTTTCCTTTTTTGGTTTGCGTTTTTTGCTTATGTGCTGTGTTCTCCTCCTCTTTCTAGGACTCATATGTTGCCCATTCCCACTCAGCCTTGAAAGTCCTCAAAGAGACCCACTATCCCCTAAACACTGCCCCCGCGGGATGATGGGAGATGCAGCCACCCCGATCATGTGACTGCCACATGATTACCACCTGGCCTTGTGGGCTAGAAGAGTCAAGCTGCAGAGAGCAGGCCGTTACCTCCTTATATTCGAACTGTTAGACGCACTCGCCAAAATTGCCAAGCAGCTTCCTTATCCTACACCGCTTTTTTTTTTATTTTTTACAATTTACTTAAACAAATTAAACATTTATTATTAATTAAAACATTTCAATGTTTTTTTTTAGGAAATTGAAAAAAATAACTACTTGAAGTGATCATATGAATGGGAGACTGGATAGTGGGTCCTTTTGTGGCTTTCTGTGAACTTAGATTCTTTTGTAGATTTAGTCATTCTGCTTTTTTTCCATCACAGCACTACGGATTTGGTCGGACAGTTTCTTTTATTTTTACTAATGAGTCAAATGGCTTCCATTTGACGTTAAGCTTCTCCCTCCCCTCCCTTACTAACCCCTCCCCCATCCGACCCACAGCTCCACAGAAAGACCCACTATTCATGACACACCGCATCAGACGGGCTGCCAAAACAACCAGGGCCTGGCCCGAAAGACTACCCCAAGCCCCTTCCCCGTACCCCTTCAGTTTGCAGATCTGAAGGAAACGGGATAGGTGTAACCATATTGCTTACATCTTACAGATCTGGACAAACCGGAGGGTTAGGGGATTGGGTGGATGGTTGGTTGTCCGACTGGGCCTGGGATTGGTTCATCATGAGCAACCTGTCTAATGGACTAGTCTAGGGGTTCAAAGGTCACGTTATAGGATGGAGGGAGAGATTATTACATTTACTATAGTGTACATCCAGACCACCCCTGCCCCAAAGCCAGCTCATACAGTGGACAGAGAAGCTGTCTGTCAAACCTATGGGTGGGACTGAACCTCTCCATTTATCCACTCACATCTAGCTGTGTTTTTTATATTCATACTGGGGTGTTTACTTTGTGCTGTAGCATTTTGTGAAACGAGGTTATGATCGATGCAAACCAAATATTGCACAGCCACCACAAATGGAGAGGGGAAGGTACACATACACACACACAGTATGCACAGACTTGGAATTGTGTGATTTGAATGGACACACAAAGTAAGTAAATTCTTGTCTCCTCAGAACTATGTATTAGTCACAGAGTAGATGGGTTGTTTTGTATTCATGAGTTTCCTCAGTTTGTTTACATGTTTTCTCCTAGATGTATGTCAATTGAAGTCTATGTCCCCAGTCACTATACCACGACAGTCTATTTTTTATAAATGAATGCAATTATAATGCATAGTGTTTTAAATATATATGGTTATGTAGTATTGTCATGTTTTCCCCTTCCCTCCTGAAGTTGTTTTTTTTACCAGTTTATGCAGTTGCCATTTGTATAAAAAAAAAAGCTGAAGCAACATGTCCATTTAGTTTGACCTTTTACTCTGTTATTTTGTCAAGAAAATCCCATTGAAAAGAACTGTGATTCAGCTGAATATGAACATACTAAATATGAAAATAATACCCTCCTGATAATACCTTTTTAACAATGTTTACATATGAAAACTAAGAAAAACTAAGACTATGGTATTTTTTTTGTAGTCAATGTTAGTGGGATACCAAGTTCTAGGGCTATATAGCTATGGCCTTAACCTATTATTCTCAAACAAAATAAAAAGCATGGCATCATCCATTCAAAGCAATATACACACAACAGTAGTATTGTACTGGTACCATATCAATCTTGTTTGCATTTGTCACACAACAGTATTGTAATTTTATTGTTATTCTAAAACACAAAGATGGAATTCCTGTATGCCGCCTTTTTTTATATAACCGTTTGGTTCCTATTGGTTCCACTATGTGACAGTATTGGTGTTTGCTGCTTTATGATTGGTTTGTTGGACTTTCCAATGTGTCTTTTGAGACCCATCAGTTTCAAGGAGGTTTGTACTCCGTTACTGACTCGGGTTTGAGAAGCACAACAAAAATTCTGACTACTCATACAGTATATTCAATACTCTATCGACTATAAACTGAATTGCTTCTGGTCTGTTATGGAATCAACAACAAATCCAAAATGTAATCGTTGCACTTGGATTCCTGAAGCATTTTCTCAGAAATGAATGTATAAATTGAAAAATGTATACAAACAAGTCAGCTTTAATAAAAAGTGTCATGCCGTCTTTAATATAGAAAATGACGTGTATAATGATTAAAAAGCTCAATGGCAACAGTGGACTTGTGTGTTTTTATTTACTGATTTTAAAAACCAAAGGGTTTGTTTACTTGAGACCTACCACCATTTTTTTCCAAAGCATGTTTGCTTTAAGACATTTTTATTTTTATTTTCATTCCTTTTGTAGACCACTTTGGAAAAATTACAAGGGTCTAAAGAATTATGCATTCCTTTTCTTTTTTGTTGTTGTATGATGTTAGGCTGGCTTTTTAGGGGAAGACCCTTTTACCCTACACCTTTTACCCTTTCTTTATACATTTTGTTTATTCCAATGACTTGTTCAGGTGTCAAGTGTCTACGTGCCTTGAACTTTAGAGACGGAAAGTCCAAAGTGCCAGCCATTGGCTTTCTATGGAAGTTTGTTTGAGAGATGGGACATTGAGATTGTGTTCTGATTGGCTGTTTAGTATTTGAGTGACAGAGGGGAGCTGATCGAAGCTGTTGTCCTGTTCCACAGGGTGCGCTGACCTGCACCTGCTGGACATGCTGACACCCGTTGAGAGGAAGAGACAGGGCTACACGCATGAGCTCATCGTCACCGAGGAGAACTATGTCAATGACCTGCAGCTCGTCACCGAGGTAGCCACACTACATACATACATTCACTACATGGTAACATGATCACACATGCAGTCCAAGCATACACTCTCTGCCATATCTGCATTACATGCAAATGTTACTGGAACGTTTGTGTTAACATTGCGTCAACGCTTCCTCGCCAGGTCTTTCAGAAGCCTCTGCTGGAGTCGGAGCTGCTGACAGAGAAAGAGGTGGCCATGATCTTTGTCAACTGGAAGGAGCTCATCATGTGTAACATCAAGCTGCTCAAGTACGCCCCCTAGCCACCTTTGGTCCTGTTGTCATAACTATAGTTTAACTGGCTGTATGGTGGATAGCAGCTGATTTAACATTTACAAAAACATTGTGGGTCTTCATGACTCGTGGCTTAAAGGGGCAATCTGGGATTGGTACATTGTACACGTTTTAAAGTAATGACATATTGCCATTGATTCTTGTAAACAAACACGGTACAGCTTCAGAACATGGTTAAAACTATAACCAGACTCAATTGTCCCATTCTCTTCTGCCCCCTTCCTCCGGTCTCCCATCACCAGAGCTCTGAGGGTTAGGAAGAAGATGTCGGGCGAGCGGATGCCGGTAAAGATGATTGGAGACATTCTGACAGCCCAGCTGCCCCACATGCAGCCCTACATCCGCTTCTGCAGCTGCCAGCTCAACGGGGCCACGCTCATCCAGCAGAAGACCGACGAGGTGCCCGAGTTCAAGGACTTTGTCAAGGTAATGGAGAAAGGCCGCAAAGAACGTGTTGCATGTGTCACTATCCCAAATGGCATCATATTCCCTATATAGTGCACAACTTTTGACCAGAGCCCTATGTTTGACTATTTTGTATTGAACTCTTATTGGCCTTGAGTGTCTGAATGTCTTGTACTCATTCAGTTCATGCACCTTGTTTGGTTGGCTGTGAATAGCCTTGATCTCAGCCGTACTTGGTTTCTTCGTGTGAATTCTGACACGGCAAGACTAGACTGAGATACTAGCGTCAGTATACTTTCTTATTTGAGGGTAGCCGAGCCACAGCACTAGGCTGGGACTGATCCAATGTGATTCATATATATACCAATTTGTAAGTCGCTCTGGATAAGAGCGTCTGCTAAATGACTTAAATGTAAATGTAAATATATATATATATATATATATATATATATACTGCTCAAAAAAATTAAGGGAACACTTAAACAACACAATGTAACTCCAAGTCAATCACACTTCTGTGAAATCAAACTGTCCACTTAGGAAGCAACACTGATTGACAATAAATTTCACATGCTGTTGTGCAAATGGAATAGACAACAGGTGGAAATTATAGGCAATTAGCAAGACACCCCCAATAAAGGAGTGGTTCTGCAGGTGATAACCACAGACCACTTCTCAGTTCCTATGCTTCCTGGCTGATGTTTTGGTCACTTTTGAATGCTGGCGGTGCTTTCACTCTAGTGGTAGCATGAGACGGAGTCTTACAACCCACACAAGTGGCTCAGGTAGTGCAGCTTATCCAGGATGGCACATCAATGCGAGCTGTGGCAAGAAGGTTTGCTGTGTGTCAGCGTAGTGTCCAGAGCATGGAGGCGCTACCAGGAGACAGGCCAGTACATCAGGAGACGTGGAGGAGGCCGTAGGAGGGCAACAACCCAGCAGCAGGACCGCTACCTCCTTTGTGCAAGGAGGAGCAGGAGGAGCACTGCCAGAGCCCTGCAAAATGACCTCCAGCAGGCCACAAATGTGCATGTGTCTGCTCAAACGGTCAGAAACAGACTCCATGAGGGTGGTATGAGGGCCCAACGTCCACAGGTGGGGGTTGTGCTTACAGCCCAACACCGTGCAGGACGTTTGGCATTTGCCAGAGAACACCAAGATTGGCAAATTAGCCACTGGCGCCCTGTGCTCTTCACAGATGAAAACAGTTTCACACTGAGCACATGTGACAGTCTGGAGACGCCGTGGAGGTAGCCAGAGGTAGCCTGACTGCCATTAAGTACCGAGATGAGATCCTCAGACCCCTTGTGAGACCATATGCTGGTGCGGTTGGCCCTGGGTTCCTCCTAATGCAAGACAATGCTAGACCTCGTGTGGCTGGAGTGTGTCAGCAGTTCCTGCAAGAGGAAGGAATTGATGCTATGGACTGGCCCGCCCGTTCCCCAGACCTGAATCCAATCGAGCACATCTGGGACATCATGTCTCGCTCCATCCACCACAGACTGTCCAGGAGTTGGCGGATGCTTTAGTCCAGGTCTGGGAGGAGATCCCTCAGGAGACCATCCGCCACCTCATCAGGAGCATGCCCAGGCGTTGTAGGGAGGTCAAACAGGCACGTGGAGGCCACACACACTACTGAGCCTCATTTAGACTTGTTTTAAGGACATTACATCAACGTTGGATCAGCCTGTAGTGTGGTTTTCCACTTTAATTTTGAGTGTGACTCCAAATCCAGACCTCCATGGGTTGATAAATTTGATTTCCATTGATAATTTTTGTGTGATTTTGTTGTCAGCATATTCAATTATGTAAAGAACATAGTATTTAATAAGAATATTTCATTCATTCAGATCTAGGATGTGTTATTTTAGTGTTCCCTTTATTTTTTTGAGTAGAGTGTGTGTATATATATATATATTTTTTTGTGTGTGTGTATGTATATACATACATACATACATGCAAAATAAAATCCAGAAAATCACATTGTAGGATTTTAAATGAATTTATTTGCAAATTATGGTGGAAAATAAGTATTTGGTCAATAACAAAAGTTTATCGCAATACTTTGTAATATACCCTTTGTTGGCAATGACAGAAGTCAAATGTTTTATGTAAGTCTTCACATGGTTTTCACACACTGTTGCTGGTATTTTGGCCCATTCCTCCATGCAGATCTCCTCTAGAGCAGTGATGTTTTGGGGCTGTTGCTGGGCAACACGGACTTTCAACTCCCTCCAAATATGTTCTTTGGGGTTGAGATCTGGAGACTGGCTAGGCCACTCCAGTACCTTGAAATGCTTATTACGAAGTCACTCCTTCGTTGCCCGGGCGGTGTGTTTGGGATCATTGTCATGCTGAAAGACCCAGCCACGTTTCATCTTCAATGCCCTTGCTGATGGAAGGAGGTTTTCACTCAAAATCTCATGATACATGGCCCCATTCATTCTTTCCTTTACACGGATCAGTCGTCCTGGTCCCTTTGCAGAAAAACAGCCCCAAAGCATGATGTTTCCATCCCCATGCTTCACAGTAGGTATGGTGTTCTTTGGATGCAACTCAGCATTCGTTGTCCTCCAAACACAACGAGTTGAGTTTTTACCAAAAAGTGATATTTTGGTTTCATCTGACCATATGACATTCTCCCAATCTTCTTCTGGATCATCCAAATGCTCTCTAGCAGACTTCAGACGGGCCTGGACATGTACTGGCTTAAGCAGGGGGACACGTCTGGCACTGCAGGATTTGAGTCCCTGGGGGCGTAGTGTGTTAGTGATGGTAGGCTTTGTTACTTTGGTCCCAGCTCTCTGCAGGTCATTCACTAGGTCCCCCCGTGTGGTTCTGGGATTTTTGCTCACCGTTCTTGTGATCATTTTGACCCCACGGGGTGAGATCTTGCGTGGAGCCCCAGATCGAGTGAGATTATCAGTGGTCTTATATGTCTTCCATTTCCTAATAATTGCTCCCACAGTTGATTTCTTCAAACCAAGCTGCTTACCTATTGCAGATTCAGTCTTCCCAGCCTGGTGCAGGTCTACAATTTTGTTTCTGGTGTCCTTTGACAGCTCTTTGGTCTTGGCCATAGTGGAGTTTGGAGTGTGACTGTTTGAGGTTGTGGACAGGTGTCTTTTATACTGATAACAAGTTCAAACAGGTGCCATTAATACAGGTAACGAGTGGAGGACAAAGGAGCCTCTTAAAGAAGAAGCTACAGGTCTGTGAGAGCCAGAAAAATCCTACAATGTGATTGTCTGGATTTTTTTTCTCATTTTGTCTGTCATAGTTAAAGTGTACCTATGATGAAAATTACAGGCCTCATCTTTTTAAGTGGGAGAACTTGCACAATTGGTGGCTGACTAAATACTTTTTTGCCCCACTGTATATGAGTGTTATTAGGTTCTATGCTGATATCTGATAGTGATAATATTTCCTCTCCCCTACAGAGACTGGCCATGGATCCAGGTTGTAAGGGAATGCCCCTCTCCAGCTTCCTCCTCAAACCCATGCAGAGGGTGACGCGCTACCCCCTCATCATCAAAAATGTATGTACACACACATTCTCTCACACACACTCTTCCCACCATCTGAATAAAGTGTATGTAATCGAGAAGCCTGATCACAGCCCTTGAAGCTAAACAGGGTTGGTCCTGGTCGGTCCCTGGATGTTAGACCATATGCTGCTGGAAATGGTGTTGGAGGGCCAGTAGGAGGCACTCTTTCCTCTGGTCTAAAAAAATATATATATTCCAATGCCCCAGGGCGGTGATTGGGGACATTGCCCTGTGTAGGGTGCTGTCTTTTGGATAGGACGTTAAACGCCTGTCCTGACTCCCTGTGGTCACTAAAGATCCCATGGCATTTATCGTAATCCCGTGTTAATCCCGGTGTCCTGGCTAAATTCCCAATCTGGCCCTCATACTGTTATGGCCACCTAATCATACCCAGCTTCCAATTGGCTCATTCATCCCCCCTCTCCCCTGTAACTATTCCCCAGGTTGTTGCTGTAAATGAGAATGTGTCCTCAGTAGACCTACCTGGTAAAAATAAGGGTTAAAGAAAATAAATAAAAGATTTAACTGATACATATACACACACACTGGAATTGACTGTCTGTAACTATGTGTGATGCGGCGCAGATCCTAGAGAATACTCCGGAGGCTCACCCGGACCATAGCCATCTGAAGCAGGCTCTGGAGAAGGCTGAGGAGCTGTGTTCCCAGGTCAACGAGGGCGTCAGGGAGAAGGAGAACTCTGACCGGCTAGAGTGGATCCAGGCCCACGTCCAGTGTGAGGGGCTGTCTGAGGTAATACACACAGACACGGACACACAAACACACAGAACACAAATCATTGTAAAATAAGATTATTTTTTTAACTGACTTGCCTGGTAAAATAAAGGTGAAATAAAACACAATGAAAAGCACAGGAACATGTACTTGATTCCACAAAATTCCACACAATTGGCACAATTCCACACCGTGAACAGACTCACTCCCAACTCACTCACTTGGCCCTTTTTCTTTAACGACTTTCTTTAAGCAACTCGTGTTCAACTCGGTGACCAACTGCCTGGGCCCGCGCAAGTTCCTGCACAGCGGCAAACTCTACAAGGCCAAGAGCAACAAGGAGCTGTATGGTTTTCTATTCAACGACTTCCTCCTGCTGACTCAGATCATCAAGCCCCTGGGCTTCTCGGGCTGCGACAAGGTGTTCAGTGCCAAGTCCCACCTGCAGTACCGCATGTACAAGACCGTAAGTACTCTCCTCTCGCCAAAGTACACATTGTCCACATCCCAAATTGCACCCTATAGGGAAGCAATTCTCAACTTGTGGGTCGTGACCCAAATTTGGATCGTGTGAGGTTTTGAGTGGGTCATGAGTGTCTGAGTAAAAAAATTGAACGTATAAAAAAATATATATATATACACTAAAATAACACATCCTAGATCTGAATAAATGAAATATTCTTATTAAATACTTTTTTCTTTACATAGTTGAATGTGCTGACAACAAAATCACACAACAATTATCAATGGAAATCAAATTTATCAACCCATGGCGGTCTGGATTTGGAGTCACACTCAAATTTAAAGTGGAAAACCACACTACAGGCTGATCCAACGTTGATGTAATGTCCTTAAAACAAGTCAAAATGAGGCTCAGTAGTGTGTGTGGCCTCCACGTGCCTGTATGACCTCCCTACAACGCCTGGGCATGCTCCTGATGAGGTGGCGGATGGTCTCCTGAGGGATCTCCTCCCAGACGTGGACTAAAGCATCCGCCAACTTCTGGACAGTCTGTGGTGCAACGTGGCGTTGGTGGATGAAGCGAGAAATGATGTCCCAGATGTGTTCAATTGGATTAAGGTTTGGGGAACGGGCGGGCCAGTCCATAGCATCAATGCCTTCCTCTTGCAGGAACTGCTGACACACTCCAGCCACATGAGGTCTTGCATTAGGAGGAACCCAGGGCCAACCGCACCAGCATATGGTCTCACAGGGGGTCTGAGGATCTCATCTCGGTACCTAATGGCAGTCAGGCTACCTCTGGCGAGCACATGGAGGGCTGTGCGGCCCCCCAAAGAAATGCCACCCCACACCATGACTGACCCACCGCCAAACCGGTCATGCTGGAGGATGTTGCAGGCAGCAGAACGTTCTCCACGGCGTCTCCAGACTGTCACATCTGTCACATGTGCTCAGTGTGAACCTGCTTTCATCTGTGAAGAGCACAGGGCGCCAATGGCGAATTTGCCAATCTTGGTGTTCTCTGCACGGTGTTGGGCTGTAAGCACAACCCCCACCTGTGGACGTCGAGCCCTCATACCACCCTCGTGGAGTCTGTTTCTGACCGTTCAGCAGACACATGCACATTTGTGGCCTGCTGGAGGTCATTTTGCAGGGGTCTGGCAGTGCTCCTCACGCTGCTCCTTGCACAAAGGCGGAGGTAGCGGTCCTGCTGCTGGGTTGTTGCCCTCCTACGGCCTCCTCCACTTCTCCTGATGTACTGGCCTGTCTCCTGGTAGCGCCTCCATGCTCTGGACACTACGCTGACAGACACAGCAAACCTTCTTGCCACAGCTCGCATTGATGTGCCATCCTGGATGAGCTGCACTACTTGAGCCACTTGTGTGGGTTGTAGACTCCGTCTCATGCTACCACTAGAGTGAAAGCACCGCCAGCATTCAAAAGTGACCAAAACATCAGCCAGGAAGCATAGGAACTGAGAAGTGGTCTGAGGTTATCACCTGCAGAACCACTCCTTTATTGGGGGTGTCTTGCTAATTGCCTATAATTTCCACCTGTTGTCTTCCATTTGCACAGCAGCATGTGCAATTTATTGTCAATCAGTGTTGCTTCCTAAGTGGACAGTTTGATTTCACAGAAGTGTGATTGACTTGGCGTTACATTGTGTTGTTTAAGTGTTCCCTTTATTTTTTTGAGCAGTGTATATGTAGTCAAGTCTGAAATTAAACAACTCAAACCAGGTAGGTAGGAAGTGTGTAGAAATTATAATTAATTTAAATTGTTCAGAGATTAAATGTATAAATGTTTCTTCAATCACAGTATTTTCAACATAGAATTATTAGCAACACTATTTTGGATGATTTTGTGGTCTCAAGCCAATGAGTTTATTAACATTCTTCATCAAGAATATGGGCAAGATTGTATTAATGTTGTTCCCTTTATAGAAAAGTTTGTGGTCGTACGCACATCCTTAAAAACATAGGTGCTGGCCTAATAAAGAATACTAGTATAGAACAAGAAGGCCTGCACACCGTTAAAGCTCCCAATTCATTCATATTATTGCGATGCACCCCAGGAGTTCTGACCTTGTTGTGACCTCGGAACTTTGACCCCCACTACAGCCCATCTTCCTGAATGAGGTGTTGGTGAAGCTGCCAACAGATCCCTCGGGAGACGAGCCCATCTTCCACATCTCCCACATCGACAGGGTCTACACCATACGGGCAGAGAGCATCAACGAGAGGTACACACACAGACGTATGCATGCAGTCACACACACACACACACACACACACACACACACACACTCTCTCTCTCTTACGCACACATAGCCAAGGCTTTCTTTTGACCTTGTTGTGATGACTCATGCAGGACTGCTTGGGTACAGAAGATCAAGGCAGCTTCGGAGCTCTTCATCGAGACAGAGAAGAAGAAGAGGGAGAAGGCCTACCTGGGTATAATAGTCTCTCTCTGCTCCTCTATAGGTCCACTGTGTCTGGGAGGGACAGCTTTGTCACCTACCCTCCCGGACCAGGGTCTCAAAAGCACTGTTGGTAACACTCTATATGAGTGTCTTCTTTTATGCCCTTTGTATTATTACTTGAAGTTACCCCCTTATCGTTGTAACCTTGTATTTGTGCAAGTAACATTTTGATTAAAATGTTGCTACATAGTAGTGTAGGAATTGTGGAGTTGAGCGATTTCTGTGTTAAACATGAGGAATAGTGACTATTCCACTTTTAACAAAAATGGCTTAATTTCACTAAGAAGCAAGGAACTGGCTAACAATGATTTGGTTTCTAATGTTTGTACAGTGTTAGTACACAGGTATAAGAGCAACTTCATGTAAAGTGTTACCAAACTATCTCTCAATGCAACTGAGTGTTTTCATGCTGGCTTAGTCTCCTCTGACTTTTCTGTGTTTGTGTGTTTGCCTCTGACCATTATGTTTAGGTCTGCCTCTGACCATTACGTTTAGGTCTGCCTCTGACCATTACCTTTAGGTCTGCCTCTGACCATTACGTTTAGGTCTGCCTCTGACCATTACGTTTAGGTCTGCCTCTGACCATTACGTTTAGGTCTGCCTCTGACCATTACGTTTAGGTCTGCCTCTGACCATTACGTTTAGGTCTGCCTCTGACCATTACGTTTAGGTCAGCCTCTGACCATTACGTTTAGGTCTGCCTCTGACCATTACGTTTAGGTCTGCCTCTGACCATTACGTTTAGGTCTGCCTCTGACCATTACGTTTAGGTCTGCCTCTGACCATTACGTTTAGGTCAGCCTCTGACCATTACGTTTAGGTCTGCCTCTGACCATTACGTTTAGGTCTGCCTCTGACCATTACGTTTAGGTCTGCCTCTGACCATTACGTTTAGGTCAGCCTCTGACCATTACGTTTAGGTCAGCCTCTGACCATTACGTTTAGGTCAGCCTCTGACCATTACGTTTAGGTCTGCCTCTGACCATTACGTTTAGGTCTGCCTCTGACCATTACGTTTTAGGTCTGCCTCTGACCATTACGTTTAGGTCTGCCTCTGACCATTACGTTTAGGTCTGCCTCTGACCATTACGTTTAGGTCTGCCTCTGACCATTACGTTTAGGTCTGCCTCTGACCATTACGTTTAGGTCTGCCTCTGACCATTACGTTTAGGTCTGCCTCTGACCATTACGTTTAGGTCTGCCTCTGACCATTACGTTTAGGTCTGCCTCTGACCATTACGTTTAGGTCTGCCTCTGACCATTACGTTTAGGTCAGCCTCTGACCATTACGTTTAGGTCAGCCTCTGACCATTACGTTTAGGTCAGCCTCTGACCATTACGTTTAGGTCTGCCTCTGACCATTACGTTTAGGTCTGCCTCTGACCATTACGTTTAGGTCTGCCTCTGACCATTACGTTTAGGTCTGCCTCTGACCATTACGTTTAGGTCTGCCTCTGACCATTACGTTTAGGTCTGCCTCTGACCATTACGTTTAGGTCTGCCTCTGACCATTACGTTTAGGTCAGCCTCTGACCATTACGTTTAGGTCTGCCTCTGACCATTACGTTTAGGTCTGCCTCTGACCATTACGTTTAGGTCTGCCTCTGACCATTACGTTTAGGTCTGCCTCTGACCATTACGTTTAGGTCTGCCTCTGACCATTACGTTTAGGTCTGCCTCTGACCATTACGTTTAGGTCTGCCTCTGACCATTACGTTTAGGTCTGCCTCTGACCATTACGTTTAGGTCTGCCTCTGACCATTACGTTTAGGTCTGCCTCTGACCATTACGTTTAGGTCTGCCTCTGACCATTACGTTTAGGTCTGCCTCTGACCATTACGTTTAGGTCTGCCTCTGACCATTACGTTTAGGTCTGCCTCTGACCATTACGTTTAGGTCTGCCTCTGACCATTACGTTTAGGTCTGCCTCTGACCATTACGTTTAGGTCTGCCTCTGACCATTACGTTTAGGTCTGCCTCTGACCATTACGTTTAGGTCTGCCTCTGACCATTACGTTTAGGTCTGCCTCTGACCATTACGTTTAGGTCTGCCTCTGACCATTACGTTTAGGTCTGCCTCTGACCATTACGTTTAGGTCTGCCTCTGACCATTACGTTTAGGTCTGCCTCTGACCATTACGTTTAGGTCTGCCTCTGACCATTACGTTTAGGTCTGCCTCTGACCATTACGTTTAGGTCTGCCTCTGACCATTACGTTTAGGTCTGCCTCTGACCATTACGTTTAGGTCTGCCTCTGACCATTACGTTTAGGTCTGCCTCTGACCATTACGTTTAGGTCTGCCTCTGACCATTACGTTTAGGTCTGCCTCTGACCATTACGTTTAGGTCTGCCTCTGACCATTACGTTTAGGTCTGCCTCTGACCATTACGTTTAGGTCTGCCTCTGACCATTACGTTTAGGTCTGCCTCTGACCATTACGTTTAGGTCTGCCTCTGACCATTACGTTTAGGTCTGCCTCTGACCATTACGTTTAGGTCTGCCTCTGACCATTACGTTTAGGTCTGCATCTGACCATTACGTTTAGGTCTGCCTCTGACCATTACGTTTAGGTCTGCCTCTGACCATTACGTTTAGGTCTGCCTCTGACCATTACGTTTAGGTCTGCCTCTGACCATGACCATCTGACCATTACGTTTAGGTCAGCCTCTGACCATTACGTTTAGGTCTGCCTCTGACCATTACGTTTAGGTCTGCCTCTGACCATTACGTTTAGGTCTGCCTCTGACCATTACGTTTAGGTCTGCCTCTGACCATTACGTTTAGGTCTGCCTCTGACCATTACGTTTAGGTCTGCCTCTGACCATTACGTTTAGGTCTGCCTCTGACCATTACGTTTAGGTCTGCCTCTGACCATTACGTTTAGGTCTGCCTCTGACCATTACGTTTAGGTCTGCCTCTGACCATTACGTTTAGGTCTGCCTCTGACCATTACGTTTAGGTCTGCCTCTGACCATTACGTTTAGGTCTGCCTCTGACCATTACGTTTAGGTCTGCCTCTGACCATTACGTTTAGGTCTGCCTCTGACCATTACGTTTAGGTCTGCCTCTGACCATTACGTTTAGGTCTGCCTCTGACCATTACGTTTAGGTCTGCCTCTGACCATTACGTTTAGGTCTGCCTCTGACCATTACGTTTAGGTCTGCCTCTGACCATTACGTTTAGGTCAGCCTCTGACCATTACGTTTAGGTCAGCCTCTGACCATTACGTTTAGGTCTGCCTCTGACCATTACGTTTAGGTCTGCCTCTGACCATTACGTTTAGGTCTGCCTCTGACCATTACGTTTAGGTCTGCCTCTGACCATTACGTTTAGGTCTGCCTCTGACCATTACGTTTAGGTCAGCCTCTGACCGTTTAGGTCAGCCTCTGACGTTTAGGTCAGCCTCTGACCATTACGTTTAGGTCTGCCTCTGACCATTACGTTTAGGTCTGCCTCTGACCATTACGTTTAGGTCTGCCTCTGACCATTACGTTTAGGTCAGCCTCTGACCATTACGTTTAGGTCAGCCTCTGACCATTACGTTTAGGTCTGCCTCTGACCATTACGTTTAGGTCTGCCTCTGACCATTACGTTTAGGTCTGCCTCTGACCATTACGTTTAGGTCTGCCTCTGACCATTACGTTTAGGTCTGCCTCTGACCATTACGTTTAGGTCTGCCTCTGACCATTACGTTTAGGTCTGCCTCTGACCATTACGTTTAGGTCTGCCTCTGACCATTACGTTTAGGTCTGCCTCTGACCATTACGTTTAGGTCTGCCTCTGACCATTACGTTTAGGTCTGCCTCTGACCATTACGTTTAGGTCAGCCTCTGACCATTACGTTTAGGTCTGCCTCTGACCATTACGTTTAGGTCTGCCTCTGACCATTACGTTTAGGTCTGCCTCTGACCATTACGTTTAGGTCTGCCTCTGACCATTACGTTTAGGTCTGCCTCTGACCATTACGTTTAGGTCTGCCTCTGACTATTTACATTTGTGTCTGTCTCGATGCAGTTCGCTCACAGAGGGCCACGGGCATCGGCCGGCTGATGGTAAACATTGTGGAGGGCATCGAGCTGAAACCCTGCCGCTCCCACGGTAAGTCCCGAGAGATGACCCCCTGCCACACCCAGAACTTAAGTTGATCTCAACACTGATCTCTGTGTCTCTGACACGAGCGAGTGACACATACCATCCTTTAATACATGTGTCGATTGCTGTTTAGTACTGTTAGTTTCTTATTTTTCAGAGTAAATAACTCATGGACACTAGAAGCTTTAACCAAGTTGAATCATTCCCAAAGGTTCTGTACAGCTGAAATCAGACAGCAAAACATTTCAGACATCAGTTTATATACATCCTACTTAATCCTCCTCCTCACAGTTTATGGCTCCACAGGAAAGAAGGTAACCAGATACTAACCCTGATTACTCCTTTAAGGGGAACTGACCTCACCCCTCACCTATTGATCCACAGTCTTCCCTATATCAACACATCGCTCTCCTCTCCTTCAAACACATTCCAAAGCCTCCTGTCTTTCTTCAGAGAACCATTAACTTCTAACATAGTCTCATTTACTACCTCAATGATCAAAGTCTAGCTGATCCCAACAGTACACAGGAGAAGAATGATAGTGTTAAGAGTACATGCAGGGTTCCAAATAGTATTTTGAGCCTGCCTGCCGTGCCAGATGGGTGGGGTTTGCCCTTTTGGGATTATTCCATTGGTTCTATTTCACCAGGCCAGCTTAATCGAGCACAAGTATGTGGAAGTATTTAAAATACTCTTTTTTGTGGAGGAATACTCATATTGGTATTCTAAACGTCTGTACAACTGCCAATCTGTTATTCGGTTGTAAAATTCTGGTAGCTTGACAAAGTTTGTTCCAGAAATCCCAGTTTGAGGATTTAGGAATCAGGAGGGAATAATCATAGAGGGAATCCTCCAACTTGGAATTCTTCAACCGGGATTTCTTTCAAACCAGGGGATTTGGGGAAAGTGAGCAGAATTTCCCAACCCTAAGTTGTGATCTCTTCTCAGGTAAGAGCAACCCGTACTGCGAGGTGACGATGGGTTCCCAGTGCCACATCACCAAGACCCTGCAGGACACTCTCAACCCCAAGTGGAACTCCAACTGTCAGTTCTTCATCAAGGACCTGGAGCAGGACGTGCTGTGTGTCACCGTGTTTGAGAGGGACCAATTCTCTCCTGACGGTGAGGCTGCGGACGCACACACACCCACACACACACACCAGAATAACACTCTGTTTAAAAAGGCTACGGTGAGACTATGCGAACACGCAAGTTCAAACACACACACACACAAACAGCCTTTTACTGACTAGAGGCCTTTTTGATTCAGTGTGCCGTCATGCGATATATTCTATCCCAGTATAGGGTGTAACACAACCTTATATTGAACCCTCTTTACTTGTATACTCATCATCCCTCTGTCTGTCTGTTTGTGTGTAGATTTCCTAGGCAGGACAGAGATCCGTCTGGCAGACATTAAGAAGGACCAGGGCTCCAAAGGGCCTATCACCAAGAGGCTGCTGCTCCACGAGGTGCCCACAGGAGAGATTGTCGTACGACTGGACCTGCAGCTCTTCGAGGAGCCCTAGTCCATCCCAGTTTAACCCAGCCCTGCTCAGCCTAACCCAGCCTAACACCCATACTGTACACTCCCCGTTACCCCTGCCCGAAGTCTCACCAAGCTCTAGTGACATTCCCCAACGGCCCAGCCCGTGTGACTGTGTGAATTCATTTTCTGCAAAAAGGTCTTAAGTGATGTATTTTTTTCCTCTTTATGATTTATATCATTATGGTGTATGTATGATATCATGATTCCACTATTATTTGGTTGAACAAAATTATGAAACATTCCGCAGCTAATCTAAAATCTCAAAGGCCGTCTTATAACGCAATGAACCTTTGAGACATGATATACTGTATGTAGAGAAATGTTGGAACAACACATATGATCATTGCTTATGCACTGTATGTCTTAAAGAGCCCACCCTGTGGCATTAACACCTGGTCCGTGTTCATTAGTTAACAAGCGGAAGCAAGAAGACTGAAACCGGGCGATACTACCTTGTCCAATAAGAAATGTTAATTTTCATTTTCCGTTGAAAAACACCTTCGGTTGTGTGGCCTAATGAACACCACCCAGA
Source organism: Oncorhynchus nerka (assembly GCF_034236695.1). Classification (NCBI taxonomy): domain Eukaryota; kingdom Metazoa; phylum Chordata; class Actinopteri; order Salmoniformes; family Salmonidae; genus Oncorhynchus; species Oncorhynchus nerka. Next base: position 53,608,094 of record NC_088400.1, on the reverse strand, counting down.
TGACCACACTGTTGTTGTGCCATCCCTCTGACGACAGACTGTAACCTCCCATATAACCTTTGACACTGTGTTCATGTTTATTAACAAACCGCTATACGGCTATTATGTCATTGCAGGTCGGACAATTTCAAAACCCCTGGTTGCATTAGCTGGAACATCTTAGCTTGTATTTCTTTAATTCAAGCGTTTCAAGTTATTTATTAGTCGGTTTGAGACAAAGGTACAAAAGCAGGTACAGTGCGTACATGAATGTGAAGAGAGAGATACTTTGAGATATACCCTCAAAGGTTTGGTGAGACACTGGAAAAATGTGTTGGTGAAGGAAAGAACTGTTTATTAATGTTAGTATGCTATGGTATGCTGAGAATGAAAATGAAGCTAATCAGTCATCTTTATACTGTCCACATATTGAGTGTTGTGTTTCAGATTGGAAATTCAAATGAAAGACCCAAAGAAATGTTTGGGTGTATTTGAAACATTACAGAAGTACTGTACGAATGTACACACTAATATATTGTCTATCAAATTGGCTTAGCCCAAAGTATATTGTTGAACGGTTTGAGGGAAATTGAAGAGCAGATTTCCTAACTGATTTCTAAATGAGTGACGATTTCTAGTTACATTTGCAGCGTAGGCCAAGATAACGAGTACCAATGTACTACAAATCATTTGTTTTTCGATGGTTGGAAGAATCATACGGTGATGTCAGGAATGTTTTTGTACTTGTTCCGAAAAAAATCTGTTATTTTCAACGCATTCATATCTTCACGTTTTGTATGTATATTTTAGTTGTTTTTATTTTTTCATATGCCAAAAAAGCACCGTTTAATATAGAGTGCTATATTTGTGTTGGAAAGCCATTTGTAGGTGTTTTGTTTTGGAGACTGAGGTCAGGCTTTGTTGTGACGGACATATTTGGCCAATGCTGTAACTGTTTGTGAAGAGGTATTTCAGGTTCATTCAATTTGGGTCTCAAATTAATTGATTTCCTTTATAAGAGAACGGGAATGATTATTTTGAGTGTTGTGTGGCACTGTGTTACATATTTATAGAAGCTCAGAAAGACAATTCAGATGAGAGGGAAATATCAGCCTCCAGGTGGTATGAGACCATTTCAATCTTTCATATGGTCTTTTATCTGTTATTTCATTCTTTATGATGACCCTCCCATTATCTTGGGCATAACACAGTGGAGGGGTAAAGATCTTCATTTGTGTAATATTAGTTTAATGTATGTTGTTACCAGCTATGTATCTGTGTAGATAATGTACAAATACTAGTGAAATTCCACTGCCGTGTTAGTGCGAGTGGTCAAGGAAAACAGCTTTTGCAGAGCCTGTTCCTTATGTGTAATGTCTAGGAGTGAGTGTGTAAAATTAACTTACTATTCTCGAGTGCTTTGTTTGTGCTGGGTCTCTCTTCAAGTTGGAGGACTTAGATTATGACTAGTCATTTCCTTATAGCGTGCAACCTCTCTACCCCTTCCCGGTTACCCCACAGTAGTGCTCTTTTAATGTTCACTCTCAAACCAGTGATGCTCTCGGTTCTTTTTAATGAGCAAAGTCTTAACTGATAAAGTACAGTATGTGAATATGTTGAAATATTTGAAAGGAGTATAAGTAATATATTACAACTACCGTAGAAGAATGTTGATGACAATGTATTGTTATCAATGTATGAGAAGTGTTGTCTTAAATGTTGAAAATAAAATTTGATTGGACCAATGAGTTTATATGTTTGGTTGGTAGCCTTAATTTACAAACATTGTAAATACTTAATCAAATGTATTTGAATGCATTTGGAATTTACCACCATATTACTTTTCCATGATATGCGTCTCGTGGATAGTGTTCACTTCAGTCAGTGCCTGAAACGTTTATACATTGAAAGTATCATTCATGTTAAACCGGAGACGACGACGTTTCAATATTGAAACAATGTTGCAAATGTCAGAGACCGAGAGTAAGGTTAATACAAAAGTATCCGCTATTGAAAACCCAAATGCTAGTCTAAAATAAATGGGAGATAGTGTCTAGGTGGATTTCAATTTTATAAATTGTCTGGCGAGGCTAATGAGACAGTGAGCTGGAACATAGTAAATAGGAACTTCAACGTCATAGCTTTAGCCGGTGGTAACTTCTGGAACGTTAACCAATCAGCTTCCAGAATTAGACCCATCCAAAGAAACTACTAGGCTAACAACTGTAGCAACCTAGACATCAAGCCAAACGGATTTACACTGAAATATGGTGAAGTACTTGGTAATAAACGGAGAACATTGCAAACAGTTATTTGTTGACATTACTACCTTGAATAAGCAATCACGTCAAATTCGTAGGAAGGAGGCCTCCATTGTGGTGCGCACAGAATGCCATCTTAATGGAAATAAATTAGAAAACAAATTTATTTCCACCCTATTCACTCAGACGAAATTACCAAAATGTCACACATCAAAACATTCTCAGTTTCAATGTGAAATATATGCTCATTCTACACAAAAACAATACACATTGCCATTTAAACATCAAACTCCACCAAATCCAGCGAAGTACTGCTGCACCAAACATTTTTTGCATAACAAAATTGCACCCTGCTGAAACACCAGTCTTTTCAAATCATCAAGGTTACTGTCTCCAATGCCCATGCCAATATATCCTCCAAATACCGTCTTCTTGGGCATTATCACTTATTTCAGAATCGTTCAGCAGCAACATTGCTGTTGATATTGGCTATCTACACTGAACAAAAAATATAAAAGCAACATGTACCTTGATTTTTTTTTAAACTTTAATTTACATAGTAAATCATTTTGAACTAATTGTATATGTCACAACACAACTGATTGGCTCATTAAGAAGGAAAGAAATTCCACAAATGAACTTTTAACAAGGCACACCTGTTAATTGAAATGCATTCCAGGTGACTACTTCATGAAGCTGGTTGAGAGAATGCCAAGAGTGTGCAAAGCTGTCTTCAAGACAAATGGTGGCTACCATGAAGAATCTCAAATATAAAATATATTTAGATTTGTTTAAAACTTTTTTTGTTTACTACATGATTCCATATGTGTTATTTTATAGTTGACGTCTTCACTATTATTCTACAATGTAGAAAATAGTAAAAAATAGAGAAAAAATCTGGCATGAGTAGATGTGTCCAAACTTTTGACTGGTACTGTATATATTTTTTCCACACACAAAAAAAATCCCCTTAAAGCTAAAATATCATAATTGGATAAGTCTCCAGCCCACTGAGTTAATACCCAGGAGAAGCACCTTTGGCATAAATTACAGCTGTGAGTCTGTTGTAGGCCTGTCCCCGACCTCAAAAAATCTTGGTCGACCAAAACTAATCTGTTCTTTCTACCAATCCATTGGTAGACATTTTAAATGTGTATTTTTCCATATATAGACAAACCTTATGTGTTTTAATAAAATCAACTATATGCATTGAGCTTGTCTGGTGCTTTAAGTTTACAGTTTGATGAAATAAGACAAATGCCTCAAGAGGGCGCCAGATCTAGATAACCAGAAGACAAAAACCTTAACCTGACCCAACTATTTTCCTCCCGCCCCTGCTGGCTTTCGCAGATTCTGGAGAGAGAAGTGGATTGTGCATCTGGACCCATGATCAATCCGATGTCTGCATTGGCCATTCAGAATTTACGGCGATATGGCCTCAGCAGAAGTCAGGGCAGTGCAGAGCTGTTGTCAAGGAAGTGAGTTTGTGTTTATATAGGATGTACCGCCCCCACCTACAGTCAACCAATCATGTTAACGCGGAGCTATACAGAGCTCTCTGCGCTGTTAGAACATTTGGATGGCGCATGGCAATGCAGTACAGAGCTCGGTTTGGCCTCTGCATGCCTCTGTGGGCTCCGCGATTGCGTCACACCCAGTCTATATGGAGCCTCATATATACATTTGTTACTGCTCGACTAAAACAATCTCAGTCGACCAACAGCCTAACGACCAAACAATCGACCAGTTGACTAATTGGGGTTGGCCCTAGTCTATAGGGATAGGTCACTACTAACTTTGCACACCTCGACCATTCTTCTTTGCAAAACTGTTCAAGCTCGGTCACATTCCTTGGGGAGTGTTGATGAACAACAATCTTCAAGTCATGCCACGAATTTAAGATTGGATTTAGGTCAGGGCTCTGACAGGGCCACTCACAGACGTTTACCTTTTTATTCCTTAGCCACTCCACTGTAACTTTGGATGTGTGCTTTGAGTCATTGTCATGCTGAAAGGTGAAATCCCATCTCAGTTCCGTCTTTCTTATAGAGGGCAGCAGGTTTTCCTCAAGGACTTTTCTGTACATTGCTTCATACATTTTCCCTTCTATCCTGATAAGTCCCTGACAATGAGAAAAATCTCCATAATATGATGCTGCCACCAAGCTTCACATTAAGGATGGTGTTCTTTGGGGATGTGCCATGATGGGTTTGTGCCAAATGTAACACTTTACATTAGGCCGAAAAGTTTAATTTTTGTTTTCATCAGACCCTAAAACGTTTTGCCACATGGCTACAGTCTCCCAAGTGTTTATTCCCCCATACTTCAAATGGGATTCAAGGTGGGCTTCCTTCTTGCCACCCATACACCCATACATGCCAGATTTGTGGAGATCTTGGGACATACAGGGCATTCGGAAAGTATTCAGACTGCTTGACTTTTTTCATATTTTGTTACGTTACAGCCTTATTCTAAAATGGATTAAATCGTTTTTTTCCCCCCTCATCAACCTACACACAATACCCCACAATGACAAAGCAAAAACAGGATTTTAGATAAATGTGCACATTTATTTAAAAATATATATTTGTATTTTATTTAACTAGGCAAGTCAGTTAAGAACAAATTCTTATTTACAATGACGGCCTAGGAACAGTTAACTGCCTTGTTTTGGGGCAGAATGACTGATTTTTACCTTGTCAGCTCGGGGATTCAATCTAGAAATCTTTCGGTTACTGGCCCAACACTCTAACCACTAGGCTACCTGTCGTGTTCTTGGGGACCTTCAATGCTGTAGACATTTTTGATACCTTTCCCCAGATCTGTGCCTCAACACAATCCTGTCTCGGAGCTCTACGGACAATTTCTTCAACCTCATGGCTTGATTTTTGCTCTGACATGCACTGTCAACTGTGGGACCAGAGGTGTGAGCCTTTCCAAATCATGTCCAATCAATTGAATTTACCACAGGTGGACTCCAATCAATATGTAGAAATATCTCAATGATAATAAATAGAAACAGGATGCACCTGAGCTCAATTCTTGCAAAGGGTCTGAATACGTATGTAAATAAGGTAAGGTATTTGTTTTTTTATCTTTAATACATTTGCAAACATTTCTATAAACCTATTTCACTTTGTCATTATGGGGTATTGTGAGTAGATTGATGAGGAAAAACATTTATTTAATCTATTTTAGAATAAAGCTGTAACATAACAAAATGTCTAAAAAGTCAAGGGGTTTGAATACTTTCCATGTGCACTGTAGTTGTCACATGCACACTTTGTCTTGGCCGTAAAAGCGTGTAGCTCTTTCAAAGTTGCTAATGGACTTTTGGTAGCTGTCTAATCAGTGTCCTACTTGCTTTGTCATCTAGTCTGGCGGGACGGCTATAGATGGAAAAGTACCCAATTGTCATTATTGAGTAAAAGTGAAGATACCTTAATAAAAAATTACAAGTAAAAGTGAAAGTCACCCAGTAAAATTCTAATTGAGTAAAAGTATTTGGTTTAAGTATACTAAAGTATCAAAAGTAAAAAGATTTCAAATGCCCTATATTAAGAAAAGCAGACAGCACCATCTTCTTGTTTTTTTTAATATACAGATAGCCAGGGGCGCACTCCAACACTTACAAATGAAGTATTTGTGTTTAGTGAGTCCGCCAGATCAGAGGCAGTAGGGATGACCAGGGATGTTCTTTTTTAATAAGTGCATGAATTGCACCATTTTTAACGAGTACTTTCGGGTGTCAGGGAAAATGTATGGAGTAAAAAGTACATTATTTTCTTTAGGAATGTAGTGAAGTAAAAGTAAAAGTTGTCAAATATAAATAGTAAAGTACAGATACCCCAAATAACGACTTAAGTAGTACTTTAAAGTATTCTTACTTAAGTACTTTACACCACTGGGGACAGCCTAATCTAAGCAGGGTCTTTGATGCCTTACAACTTCCACTTCTTAATAATCGTCTTGACCGTGCTCCAGGGGATATTAAAGGCCTTTGAAATAGGTTTATACCCATCCCTTGATCTGTGCCTTTCCACTACTTTGTCCCAGAGTTATTTTGAAAGCTCCTTCGTGCTCATGGTTGTGTGTTTGCTTTGCAATTCACTACTCAGCAGAGGGAACCTACAGGAACTGCTGAATGTGTCCTGAAATCATGTTAATCACTACAATTTAACACAGATGGAGGCCAATTAACTTGGTGTTTGATTTTGAAGGTGATTGGTTACACCTGAGCTAATTTAGGCTTGATATTACAAGGGGGTGGACACTTGTCCAACCAAGCTATTTCATTTTTTTATTGATAAAAATAAATCAATAAAAATCAGAATATTTCTTTCACTTGGAAGCTGTGGGTAGGATGTATCGATCAATGGAATAATAAACTATTTCAAGCCATTTTCATTTCAGGCTATAAGGCAACAAAAGTTTACCATTTTGAAAGGAGGTGTAGATTTTCTACACCGTCTCTTTGATTCCTCATGTCTCACCATGTTTTAGGCTTTCCATCTTCCAACCCCTGATATTCCTCATATCAGAGCCTCTGGGGGCTTGGTTGATGCAGGCCCTATGTATGAGAAAGCACTGTCTGAGGAGATGGCCAAACTACAGCGGTTGTATGGTGGCGGTGACCTCACTGACTTCCCGATTTTCAAGATCCCTGATGAGTCAATTGTGTGTTCATAAGTATCAGTCCTTTGTTTCGTTTGGTAAGATTAAGTTAAAATTAAGTTTAAATTACATTTAAGTTTAAATTACATTTAAAAAGTCAGGTCAGTCTAGGCACATGTTCTACTATCCTTTGATCCTCTGTAATGCACTTTAGATCCAAAATGTACATCTTAATTTAGGAGCATAGATTTCACATTGTACTGTGTCACTTTTTTTCTCTCTTTTCCAAGTTAGATGATTGGTCCTCAAAATTATCTTCACTCTGTCACTCTCTTTTGTCTGTTAAATCTGACCAATAACCATTTTTTATAAATTATATGTTTTAGTATGGGTAGTCTCATTCACTTCTTTGTTTATAAAGTAGTCATTGCATCAGAAATATAAAACGCATGATGTCAATTATTAGGGATAACTTTTCAATTCTGAATGTTTTTGTAGTTTGTAGGCCTAGTCCATTACATACAATTTTAAATGTGTATACATTTGATGTAATATAAATAATTTGTCATCATAATTTAAGCATAAGGGGCAGGGTATCGGCCTCCAGGGGCGGGACAAGGCATGTTCAGAATTGCTTCTCCTCCCACATGTTGAATATTAATGAGAGAAAATAGTCTGCGAGCCTATACGTAGTGACGACAGACGAAAACTGCGGGCCCGGATTGCAGCAGCCCCTTGTCACTGTGACGAAGATTGGCACTAAGGTAAGCTGTCACTCAAATTCCTCTTTTTTTCGTCGCCCATCAATCTAACAATCGACGCTACATGCTCGAATGCAATGGCTCGCAATGGAATGAGCCAATGTGCACTTTGCAGAATGAACAGTGAGCCAAAAGACTGATCACACATGAAGGCAAGCTGTTGTGACGAGAGAAAAAAGATGTCCGCTTATTTGGAAAAGGCGCATTGGAAAGGGTGAATGAGAAGGCCAGGCGTGTGTTGACTAATCTACAGACTACTGGACATTCGAATGTTATTAGGAGAGATACCTATCGATGACCGCAACGTCGATGGGATGTGTGCTGTTGACAGTGTTTTATTTGTTCAACATTTGAAAGCACCCATATTATATGATACATGTAGCCTGAGCCGCTATACGATATTTAGACAGCGAGGGTAGGATAAATCGGTCAAATTGACACGAAATTGTATGCACGTTTTGTTTGTTATTAGAAACACATTTGATTTATTCCCTTATTTATTTTTCCACATGAATACGGCTTGCTAAGGAGAGATTCATGGGCCTAGTGTCACAGTTTAGGATGATGTTTGGTGAACATTACGAACTGTAGATGCTCAACTTCTGCGTTTAATTATTTAATCAAAATATGTTCCCGGAAGTTAGGGCTACTGACTGTACAACATACCTCCCACGCTGCGCCCGCGGGAATTGATAACTGCACTGTCTGCATTCCATTCTGATACACGCATACAGTGACCAAGCATTTACACACCAAAAAACATGAATCCTCATACCCCAGAATGCAAGGCCCTGTGTTGACATAGTGCCCTGACCCTACGTTCTTCATTGGCTATGTATGTATCATGCAATGGTTATATCTAATCTATGACAACAACAAAAACCTCATCTAAACCCCATGTCTGATGCATGTGTCTCTGTAGGACTGGTAGGCACAGGTCTTGGACTGGAATGCCCGAGTATTGGCATCATTGGCAGCGACCATGATGGAAGCCCATTCGGCATCTCTAGATGAGTACCCGGAGGTGGATGAGGTAAGAGATTGAAGATGAGAAGGAGTGAAGTTTGAACATATGACAAAGTGGGTGGCCATATTCCAATGAATGAGCTGTGTGATATACAGTTGAAGTCTGAAGTTTACATACACTTAGGTTGGAGTCATTAAAACTCGTTTTTCAACCACTCCACAAATTTCAAACTATAGTTTTGACAAGTCGGTTAGGACATCTACTTTGTGCATGACACAAGTAATTTTTTCAACAATTGTTTACAGACAGATTATTTCACTTATAATTCACTGTATCACAATTCCAGTGGGTCAGAAGTTTACATACACTAAGTTGACTGTGCCTTTAAACAGCTTGGAAAATTCCATTAAATTATGTCATGGCATTAGAAGCTTCTGTTAGGTTAATTGACATAATTTGAGTAAATTGGTGGTGCAACTGTGGATGTATTTCAAGACCTACCTTCAAACTCAGTGCCTCTTTGCTTGACATCATGGGAAAATCAATAGAAATCAGCCAAGACCTCAGAAAAAAAATTGGAGACCTCCACAAGTCTGGTTCATCCTTGGGAGCAATTTCCAAATGCCTGAAGGTATCACGTTCATCTGTACAAACCACAATGCCACTGATGTCTCAAGTTTTGAGGGAGTGTACAATTGGCATGCTGACTACAGGAATGTCCTCCAGAGCTGTTGCCAGAGAATTGAAAGTTAATTTCTCTACCATAAGCCGCTTCCAACGTCATTTTGGCAGTACGTCTAACTGGCCTCAAAACCGCAGACCACATGAAACCACGCCAGCCCAGGACCTCCACATCCGGCATATTCACCTGCGGGATCATCTGAGACCAGATAACTGGACAGCTGATGAAAGGAGATGGTCACACCAGATACAGACGGGTTTTCTGATCAACTCCCCTACTTTTTTTTTAAAGGTATCTGTGACCAACAGATGCATATCTGTATTCCCAGCCATGTGAAAATCATAGATTAGGGCCTCAGGAATTTATTTCAATTGACTGATTTCCTTATATAAACTGTAACTCAGTGAATTCTTTGAAATTGTTGCATTTTATATTTTTGTTCAGTATAAAATTACTTGATTACATTATTTTTTTTACATATGGGTGGTCCTATTAATCAACCCCATTATCCAGCTGTTGCAAGCACTATGCTCTAACAACTGCGCTACAGAGGACCACTTTAAAAAACAATGTATGTCAGTTCTAGTGAAAAATGAGTCATAGTTGGAATGAGTCTGACCTGAGGCACTGTAGGAAGGGGTCGGGTTCACTGGAAACCAAATGGAAGAAACTGTTGAAACAGGGAAGGACTAGACTGGATCATGAGCAACTTCTAACTGAGTGTAGAAGTTAAGACAGTGTATTCATCAGGGTTCAATGTGAATGATAAATAGCTAATGCGGTCTCTGTAAGCTGCTGAATTGAGACAGTGTTATGAGTGGAAAGAGACAGACTAGTCTCTTTCTCTCTCCTCTCCCTGGGGCTGGTGTGTGTACTCCTCACCCCACTACCACCCTGAGGGGAGTCATTCACCAACCACTGACCTAACTTTACTGCATTTCACTCTCCTATCCCCTCCCTTCTCCTCCACTCTCCTATTTTCTCTGCATTGTATCCCAATCTTCTTTTTACCGTCTTTGTCTCTTTCCTTGGTAAAGGTCTTGGTGCAGATGCGCGTGGGAGCGGATGTGGAGGGGGATCCAGAGCAGAGTCTGAGCGAGGGGGGAGCAGGCAGCCCCTCTGCCATGCAGCCCCAGACGCCCATGGACACAGACAAGCAGGCCATCTACAGGTAGGCGAGTCATGGTACTCCTCCACTCCGTCCTCCTCATTAGAGCTCTTTCTCTCTGTTCTCCACTTTTTTTCAATCCATTTTCCTTCCCATGTCCTCTTTATGATTGTAAACTTGTGTAGATGTGCGAGCATCGGTGCATGACTGTGTGTTTGTGTGCTTTCATTAACTGTGCCTACTGTAGCGTTAATCCTTTGCACTCGCCTGTGCATCGTAGGCACCCCCTGTTCCCTCTGCTGGCCCTACTCTTTGAGAAGTGTGAGCAGTCGACTCAGAGCTCGGACTGCGTCAGCTCTGCCAGCTTCAATGTGGACATTGAGAACTTTGTCCGTAGCCAGAAGAAAGAGGGCAAGGGCTTCTTCTGTGACGACCCAGATGTGGACAACCTGGTGAGGAACTCTGCACTACCAGGGTCTTGTTCATTTGGGCATGCAACTGAAAACATTTGAAAATGTTACACGTCGTTGTCTGTTTTCGATGTTAAAATATAATATAACGAAGTTCCACGGCTGTTGTGCCCTTTAACAAACCACTCTTGAATTGCATCTCTTAACATCAAGCAATTGAAATATTGTATGCGTGATAGTAAATGTTTGATCAAAAAAAAAAAAAAAATCTTTATTGAGAAGAACTGAAAAGACATGACTGAACGGCAAACTGATGTTGAATGAACTAATTGGTAATGGTTAACCTTAACCCTTGGCTAGGGTCAGGGTTAGAGTTATGGGTTGGCAGCATGCCTACTAATGGCCTGCTAATGACCTGACCTTTGACCCCAGATGGTGAAGGCCATCCAGGTGTTGCGTATCCACCTCCTGGAGCTGGAGAAAGTGAGCGACTTGTGTAAGGACTTCTGTAGCCGCTACATCGCCTGCCTGCGCACCAAGATGAACAGTGAGACCCTGCTGAGTGGGGGAGAAACTGACAGCCCCTGTTCCCCTGTCCAGATTCAGGTACTCACACGCAGGTTATACACACACATTTTCCCTTCATAGATTATTTGTATCTTTCCCAGAGGGAACTTTGGCTATTGAATTGGGATTAAATGATAAGCACATAATAGTACAATTCACACATTATAGGTATAAATTATACAAGATGAACACAAATTAATGTGAATGCAGTTAGGCTAATTTTGTGTGTGTTTCACCCCCAGACCTCCAGCCCACTGACAGGAACCCTCAGCCCTCAAGGCATTGTGATGTCAGCCTCGGCCCTGCAGCAGGGCAACGTTACCCTGACAACAGTCAATTCTGCTGGCCAAGTGTTAGCAGGTATGTCTCCGTGGCATACCACCTCTACAGGTACCCTCTCCTCTCCGGCCTTACTGTGTCCTTGTTAAGACAGCTACTAGCAATACTGGGTCATATTAATTAGTTATCAGGTTCAGGTAGTTCCTCCCTGTTTTAGTCAGTTTCCTTGAATCTGTGAATGTTGCCTCTTTTCAGAGTTAATTTTAAAGTTGATTATAACACGGTACTTCATTTTCTTTATCTGTCGGCTTCAGCCTCGAGAGAGTGACCCACTCTGTCCATTCATTGCCATTTACCAGTTGTTGTTGTTGTCTTAGCTGTTTACCCGTTGTTGTCTTAGCCCTCGCAATCAACACCTGTGATTGCTTTATGCCTCCCTCTAATGTCAATATACCTTGTATACTGTTGTTTAGGGTAGATCTCATTTTTTTGTTTTACTGCGGAGCCCCTAGTCCCGCTCTACATGCTTCGGTTAGCTCCCTTGCCCCACCCCCCACACATGCGGAGACCGCACCTAGCTAAATTGGTGCTTCCAGAGATGCAGCCTCTCTCATCCTCACTCAATGCCTAGGTTTACCTCCACTGTACTCGTACCCTACCACGCCCTTGTCTGTGCATTATGCCCTGAATCTATCCTACCACGCCCAGAAGTCTGCTCCTTTTACTCTCTGTTCCGAACGCACTAGACGACCAGTTCTTATAGCCTTTAGTCTTACCCTTATCCTACTCCTCCTCTGTTCCTCTGGTGATGTAGAGGTTAACCCAGGCCCTGTGTGTCCCCAAGCACTCTCATTTGTTGACTTCTGTAACTGGAAAAGCCCTGGGTTCAAGCATGCTAACATCAGAAGCCTCCTCCCTAAGTTTGCTTTATTCACTGCTTTAGCACACTCCGCCAACCCTGGCTTAGGAAGGCCACCAAAAATTCAGAAATGTCCATCCCCAATTACAACATTTTCCATCAAATTAGAACTGCTAAAGGGGGCGGAGTTAGCCTGCAGAGTTCTGTCCTATTATCCAGGTCTATGCCCAAACAATTCGCGCTACTACTTTTAAGAAATCAGTCTCTCACTGTTGCCGCTTGTTATAGAGCCCCCTCAGCTCCCAGCTGTGCCCTGGAAACCATATGTGAATTGATTACCCCCCATTTATCTTCAGAGTTTGTACTGTTAGGTGACCTAAACTGGGATATTCTTAACACCCCGGCCGTCCTACAATCTAAGCTAGATGCCCTCAATCTCACACAAATTATCATGGAACCTACCAGGTACAACCCCAAATCTGTAAACATGGGCACCCTCATAGATATCATCCTGACCAACTTTCCCTCTAAGTACACCTCTGCTGTTTTCAACCAGGATCTCAGCCATCACTGCCTCATTGCCTGCGTTCGTTATGGGTATCACTGTCAAACGCTCCCTAAAACACTTTTGCGAGCAAGCCTTTCTAATCAACCTGGCCCGGGTATCCTGGAATGATATTGACCTAATCCCGTCAGTAGAAGATGCCTGGTTGTTCTTCAAAAGTGCCTTCCTCTCCATCTTAAATGACCATGCCCCATTCAAAAAAATGTAGAACTAAGAACAGATATAGCCCTTGGTTCACTCCAGACTTGACTGCCCTTGACCAGCACAAAAACATCCTGTGGCGCACTGCACTACCTCGGAATAGTCCCCGCGATATGTAACTTTTCAGGGAAGTCAGGAACCAATATGCACAGTCAGTTAGAAAAGCAAAGTCTAGCTTTTTGAAGCAGAAATTTGCATCCTGCAGCACTAACTCCAAAAAGTTTTGGGACACTGTAAAGTCCATGGAGAATAAGAGCACCTCCTCTCAGCTGCCCACTGCACTGGGGTTAGGAAACATTGTCACCACCAATAAATCTACGATAATCGAGAATTTCAATAACCATTTCTCTATGTCTGGCCTCTCTTTCCCCCTGGCTACCCGAACCCCGGCCAACAGCTCTGCACCCCCGCAGCTACTGGCCCAAGCCCCCCCCGCTTCTCCTTCACCCAAATCAAGACAGCTGATGTCCTGAAAGAGCTGCAAAATGTGGATCCCTACAAATCAGCTGGGCTAGACATTCTGGACTCTCTCATTGTCACAACCCCTATTACTAGTCTGTTCAACCTCTCTTTCATATCGTCTGAGATTCCTAAAGATTGGAAGGCGTCCGCGGTCATCCCCCTCTTCAAAGGGGGAGACACTCTAGGCCCAAACTGTTACAGACCTATATCCATTCTGCCCTGCTAATCTAAAGTCTTCGAAAGCCAATTGAACAAACCGATCATCGACCATCTCGAATCCCACCGTACCTTCTCCGCTATGCAATCCGGTTTCCGAGCTGCTCACGGGTGCACCTCAGCCACGCTGAAGGTCCTAAACGATTTCATAACTACCATCGATAAAAAAACAGTACTCTGTGCAGCCGTCTTCATCGACTTGGCCAAGGCTTTCGACTCTGTCAATCACCGTATTCTTATCGGCAGACTCAACATCCTTGGTTTCTCTAATGACTGCATCGCCTGGTTCACTAACTACTTCTCAGATAGAGTTCAGTGTGTCGATTCGGAGGACCTGTTGTCCGGACCTCTGGCAGTCTCTATGGGGCTGCCAAAGGGTTCAATTCTCGGGCTGACTCTTTTCTCTGTATAGATCAATGATGTCACTCTTGCTGCGGGTGAATATTTGGTCCACTTCTACGCATATGACACCATTCTGTATACATCTGGCCCTTCTTTGGACACTGTACTAACAAACCTCCAAATGTGCTTCAATGCCATACAACACTCCTTCCGTGGCCTCCAATTGCTCTTAAACGCTAGTAAAACTAAATTCATGCTCTTCAACCGATCGTTGCCCGCACATGCCCGCCCACCTAGCATCACTACTCTGGACGGTTCTGATTTAGAATACAGTGGGGCAAAATAGTATTTAGTCAGCCACCAATTGTGCAAGTTCTCCCACTTAAAAAGATGAGAGAGGCCTGTAATTTTCATCATAGGTACAATTCAACTATGACAGACAAAATTAGAAAGAATAATCCAGAAAATCACATTGTAGGATTTTTTTATGAATTTATTTGCAAATTATGAAAATAAGTATTTGGTCACCTACAAACAAGCAAGATTTCTGGCTCTCACAGACCTGTAACTTCTTTAAGAGGCTCCTCTATCCTCCACTCGTTACCTGTATTAATGGCACCTGTTTGAACTTGTTATCAGGATAAAAGACACCCGTCCACAACCTCAAACAGTCACATTCCAAACTCCACTATGGCCAAGACCAAAGAGCTGTCAAAGGACACCAGAAACAAAATTGTAGACCTGCACCAGGCTGGAAAGACTGAATCTGCAATAGGTAAGCAGCTTGGTTTGAAGAAATCAACTGTGGGAGCAATTATTAGGAAATGGAAGACATCCAAGACCACTGATAATCTCCCTCGATCTGGGGCTCCACGCAAGATCTCACCCTGTGGGGTCAAAATGATCACAAGAACGGTGAGCAAAAATCCCAGAACCACACGGGGGGACCTAGTGAATGACCTGCAGAGAGCTGGGACCAAAGTAACAAAGCAGTAACACACTACGCTGCCAGGGACTCAAATCCTGCAGTGCCAGACGTGTCCCCTTGCTTAAGCCAGTACATGTCCAGGCCCGTCTGAAGTTTGCTAGAGAGCATTTGGATGATCCAGAAGAAGATTGGGAGAATGTCATATGGTCAGATGAAACCAAAATATAACTTTTTGGTAAAAACTCAACTCGTCGTGTTTGGAGGACAAAGAATGCTGAGTTGCATCCAAAGAACACCATACCTACTGTGAAGCATGGGGGTGGAAACATCATGCTTTGGGGCTGTTTTTCTGCAAAGGGACCAGGATGACTGATCCGTGTAAAGGAAAGAATGAATGGGGCCATGTATCGTGAGATTTATGAGTGAAAACCTCCTTCCATCAGCAAGGGCATTGAAGATGAAACGTGGCTGGGTCTTTCAGCATGACAATGATCCCAAACACACCGCCCGGGCAACGAAGGAGTGGCTTCGTAAGAAGCATTTCAAGGTCCTGGAGTGGCCTAGCCAGTCTCCAGATCTCAACCCCATAGAAAATCTTTGGAGGGAGTTGAAAGTCCGTGTTGCCCAGCAACAGCCCCAAAACATCACTGCTCTAGAGGAGAACTGCATGGAGGAATGGGCCAAAATACCAGCAACAGAGTGTGAAAACCTTGTGAAGACTTACAGAAAATGTTGACCTCTGTCATTGTCATTACGACGCCAGGACAGCGGAGTCAATCACCACCTTCCGGAGACACCTGAAACCCCACCTCTTTCAGGAATACCTAGGATAGGATAAAGTAATCCTTCTCACCCCCCCCCCCCTTAAAATATTTAGATGCACTATTGTAAAGTGGCTGTTCCACTGGATGTCTTAAGGTGAACGCACCAATTTGTAAGTCGCTCTGGATAAGAGCGTCTGCTAAATGACTTAAATGTAATGTAAATGTAAATTGCCAACAAAGGGTATATAACAAAGTATTGCGATAAACTTTTGTTATTGACCAAATACTTATTTTCCACCATCATTTGCAAATAAATGCATTAAAAATCCTACAATGTGATTTTCTGGATGTTTTTCTCTCATTTTGTCTGTCATAGTTGAAGTGTACCTATGATGAAAATTACAGGCCTCATCTTTTTAAGTGGGAGAACTTGCACAATTGGTGGCTGACTAAATACTTTTTTGCCCCACTGTATGTGGACAACTATAAAATACCTAGGTGTCTGGTTAGATTGTAAACTCTCCTTCCAGTTTCACATTAAGCATCTCCAATCCAAAGTTAAATCTAGAATTGGCTTCCTATGCTGCCAAACATACCCTCGTAAAACTGGCTATCCTACCAATCCTTCGGCGATGTCATTTACAAAATAGTGTCCAACACTCTACTCAGCAAATTGGATGCAGTCTATCTGTTTTGTCACTAAAGCCCCATATCCTACCCACCACTGCGACCTGTATGCTATCATTGGCTGGTCCTTGCTACATATTCGTCGCCAAACCCACTGGCTCCAGGTCATCTATAGGTCTTTGCTAGGTAAAGCTCCGCCCTTATCTCAGCTCACTGGTCACCATAGCAACACCCACCCGTAGCACACGCTCCAGCAGGTATATTTCACTGGTCATCCCCAAAGCCAACACCTCCTTTGGCCACCTTTCCTTATAGTTCTCTGCTGCCAATGACTGGAACGAATTGCATAAATCACTGAAGTTGGAGACTTATATCTCCCTCACTAACTTCAAGCATCATCTGTCACTGCAGCTGTACACAGCCCATCTGTAAATAGCCCAACCAACTACCTACCTCATTCCCATATTTGTTTTTCTGCTCTTTTGCACACCAGTATTTATACCACATCATCATCTGCACATCTATCACTCCAGTGTTAATTACTAAATTGTAATTACTTCGCCACTATGGCCTATTTATTGCCTTACCTCATTTGCACACTGTATACAGATGTTCTATTGTGTTATTGACTGTACATTTGTTTATCCCATGTGTAACTCTGTTGTTGTTGTTTTTGTTTCACTGCTTTGCTTTATCTTGGCCAGGTCGCAGTTGTAAATGAGAACTTGTTCTCAACTGGCCTACATGGTTAAATAAAGGTGAAATAAAAACATTTTAAAAAAATTATAGTGAGGTGCTGAGGGTCCTTGGATCAAGGTGTTACCAAAAACGTGTCATAACTTGTTTATTTGTGTGTGTGTTTTGAGCAGGTGGTACAGTGTACCAGCCCATCACAGTAGTCACTCCTCAGGGACAAGTGGTTGGACAAGCTATCTCACCCCAGACAATACGCATCAACAACACACAGGTGAGGAATACGCCACACACACACACACACACACAGACAGACGTACGCTCACAGTCACACGAACTACAGGCTGTTCTCTGAATTGACTGTGTGTGTGTACAGCTCCAGTTGCAGCTCAATCAGGACCTGAGCAGTTTCTTCACCCAGGAGGACAGCTCACCCAAGAGCAACAAGAGGGGCGTCCTGCCCAAATCAGCCACCAACATCATGCGCACCTGGCTCTTCCAGCACATAGGGGTGAGTGAAAAACACCTCAAGGTGTAAATTGAACACTATACCTTGCACCTCGTACCAACCATTCCGAAGATTAGAATAACTATAACTAAATGTATTGTAACTCAGAGTAAATCTTTGCTAGGTTTTTCCAAGGGTGTCTGTGCATGCTTGCGTGCATGTGAGTGTGCACGTGCATGCATTTGAGAGAGAATGATGGCCCCCGTCACGATGGCTCGTCCCATGATGGCTCGGAGCGGCTGCGTTGACAGAGACTGATGTGTTAGGCCCTCATATGACTGGCCCATGGTCGGCTGGCTAAATGCTAATCAGAGGTTAATCAGTGGACAGCTCACAGGCCCACTGGCGGAAGCTAACAAGACTGGTAGCTCACAGAGACCCTTTGTTCCCTGTGTGTGTTTGTGCCTGTGCGGGTGTGTTTGTGCGCGCGTGTAAGACTGTTAACTAACAGCCAGATGTTAGATAATCCTAGCCCTTTGTAGGATGAAGCGTCTTCACTACAGCTTGTTCCCCTCTGCTTGCTCCTGAGTTGCCAATACTGGCACTCAAGCCTCTGTACATCCTAATGTTGAATCTAAATGCATCCGGGTTTGGGACGAAAGCCCAACCTCCTCATACCTCAGATTTTCTCAGAGGAAAACAGAGGAATTGGGTAAAAAGGTATCCGACTAGTGGCCAGGCTGCTCCGAACTCTAATTCACATAGAAGTGACTTTACTTAATCATCATCCTGTGCTGTTCCCATACAAATGGACCTTTAGTCTTACATCATCCATCCACAGTCTTTCCCAGTACCCACTGGGCTTAATAGGGAGCTAAACACAAACAATAATTTGCTGTAAATGATTGTTTGTATTCTTTACCCTTGTCTCTTTGCATCTCTCTCTCTCAGCATCCCTATCCCACAGAGGATGAGAAGAAACAGCTCGCCATACAGACCAACCTGACCCTGCTGCAGGTCAACAACTGGTGAGTCAATCTTTCACACACACACACCCTAAACCCAAGTGCAGAATTGTGGCCTTGGATGATTGGCTTAGCCCCTGTTCGTCTCTCCCTCTCCAGGTTCATTAATGCTAGGAGGCGGATACTCCAGCCCATGATGGACAGCAGTGCGTCGGACACGCCCAAGAGCAGGAAGAGGACTCCCCAGAGCCGGCCCACCCAGCGTTTCTGGCCCATGGCCAACAACATTGCCTCGGCCGGTGTAGGGCAAGAGGTGGCCATGGACGATGATGGTAAATGCCCAGAAAAACAAATATTATGAAAAGTCTGCAAGTCTGATATGCTCCTGTTAAAGTGAGAAATCACAGTAGGAACATGACTTAAAAAAATAAAATCCCCAGTCCTTATTACAGGCTGAGGGGAATGTCATGCTGTGGCTTTCACACCTTGATATGACTTGATCTTGTCCTTAACATACCAGCCGTCTCCATTACCACAATAACCCCGGTCAACTCGGATTGACTATACACTGTCCAATTACGTACTGGTTAGTGGATGTGGCAGAAGCTTGATCTTTTTCCCCTGTGCCCTCAGTTACCATGGTGACGATGGGCATGAGTGTAGACGAGCTGCAGACTCTGACATCAGACGGTGCAACACTGGCCATGCAGCAGGTGATGATGGGAGGACACAGCGAGGAGGAGGAGGGCGAGAGTGAGGAGGAGGAAGAAGAGGAGGAGGGGGGTGACATGGCCGGATTGGAGTGACATACCACTACAGCGGGATGTGATGTCACACCCTCGTGCATGCCTGTGTTTGACAATATTACTCAACACTCATCAGTGTCCAAGACTATCCACACTAGGCCTTTAAGGTCCTACTAGAAACAGAGAAAAAAATATGCTATTTTTATATGTAAAATGTTTGGAATGAAGGCTGTTTATTTTCATTTAGCTTTTTTGCTTAGTGTTTTTATTTTTAGATCTTTTTTTAAAGAATATTTATGTATGAACATTGAATGTCCAATATGGCTGACCTGCTTTTCAAGGTCTGTTGGATTTCTCTAATAATAAAATGTTCAAGAAGGATATCCCTCACCTTTGTTTTTTTTGTTTCAGAGTGTAGACGCGGTATCTCAGGGGAGGATATCGAACCGAGGATTTTTTGGAGGATGTATTGATAGTTGTGCAAAGATGTCTGAAACAAGAAATTCACACATGCTTATGAATGCAACATCAAAAAGGAATCATTTGAAAAAGCTTTTTCTTAAAAATACATATTTTTATGGTATTTTCCATATTTCTCTGCGAACACATCTGCTATGTAATGACATATCAAAGTATACTATACAAAGTACATGTTACGGCTATTCCATTTGTCTACATGCACCGTTTGTGTGTAGAGATGACATGTCGACATACTAATGAGACCAAGCTTAGGCCAGGATTCAATCTGATCACCCTTTTTGGCTATGCCCCACTTACAGGCGACGTTACCGCGGTCATGGAGATCGCAATCAAAGTAAACACTGCAGATGTCTGCTCAATCGGAAATGACCTTTTAATGTCAACCTTGCTACCTTGCTGCGGATCTTCCGCAGTCCGAATTGAATCCTGGCCCTAGTTCCATCTCCCCAGTCTTCCATTTGTCGTTCACCATTTCCCTCCATCTTGTTTTTCTGACTTTAAAATAGAGCTTTTGCTCAGCCTCAGATTGTGTCCGTTCACTGTGGTGCTTAAGAACAAATAAATAGTGTCTCTGAGTAAAGTACTCTATGTCAGCTACTGTATCCTTTGGGGATCAAGGGCTCAGTGCCTCTTCTTTCTGTGGGAAGATATCATAGAATGGGAGTATGTCATTTGGATGTTAAATAGACTAACAGATTTGTATATATCAATCATTCATCGCTGACTAATAAACTAAAAAAGGTTTTCCAGCGATTGATTTCACTGGCTGTCTCAAACTTTAAGACTTCGTCACTCTTAAAGGAACAGTTCATTCTGCAACTGGTGAAAACTCTTAGTAAATCCAGGCCAAAATGAATTTGGATGTCTCAAAAACATCTGACAAATTATGATTTCGGGGTGAACTGTCCATTTAAACCATGTATCTCCTTTTGCAGTACTGTCTGCCACCAGTAGAGTTCATGAGTGCACCAGTATACAGTATCAACAGTAGAATTCATCTGCTGGTGGATCCAGGTCAGAGCGTGGGGAATGCGTGTGTACACTGCAGAATTGTTCCTCTCAGCACAGCCATAGCCCCAGCTAGTGGCCTCCACTATCCCCCTGGGAGCCAAACACACCAGGATTAGCGGCAGTGCATTTTACTCCACAAACACACTGCTAACAAACGGTTAAAAGCAGCGGGTGACCATCCTAGCGCCTTTGAACAGGAAATCGGTTGTCATTTTCTGTTCATTTTCTGACGATTCTACTTGCTGAATCACCACCGTTTCGGGATCGCCAACACACAGTGCCCAACCCCTTCTTTTAACCGTTTGTCTTCACTGTGTGCTTTTTTTCTGCACTTTGTCCTTTAGACAAATGGTGCATGGAACTCTGAGGACCACTTCTGAAAGATACCTGGCAAGAGTCTTTGCCCCCCTCTAGGTAGCCTGCACAGACCATCCAAGGGGAGATGGCACCCTGGTATACTTTCGGTCCACTGCAGTCCCTGCTGGAGAGCACAGGGACCCGGGCAGAATGCATGGACACACTGGTCTTCCCTGGAAAGACGGACACACACACACGTGCATGCTTGCGCATCTATTCAGGTGTTGAATTTGACGGCGCTCCACCCAGAGATCCAGCACAAATTCCCCTCAAATCTCTCAGCATAGTTCGGCAGGCAGATAGGCTCAACCAGACCTGGAGGAAAAGACTTAGCCAATGAACCTGCTGTGCTCCTTCAGATTTGAGGTGAAGAGCAGTTACTCGAAGGGCTCTGTTCAATACGTATCGCGGAAGTTCAGCACTAAAGTCCAGTTGAAATTTAAAGGCAATATTCCTCCATTAGTGGGGACTGCATTCACGGTAAACCTTGCATACTGTATGCCAGCTCAATCAGAAATTACCTTTGCATTTCTATCGCTCAATCTGTAATGCCTCAGCGATACAGATTGAATATTGAATAAAGCCCTAAATCACTATCAGTCAGTAGGACAGGCAGAATTGGGAAAGTGACATATTTTTGGTTGTTTTGTGTCCTCTGGGGCTTCCATACTGTGCCGGACCTTGATGAAGCGCATGGAAGGGAGGTAGCTGGGTAGGGTGAGCAGGCCCTGGCTCTTTGGGATGGGGGCAGGCGGCTCCTGGGGCGGAGCGGTGGGTACATGGGGGTCCTGAGAGAAGGAGCCGCTGGTCTGGCTGCTGAGGGAGCTGACATTGAAGGTGGTGGGGATCTCCAGGATTGACAGGTCCTCGTTACTCACAGACTCAACCACAATACGGACCGGGTCCGTTCCCTCTGCCCCAGACACCTGTATGGAGTGTGTACGAGAGAGAGACAGAGAGACATGGGGGGAGGGCGCGTGAGAGAGAAGATGAATGGTGGGAGAGAGAAAAAGGGAAAATGAGAAAACGATAGAAAGAAAAAGCGATGAGGATGAGTCTTCCTTGTCAGTTGTTCATTCATCTGAACAGCGTTGATGTTGAAACACGCAGACCTCGGGAGGTCAGTCTGGCTACACACCTTCCACTCTTCGGCTGATCCATCAGCAGCAGTCTTGTCACTATTAGGCATGGCCATATCTCCTCACCCAGCTAATCATCTTGGCCCCATGGTAGTAAGATGACCACAGTGGAGCGATGGGAGAGTAAGGACTGCACTGACAAACATCGAGGATATAATGCTACTGCCTAGCTGAGTGACTGACCAATTGACTGACCACCACCAATGGAGAACCTGATAGCATAATTTTACAGTAGAGTTTTCAGGGAAGACACTCAGGTCACTATGCTGCTACAGGTGTTGGGGGAATTAGGGAGGGTGGTGGGTGGTCTGGGGTTGTAAGGTGAAAGGTCATAAGCCTGCTTACTGGCTGTTCCATATGATGTGGTCACTCAGGTGTACAGGCTAACAGAGATGGATGTAAGGAGGCCATGCATCTGTGGAATGCTCCCTCATTTGAATTGCACAGTACGTGGACTGATCATTGGCGCACACTGTATATGAGGAAGGTTTCTCTATTGTCAACAGTCAAGATCTTTGATGCGTACTTATCGGAGTCTAAGTGTATGACTAAAATAAAATACTATACGCTAGTAATTGTGTAGTGAGCAGAGCCTCTAGTGATCGAACGCCACCAATAGCAGTACTGTGTCACCAAGGAGTGGAGGGACAATGAGATCCATTACATCACAGGTCATTAGCTAGTGAGGTTACTGGAGAACCATTTAGTGTTTGACCCTTTTTCTCTGCTTCCTGTGTCTTGTTTCCTTGGGTGGTGCTTCGGTGTCTATAAGTGTGCGGGTGTATGGCCATGTGCAGTGGCGATTTTAGCATATAAATCTTGGTGGGGCAACAAAAAAAAGATGCCAGCAAAGCCACTACACAGCACAACACATTAAACAATACATTAATTGCACTATAACGGTGACAAACGGTGCCCACAAACTGTTAGGGCCTACATAAAGCAGTCCTAACAGCAGAGCCTTCTTTTCAGCACCATAGACTGAAGCCTTACCACTGCTACACCTAGTTATCAGCGGATCCTTGTCTGGCAGCGAAACAGTTCATTCAGCCTCATTTACTATCTTTTTAAAAAACATAGCTAATATGGCTGACTTGCTTCAACAAATGTGTTTTTTACTGACAATTGAGATGTACAAACTATGGCATAAGGGAACGATGAGCAGATAAGAGGCAATCCGTAATTTTGATTAAGACATTAATGAGCAAGCTAAGACGGGTCTAGTCAAAATAATTATTTGTTCAGCACTTTTGAATTGTACAGCGACAGAATTCAGAACATGGGCCGTTCTTACAGTATTCTCCCTGTACACCAAGTCAGAACCATAGGATGAATAAAAGGGGGCATTTAAGCAGACAATGAAAGCTCTTACAATATTTGATGATGACATTTCCATAAAACAGGCTATAGGCTACATGTGCACCCCCAAGTCAGAACAGTGGGCTAAGATATGAGGGGGAAAGGGACCAAATTATTAGGGTGAGGCACATGGGCTACTAACAGCTTACTACACAACATACACTTAGTATTACTTTCTTAGCTGCAGTAAGCATTCAGAAAGCATTCAGACCCCTTGACTTTTTCCAAATGTTGTTACATTACAGCCTTATTCTAAAATGGATTTAAATATTCTCATCAATCTACACACAATACCCCATGATGAAAAAGTGAAAACAGGTTTTTAGAAATTTTAGGGAGGTGACCAAGAACCTGATGGTCACTCTGACAGAACTCCAAAGTTCCTCTGTGGAGATGGGAGAACCTTCCAGAAGGACAACAATATCTGCAGCGACTCCCCAGTAAAAGGCACATGACAGCCCACTTGGAGTTTACCAAAAGGCACTTAAAGTACTCTCAGACCATGAGAAACCAAACTCTTTTGGACTGATTGCCAAGCGTCACGTCTGGAGGAAACCTGGCACCATCCCTACGGTGAAGCATGGTGCTGGCAGAATCATGCTGTGGGGATATTGTTCGAGAGCAGATACTGGGAGACTAGTCAGGATCCAGGGAAAGATGAACAGAGCAATGTACAGAGAGATCCTTGATGAAAACCTGCTCCAGAGTGCTCAGGACCTCAGACTGGGGTGAAGGTTCACCTTCCAAGGCTTCGGGACAAGCAGCAGTGGCTTCAGGACAAGTCTCTGAATGTCCTTGAGTGGCCCAGCCAGAGCCCGAACTTGAACCCGATCGAACATCTCTGGAGGGACCTGAAAATAGCTGTGCAGCGACGCTCCCCATCCGAGCTGACAGAGCTCGAGAGGATCTGCAGAGAAGAATGGGAGAAACTCCCTAAATACAGGTGTACCCAAGAAGACTCAAGGCTGTACTCGATGCTAAAGGTGCTTCAACAAAGTACTGAGTAAAGGGTCTGAATACTTTAAAAACAAAACATTTTACAAGCATTTCTAAAAAAAACTGCTTTTGCTTTGTCATTATGGGGTATTGTGTGTAGATTGATGAGGGAAAAAAACGATATAATCCATTTTAGAATAAGGCTGTAACGTAACAAAATGTGGAAAAAGTCAAGGGGTCTCAATACTTTCTGAATGCACTGTATCTCCCTGACATATTACATAATTTATGCAGCAGCATACAATACATTTTTGGACTGTTGTGCTATGCTCACTTGAACAGGAGGGTGGCGCAGCGGTCCTTCTTGTGGGCAAATTTTGTCATCAAACGTCATCTGGCATTCTCTGGATTTCTGGTGCTTTCAAGACAACTGTTTGAATCATGACGTCAGTGATCTTCAGGTCTGAGCTCTAGAAAGAGGCCCGAGTTCCCGACTTGGATGCTGAAAACGTATTTTCCCAGTTGGAGCTCGTTTTCTTCCGAGTTCCCAGTTGTCTTGAACTCACTGAAGTCTGATTTCCCAGTTCCGAGTTTCTAGTTGTTTTGAACGAGGCAGAAGTCTTGCTGGATTGACAGCATGGCCAATGTATTCAACCTTTTCTGGTCCATGGTGTTACAAAATGAATGTTTATCCTTTTTAGCTTGGAAAACAAACCCTTTCAGACATGTTTTAAATCCTTAAACCAAGACTTGGACCACATATCCTCTCAAATGACTAGCAGAGGAAGAAAAATAGTGATTGCTTTGCAACGCTAGCAGTTAGAACGTAGAATTGTCCACATAGCCTGTGACACAGCCAGACTACAGTTAAACTATGGGAACCATGCTCATACAGAGTAACCCAATCGCCCATGAAGACAGCTAACTAAAAGCTAGGAAGAAGCTAAATCAGTGTTGGGTAGCTTGGTAGCTATGATTCAATTTCACAGCTTTGGGTACAGTGATATCACGAAGCCAAAGTTAGGCTCCCCTTTTAATTCCCTCCTCTTCCTCCTCCTCTCAGCTCTCTACTCTCAGTCACGACTGTGCAGATAAAGACTGTGTGACTCAGCAGCCCGAACCGAACAGCACGCACAGTCAGAATGAACACCTCAAATAACCACAACCATCCGGCTTAAATGCATCCATTATAATGATGTCTGTTATAATGGTGATTGGTTAGCGTGATAGTTGGGGTCGCTATGGAGTCAGTTTGGGGGGTGAGTATGTAGCAGATGGGGATTTGTGACTCTTGCTCCTTAGCCTGAAATTTAAAAGAGGTACGGCTAAGCAAGCAGCGTGACGTCTGCTCACATCTTCTCGCCTTGCCTCCTCAAAACGAATTGGAAAATGTTTCAGACCTTGGACCTTGCCCTCCAATATGGTCGAGAAAGCGGCGAGGAGTACGATCCGAGGAATTGCGAGTGACAAATTGAAAAAGAACCCTCGTCTTGACTTGGTCAACTTGTTGACCTTCCTCTCTGTAGACTGGGTTAGTGCTCTAAATAATTTGCTGCTTGATATTCCCACGGTTAAAATGGTCCATTATTTCAAGTCTAATTGAGAATAAATATTTTCTCTCTCTTTAAGTATCAACACTGTGAAAAGAGTGCATCAGTCGAGTCTGGCTTGGCTTGATTCAGTGGGCACTATTGCGTGTGTGTGTATGTATGTGTATTAGCTGAAGGCTGCTACAGGTCCCATTATCTCACAGTGATGGGGTTATACTGTTACCTTCCCAGTCAGTGTCACATTCTCAATATCCTACTGTACATTCATATCCATACATCTTTCATTGAATCCCTCTAGTCCATGTTCACATCATTTTGTATGCGTGACCATTCAAAGAGCCTATTCATTAGCACCAATCCCCATCTCCCCTATTATTTCTGATAGAGGATGTTCACAATGTGACAAATATAACCTGGGGTCCAAGTTCTGCAGGCTGCAGTGCAGGGGGTGTCAGGGCCTCTATGATAAACCGACAAGGGACAAGGCCAAGCACACATCATAGAGGACCCCACACACAATCCCAATGTTTTGAGCTGCTGCCCTCCAAGAGGGTCCCACTGTTCAGCAAGAACAGGAAGGAGGCAAGTTTCATTCCATCAGCCATCAGGCTGCTGAACAGTGGGACATAGGATGATGCAGGCCCAATACAAGGTCAGACAGTAAGACGGTCAGACAGTACGCCACAGAGCCTTTGAATATGTGAAAATGTAGCCTAAATGTGTGACTTGCTACTAACTTTCCAGTTTTCCGTGCTGCATGTAATATATTGTGTTGTGTTGTGTTTGTGTATTTGCATGCTGAAGTCACGAAATGCCTTTCCATGTAAATGGCCAATAAAGTATAGATTTGTGTTATACAGGATTCTTGGGACGACCCTACCCCATTGAAGTTGAAATGTACAATGGTTATGGTAAGGGTTAAGGTTAGGGTTAGGTAAGGGTTATGGTTAAGGTTAGGGGTTAAGATTAGGATTAGGGGTTAGGCTAGGGCATAGCTGTGGTAAGTAGTTTGTGGGTGGGCATGCTGCAAAAAAGAATTGCGCGCTACAGACATCAGCTAACACAGGACTAGTAAAGGTCCAGTGCACTACTTTTGTGATTTTTTTTTGTTGTCTAAATGTATTTGTATTTGAGTGTTTACCAGCATTTGTAACTTGAGTCTCATAATTATCTGTACAAAACAGTTAATCTGATAATACTTGCTTGATATACATTTTCCAGTTTCTTGAAATAGTTTGCAAATGCAGCATATTTATATGTGAAAACTTAAATGGTCTATTCATTCCTTTTACTAAATGCTCTTATCCAGAGGAACTTGCAGCAGTTAGTGTATACATTTTATTTCTGTCCCCCCTTGGGAATTGAACCCACAACCCTAGCATTGTAAGCACCATGCTCTACCAAATGAGCATCATCATCTTATCACATCATCATAAACCACATGATGTCTCAATGTACTCAATTACTGTATTGTGCATCGTTTTTCTTGATGGTGATGGAAAGTCTACAGGTACAAACATAGATGACCAGCCTATGTACAATACAGTAATGTACATTTACATTAAGTGGTTTGTAAGTATGGTAAATTAGTACTGCACAAAAAGTGGTTGTTTTCCATGTTATTTGATCAAGAAACATATTTAATTTGATGTGGGCATGTTTTAGGTCTTTGCACATAACTGTACAGGACCAGTAAAGGACCAGTGCACTACTTTGTCATTTGTTTTAATCAGGTCTGTCATAGATGCTGCAGTACCCCTTCTTCCCGCGGCTATGGTGTAGGGACGTCCCAATGACCCCAGATAGCAATGCCCATAACGTGTAACATAATGAAGGACCCCAACCAGATTCCCACACTGCCACTTGTTCCAAAGAAATGTCTAATATCCTCGCTCTGCTTGCTCCCATTACAGTCCTTTTAGACAGGGTTCTTTGCTTCTATTAATAATTCTATAGTAACAAAATCCCTGGCTCCAAATGTTGGGCTGCACCTACAACATTTGTATTAATTTCATTCGTATTAGCCCCATGCTTTGTGTGTGCGCACAACACCTGCCCTTGAAATCCACCGGTAACATCATAAAGGACTACGGGTGGTAAATCAGACTCATTCCTCTGGTTATTTTTGTTGTTATAGAGGCAACACACTTGTTTCTATTTCACAATATTGCTGTCACGTCCGTTTCATTGTTGCGCTTGTGATGTCAGTGGATTTAGGTGCCCGTCACGAATGCCTGAATAATAATGATGTGTCTCGTCAATGAGCGTTTCTGTGTGGGTTCTATGTCCTTCAGTTTTGTGGCTGGATTCTGATTTTACCCTCACTGAAAACCCCTTGGATTGTGGACTCGGGATCGCTGCTTTACGTGCAGCCCTGAACACAAAACCTGCGTTTGTTTTGCGCGGATTGTGTAGCCTGTTTTATTCTAACTTTATGCACGAAATGGAATGCAGAGTATTGTCAATTCAGAGTCATGTTGTCAGGGGATATGTTGGCAATAAATCGGCATCATTTCCGTTACAGGTAGGAATCTATTATATTCTGATACAATGTTTTGATGAGCTAATGTAACGCAATTGTGCGCGCGTGCAGGTAGCAAAAGGTCACATGGCAAATACCCTTTTGGCGTTCCCAATGGTGCTCCCAATGGTGATGACAATTCCTGAACACTCCAAATACATAGAGATGATGGTGTATTTTACATGTAATAATCATTAGACATATTGTTATCAGCAGTGATAAATTGCGAGAATATTCATTCCATGATCATGCCTGTCGGATTATGCACAACACTGTAGTATGGACGTGTGTGACATTCGTGACGGATTTTACTCTTGCAGCAATGCAATCTCGTCAATAGGGTCCGGGTGTCATCCGTTCATCCTCTTCCTCCTCATAATCAATACCATCGTGACATCACCATTTTCTCATCCTCCTCATCACATTAGACACTGCTGTGATTTGGGTACCATGGTGGTCATTATTTCCCTGAACAGCGTTGTTTGTCATCCAAATGTACAGGTCCGTCATAGATGATGACCGTAAAGGCGTTTCAATTAGCTGGAATCCGATGTTTCTGCTATCCTATCAGTCAAGAAAGACAGCAGAGAGATTCTGCATGAATGACTGACGTATTTAGCGTATATTCCTCTGACTGACGTCACTAAAGAGGAGACAGGAGCTTTTAATATAATTATCTTGATTAAACCCTTAGGCCAAAAATTATTCACAAAAATGATTTACCTCCTGTTTCAATTGGTTATATCAAGTGGCGATTTTAGCATGTAAATCTTGGTGGGGCAGATGCATGCGAGCAAAGCCATTACACAACACAATACTAAACAATACATTAATTGTACTATGATGGACTGTTAGGGCCTACAAAAAGCTGTCCCAAGAGCAGAGCTTTCTTTTCAGCACCATGGAGTGAATCATTACCACCGCTACACCTGGCTACATAAGTGAAGCCTTGTCTGGCAGCTTAACAGTTCATTTAGCCTCATTTACTGCCCATAGCTGATATGGCTGACTTGCTTAAACAAATGTGGCTTCTACTGACAATTGAGATGTACAAACTATGGCATAAGGGGACAAAAAGCGGATAAGAGGCAATCCGTAATTTCGATTAAGACATTATTGAGCGAGTCTAGACAGACGTAGTCAATATAATTATTTGTTCAGCACTTTTGAAATGTGCAGCGACAGAATTCAGGGCATGGGCCGTTCTTACAGTATTCTCCCTGTACACCAAGTCAGAACCATAGGATGAATAAAAGGGGGAATATAAGCAGACAATGAAAGTTCTTTCAATATTCAATGATGACATTTCTCTAAAACAGGCTATAGGCTACATGTGCACCACCAAATTAGAACAGTAGGCTAAGTTATGGGGGGGGAAGGGACCAAATTATTAGGGAGAGGCACATGGGCTACTAACAGTTTACTACACAACATACACTTAGTATTACTTTCTTAGCTACAGTATACATATCTCCCTGGCATATTACATCATTTATTGAGCAGCATGCAATACATTTTTTCGTCTCACCTTTTTGTGCTGTAATCACTTGAACAGGAAGGTGGCACGGCCATTCTTCTTGTGGGCAAATTTTGTCATCAGACTTTGTGATCAAAGTCTGCCATTCTCTGGATTTATGGTGTTTTCAAGACACCTGGGAACCCAAAAAACAAGGTTGCATCATGACGTCAGTGATCTTCAGGTTGCAGCTCTAGAAAGAGGCCAGAGTTCCCGACTTGGAATTCCGAGTTGGATAACTGTTCAAAACGTATTTTCCCAGTCAGAGCTCGTTTTTTTCTGAGTTCCCAGTTGTCTTGAACTCACTGAAGTCTGAGATTTCCCAGTTCCGAGTATCCCGTTGTTTTGAATGTGGCAGAAGTCAGGCTGGATTGACAGCACGGCCAATGTAATAAACCTTTTCTGGCCCATGGTGTTGCATGTGAATGTTTATCCTTTTAAGCTTGAAAAATAGACCCTTAAACCCAGACTTGGACCACATATCCTCTCCACTGAATAGTAGGTTGGTGATTGTTTTGCAACACTTGCAGTTAGCCACTGATTCCATCCAAACCACTCATTGTTGAATATGCGATTTCCAACTTGTTTTATAATGTTTATGTCCAATGGCCGATGAGCACCGATACGTTTTATCTATAATTTCTCTTCATAATGACAAGGATTAAAAATAATTTTCCAGTAGATTGTCCACTTGATTCATGATTATGACTGCTTGTCTAGCTTGCTAGCTAAGATTTTGAAAGTATGATGTTGAAATGATCAGTCCTATCAAAGCTACAGTAGATGCAGTCAAAAGTTTGGACACACCTACTCATTCAAGGTATTTTGATTATGTTTTACATTGTAGAATAATAGTGAAGACATCAAAACTATGAAATAACACATGGAATCATGTAGCAATTAAACAAGTGTTAAAAACATATATTTTAGATTCTTTAAAGTAACCACCCTTTGTCCTTATGACAGCTTTGCACACTTGGCATTCTCTCAACCAGCTTCACTTGAAGTGCTTTTCCAACAGTCTTGAAGGAGTTCCCACATATGCTGAGCACTTGTTGGCTGCTTTTCCTACACTCTGCGGTCCAACACATCCCAAACCATCTCTATTGGGTTGAGGTCGGGTGATTGTGGTCAGGTCTTCTGATACAGCACTCCATCACTCTCCTTGATCAAATAGCCCTTACACAGCTTGGAGGTGTGCTGGGTCATTGTCCTGTTGAAAAACAAATGATAGATGGGATGGCGTATCGCTGCAGAATGCTGTGGTAGCCATGCTGGTTGAGTGTGCCTTGAATTCTAAATAAATCACTATACAGTGTCTCCAGCAAAGCACCCCCACACCATCATACCTCCTCTTCCAATCTTCACAATGGGAACCATACATGCGGAGATAATCATGTGGCTTTATTTACTCTGTGTCTCACAAAGACCAAAAATCTCAAATTTGGACTCATCAGACCAAAGACAGATTTCCACTGGTCTAATGTCCATTGCTCATGTTTCTTGGCCCAAGTAAGTCTCTTCTTATTGTTGGCGTCCTTTAGTTGTGGTTTCTTTGCAGCAATTTGATCACGATGGCCTGATTCACGCTTTCTCCTCTAAACAGTTGATGTTGAGATGTGTCTGTTACTTGAACTCTGTGAAGCATTTATTTGGGCTGCAATCTGAGGTGCAGTTACCTCGAATGAACTTATCCTCTGCAGCAGAGTTAACTCTGGGTCTTCCTTTCCTGTTGTGGTTCTCATGAGAGCCAGTTTCATCATAGCTCTTGATGGTTTTTGCGACTGCACTTGAAGAAACCATCAAATTTCTTGAAATGTTCCGGATTGACTGACCTTCATGTCTTAAAGTAATGATGGACTGTTGTTTCTCTTTGCTTATTTGAGCTGTTCTTGCCATAATGGACTTGGTCTTTTACCAAATAGGGCTGTCTTCTGTATACCTGCCCTACCTTGACCCAACACAACTGATTTTCTCAAACGCATTAAGAAGGCACACCTGTTAATTGAAATGCATTCCAGGTGACGACCTCGTGAAGGTGGTTGTGAGAATTCCAAGAGTGTGCAAAGCTGTCATCAAGGCAAAGGGTGGCTACTTTGAAGAATATCAAATATATTTTGATTTGGTTACTACATGATTCCATGTGTTATTTCATCATTTGGATGTCTTCACTATTATTCTACAATGTATAAAATAGTAAAACAAAAAAAAACTGTAATGAGTAGGTGTGTCCTTTTGACTGGTACTGTATAACATGATTTAACATCATTTTATCTGTGTCCAATGACCTTGAGCCTTCTTGAATGGACACTTCTAATGTAGATCTATGGCAGCACCCAAGGGGCTTGAGTTTTCAAGCTCTCCCCGTAGATTTTGCGGTGACGTTGGGTCCCAATGAGTGACAGAACACTGAGCCAATCGCGGCGCAACTAGAGAACATTACCAACCCCTACGCTCTGTATTTTCCTCTGGCTGCCCCACCAACAAAAAAATGGGCTAGCCTGCTCAATACAGTGCAGGAGTCAGTGTAAACGTGAGGCTTTGCACCAGTTACATTATGTAATTTTAGTTGAAGACAACTAGGAACCCTATTGTACAGGTAGCTGAAACTGCTAGTCCAAATATAAGTAAAATGGCTGGTCATTTAAAACGTGTAGGGCTGTACTAGCTTTGTGGACTATTTCCACCATATGATGTGGACTTAGACAAATTAAATGGGCCCCAATAGCCCAGGGGATCCTCACTGTTAGTCACTGACTCAACAGCTGTATAGGTACAATACATTTCAGAATTGCATGCATTAAACACTACGAAAATTTATTTTTAGTTGTGGAATAATACAAATGTATGGGGGTGGAATTTCCCTTTTGGGGGCTGGTTCAATGGCATTTTTAAATGGACCACCAAATCTCTAAATCTGGCCTTTTGTATAGCCTAGATCAGTAGTGTTCAACTCTTACCCTACGAGCTCCGGAGCCTGCTGGTTTTTTATTCTACCTGATAATTAATTGCACCCACCTGGTGTCCCAGGTCTAAATCAGTCCTTGATTAGAGGGGAACAATGGAAAAAAAGCAGTGAAATGAAATGGCATTTGATACGATTCCACATTGTTCGTCTTCAGCACGATGCTTCGATTAATGCTCTGTCTGTCTCTTCCACAGGTGCTGGGGTTTGAGGTGGATTCAATCAACTCGGTACAATTCTCCAATCATACAGGTACATATAATGTACAGCAGGGTTGGGGTTAATTCTATTTACATTTTAGACAATTCAGGAAATACACTGAAATCTTACCTACCAAGAGAATCCCTGTCAGTTATAGTCACAGCTGTGTACATTCCCCTTCAAGCGAACACCAAGACAGCCCTCAAGGAACTTCACTGGACTCTATGTAAACTGGAAACTATGTATCCGGAGGCTGCATTCATTGTAGCTGGGGATTTTAACAAAGCAAATTTGAGAACAAGGCTACCTAAATTCTATCAGCATATTGATTGCACGACACGCAGGACTAATACTCTCGACCACTGCTACTCTAACTTCCGCGATGCATACAAAGCCCTCCCTCCCTTCGGCAAATCCGACTACGACACCATCTTGCTCGTTCTGCCTTATAGGCGGAAACTCAAACAGGATGTACCAGTGACGAGAACCATTCAACGCTGGTCTGACCAATCGGAAGCCACACTTCATGATTGTTTTGATCACGCGGACTGAAATATGTTCCGGTCAGCCTCAGAAGACCAACATTGATCTATACGCTGACTCGTGAGTGCATTTATAAAGAAGTGCATTGGAGATGTTGTACCCACTGTGACTATTAGACCTACCAAACCAGAAACTGAAAGCGCAATCCACCACATTTAACCATGGAAAGAGGTCTGGAAATATGTCTGAAAATGAACAGTGTAGTTATTCCCTCCGCAAGGCAATCGAACAAGTGAAATGCCGGTACGGGGACAAGGTGGAGTCACAATTCAACAGCTCAGACACGAGACGTATG
Organism: Oncorhynchus nerka; assembly: GCF_034236695.1. Lineage (NCBI taxonomy): Eukaryota > Metazoa > Chordata > Actinopteri > Salmoniformes > Salmonidae > Oncorhynchus > Oncorhynchus nerka. The sequence continues at coordinate 53,573,777 of NC_088400.1, read as the reverse complement.
TGGCAGGGTCTACAGGAAATCTACAAAAACAAAAACAGCCATGTCACGGACACTGACGTCACGCTTCCAGACAAACTAAACACGTTCTTTGCCTGCTTTGAGGATAATACAGTGCCACCATCGCGGCTCTTTAACAAAGACTGCGTCTCCTTTTCCGTGGCCAACGTGAGAAAAACATTTAAACTTGTTAACCCTCGTAAGGCTGCTGGCCCAGAAGGCATCCCTAGCTGCGTCCTCAGAGCATGACCAGCTGGCTGGTGTGTTTACGGACAGATTCAATCGCTCCCCATCCTGGTCTGTTGTCCCCACATGCTACAAGATTATTCCTGTACCCAAGAAAGCAAAGATAACTGAACTAAATGACTACCGCCCCGTAGCACTCACTTCTGTCATGATCATATCACCGCCACCTTACCGACCACACTAGACCCACTTCAGTTTGCATAGTGCCCCAACAGGTCAACAGATGACGCTCTCGCCATCACAGTGCACACTGCACTACCCCCTCTGGACCAAAATAATACCTATGTAAGAATGCTGTTCATTGACTACAGTTCGGCATTCAACACCATAGTACCATCCAAGCTCATCATCAAGCTGGAGGCCCTGGGTCTCAACCCCGCCCTGTGCAACTGGGTCGGTCCTGGACTTTCTAACGGGCCGCACCCAGGTGGTGAAGGTAGGAAAAAACATCTCCACTTCGCTGACCCTCAACACATGGGCCCCACAACGGTGTGTGCTCAGCCCTCTCCTGTACTCCCTGTTCAGCCACGACTGCAGGGCCATGCACACCTCCAACTCAATCATCAAGTTTGCAGACGACACAACAGTAGTGGGCTTGATCACCAACAACGACGAGACAGACTACAGGGAGGAGGTGAGGGCACTCGGAGTGTGGTGTCAGGAAAACAACCTCTCACTCAACGTCAACAAAACAAAGGAGATGATCGTGGACTTCAGAAAACAGCAGAGGGAGCACACCCCTATCCACATCGAAGGGACAGCAGTGGAGAAGGTGAAAAGTTTTAAGTTCTTGGGCGTACACATCACAGACACACTGAAATGCTCCGCCCAGACAGACAGTGTGGTGAAGAAGGTTCAACAGTGCCTCTTCAACCTCAGGAGGCTGAAGAAATTTGGCTTGTCACCCAAAACCCTGACAAACTTTTACAGATGCACAATTGAGAGCATCCTGTCGAGCTGTATCACAGCCTGGTATGGCAACTGCACCGCCCTCAACCGCAAGGCTTTCCAGAGGGTTGTGCGGTCTGTACAATGCATCACTGGTGGCAAACTACTTGCCCTCCATGACAGCTACAGCACCCAATGTCACAGGAAGGACAAAAAGATCATCAAGGACCTCAACCACCCGAGCCACTACCTGTTCACACCGCTATCATCCAGAAGGCGAGGTCAGTACAGGTGCATCAAAGCTGGGACAGACTGGACACTTTAATAAATGGATCACTAGTCACTTTAAACAATGGCACTTTAAATAATGCCACTTTAATAATGCTTACATATCTACATTACTCATATCACATGTATATACTGTATTTTAAACCATCTACTGCACATTGCCTATGCCGCTCGGCCATCGCTCATTCATTTACTTATATGTACATATTCTCATTCACCCCTTTAGATTTGTGTGTATTAGGTAGTTGTTGGGGAATTGTTAGATTACTTGTTAGATATTACTGCACTGTCGGAACTAGAAGCACAAGAATTTTGCTACACTCGCATTAACATCTGCTAACCATGTGCACTAAATATGACCAATAAAATTTGATTTAATTTTGAATTCCAATTCTCTTCAATTAAGAAAATGTGGAATTAGAATTTGGTGTACTTTCTGAATTGCCTGGAATTGAAATGGAATTTAGAAGTATAGAAGTACCATGTGTTGCTGTCTTGAATATTTTTAATCCTTCTTGATAGGAAATTATTTCATATTTTTGAGAGAAGAACAGTGGTACCGTTACTATCATAGCTGAAAGATCTTGCCATATTTTGCATATGCTAACAATTGTCATATACACCAAAGCTACCTGCCACCCCCTAACCTTCCATTATATTTTCACTATGACTGCAATCAACCTTTATCACACGAAACAAAATCTCTTCCAGATTGAAAGTGGAGCTGTTGTGTGATGAAAAGAAATGGGTTTTGTGCTTTGTGTCACATTCCTCATTGTGTCAAGTTATCAGTTGTCACTGGTTGTAATGGCTAAAGTGACGCCACATGTACAATTTGTCCTCCCTTAAGTGGAGGAGATGAATTGTCTGTCAGGGCCAGTTCAGGACACAGTCTCAGGATTGTATTTTGCTCTACATGGGATCTAACTGGGGGATAGACTACACGCTGACAGTGCGGGTGATCTGAGAGAAACTGAAACGATGGTATGACAAGAGGCCGCTTTTGAGCCGCACTACAATATAGGCCACTGCACTTATTGACTCTCTCACTCTTACACACACACCTGCCCTGCTTAATAGGCCTTTGACGTTACTAAATAAAATAGCAAGTTTGTGGCCATCTTCAGTGCCACTGGTGTGTCTTGGATCATCCATTAAGAAGTGTTCCCAGCAGGGTTCAAACCTGGGTCTTCTGTGCCCTACAAAACTGTGTTAGCCCACTAAACCTACACAAATCATCAGGTCTCAGACAAGGTTACTCATGACGCAAGCTTACATGACCCACCCCCTTTACACTTTACTCCCCTTTGACTTCCTCCTGCGCCTCACATGAACCCATCCAGGTTACAGCACCAATGTGACCAACTGTAGTTCTCTTGTATGTCACAAGATTGTGTTAGCCGGCTTAGTCTCAGGAAAGGTTACTAATCAACATGCGAACAAGGTTCTCTGAACCACCCTTGTTACAGGAGCTCCGTTTTGAAGTCAGTCAGTCTCACAGTAATCTCGCTCAGATATCCAGGGATTCTATGAAGACTTGTCAGGTTGTGTCCCAAACCATGGACCCCTATTCCCTATATAGTATGCTACTTTTGACCAGGGCTTATAGGGCTCTGGTCAAAAGTAGTGCACTATGTAGGGAATAGGGCGTCATTTTGGACGTAACCTCCAGGCACCGCCAATCACAGCCCAATCACTTCGCTGCCTGTTCACGCCTCACTGCCGCATGAGTCACCTGCCGGCGGCCCAATGAGCGCATCACATCCACCACAGAGGAAACTCCAGCTCTGTTGTGATGTCAATAGTGACAGCAGAATGCAATGGATGCCACTAGTGCTATTGTGTAACAATTGTGCCAAACGTTTTGTTGTTGTGGACACTGTTATAGCCTAGGATGGGAGGGGGCTGTTGGTCTTCGAGCTGAAGATGAATGACATGGTAGACACCAGTGTGTTTGTGTGTGCACACGTCCGTGTGTGTCTGTGAAAGGAACATGTGAATGAGTGCTAATTGAGATCACACCACTGTCAGGCTCCTCTCGGTTTCCATCTCACTTCATGTATCGCTCCGTCTGGAAAACCACGGATGCCTGCCTCACCCTGATGAGCAGCGTGTGCAAGAGGGAGAGGAAGTGAGTGATTGTGAGGGAGATTTAAAAGGGAGCAGAGGGAAAAGTAAACTGTGTATCTGACGTAGGTTTGGGGAATGACCCTATCTATTGCACCGCGTCAGTCAACATATGAATCAGCCAGCCTCGTGTGCCCGCTGGTGTGTTCTTGCTAAGTGTTCATTCATGGGCAGATGTCCTGGAGAGCACAACCGTGTCAAAGAGCCAACTTGGCTGTGCTGACCTCATCCGCTTGAATGATCCAGGTCGCCGTTACGGTAAACATTTATCTAGAAGGATCTGTACTGTTTAACGAGGGGAGGCACTGTCCTGCTATCGTCACCCCTATTAGAGCTCTCTTCTCTGGGCTTGGGGCCCAAGCTAATCCCTGGCCCCTCAGCCCTCACCATGCTATATGCTAGTCCCATAGCCCTCTCTGTCCACTTGTCACACAGCTCCCTGTGTCCTCTCAGCCTCCCTACGCTCCCACAGCTTCTGGGTAATTGGGTAAATGTCCCCCATTTGCTTTGATACAGAGTTCACACCTAACCGACTGCATACAGCCCAACAGTACAAATCAACCGTGTTTAAATCCGCTTTAAGTCCTGAAGTTTACATGATACCTCTGAGTCAGGGGAAGACTTAGACAACCAGGTGATGGGTTTTCCTTACTAATCAGTGACTTTAATTCATCAATCAAGTACAAGAGCAGAGTGAAAACCCGCAGACACTCGGCCCTCCGTGGAATGAGTTTGACCACGTGCTCTGAGTGATTTAAGCTTAGGTTTGTTATTATGTTCAGGTTTTAATTATTTAGAATGCACCAAGTGGGAAAAAAGAGTTGGTGCCTCTAGGGCAATTCAAACAGCTAATTAAGAACCTTTTTACTGAAGAATGGGTTTGTTTTCTATGATTTAATTCGCTTTTTGTGTATTGGTTTATGTTAATGTGTATATTAATGTGTATTGGTGTGTATTTGATACAAGGCTCATCTGTAAAAGAGACCTTGGTCTCAGCATGACTCTCTGTCAAACTAAGGATACAAATAAATTCAAAAATACCGATTTGTTTGGGACATCATGATGCCCAAGTAGTGCATAATAATTAAAAGACCCCATACACGTCGCTCATTAATTATCCATCTCTGAATGCCTTAAAATGTGTTGCCACCTAAATCAGACTCATTCCTCTGGTTATTTTTGTTGCATTCTTATGTCCCTGCACTGGGTTAATGGAAGCTAGTTTTTGAAAAGACTTGGCTCAGACTTATCCTTTATAAGCAGTTCCGTTTTGGCTGAGGATGAGAGGATGCCACCTCTTTACTACTGCTTAAGGGTGCCCATTGTTACAGGTTTTTACTGTAGTTTCTTTCGAGACAGGAACATGCTATATCGATTGGATCATTACTGTATCTACTAACTCAGCAGTCTTTTTTTCTCATAAGCACACAATCACACACAGTTCATTGAGTTGATGTGTGGAACATCACACATCATTTAGATTCTGGAACATCAGAGCAATGTAGGCCAAAACCCTGCCCCAGTCACAAGGGTCTCTCCACTCATCACACATCAAACATTACTGCAATGAGGAGGATCAAGACTTTATTTATGTGAATGACTTAGGCTAGCCACTGCAGTTTTATTTCTGATTGTGTACCAAATGGCACCCTATTTCCTATAGTGGCAAAAGGGCTCTGGTCAAAAGTAGTTCACTATATTGGGAATGGGTACCATTTGGGATGTAACATTTTGTCTATTCCCTTGCCCAATAGTATTCTTGCAAGGTTTTAAAGAACAGTGTTTTTAATGTGTGTGTCTGTGTAAGTGTCTCTCTGTGTTAGCTTCAGGGGGGCAAAGAGAAGCAGGGCCTGATGGGTAGATTCAGCTCAAAACGCAGTGGCGGTTATCTTCCCAGTGGGGAAGGATACGCAGTGTCTATCTCTGTCTCTTCTTCACTCTGCACGTGCTGAAGAAAATGTGTGTGTGTGTTTGTGTATGTGTGTGTGTCTTGGATTGTGACGAGCTGAACATGCTCTTCCCAGCAGCGAGTTATGCAATTGCGACAACAGAAAAGTATGACAAATAGAGCCAGCCCTTCCTCTCCTCTCCTCTCCTCTCCTCACACACACACACACACACACACACACACACACACACACACACACACACACACAGACGAGCAGCAGCAACTCTTTATTGCTCTCAGCCCCTCAGGCTTTCTTCTGGCCTGTTACTAGGCAACCAGCACCACACCATGTGATATGCTGGGTGACTCACCTGAAGTGTGACATCACAATTCCTGCGGCACCGTCTCACTGTGGCTGGGGGCTTCTCTAGGCCTCCTCTGTGTAGAAGAAACATCAACTGTAGTTTTCATCATTTAAACCATAGAAATGAATGAAGATACTATTCTCCACACTTTCCCCAAAGTTGCACTGGCTCAATCCCCGTCATAGATTGAAAAGCATTGGTGGAGGGAGCTTTCACCATTGTTACATCCATTACAGGGGAAGTGTTGTCACTCTGTTGTGGAAATTGTCATGTTGTCTCCCTGACCCCTCACCTCTAACCCCTGACCTCTGTCCTAGGCTACTCCCACTGGAAAGGCCAGGTGCTGACCGCTGACGAGCTGCACGTCCTCTACGAGGGGATCAAGCTCAACAACGTCCACCACTACGACTATGTTCTCACAGGTGAGACGCACACACAGAAAGAAGTGAAGGCTAGCGGTAGCAGTGCTAGCAGACTGGGGATGGTTGTTAGTTTACATCAAGTATTTATTTATGATTGGTTAGACTGCCTTGTACACGTTCACTGCTAAAAGCAGAATTGCAGTATACAGTCAAAAAAGAAACTAGAAGAAAAAGGAGATAACAGTTAGCTAGCTGAAGAAACATTTTATAGAGAGCAGCTAGCTAAGTCAATAGCTTCAGAGAGTGCCTGCTTCTGGTCAAGGCGTACATTCTCTTCAGACAGATGTTGTTCTCGTCAGTCCTCAGCTCCCCCTGTAGCTTTCCAGGGAGAACACAGGAAGCAGTAGATGGATATGAGCCTCATGAGGTCACCTAGACAGAGATGGTGTCGGCTGCAGGGTTTTACAGAACCTGATGTCAGTCAGGCTGTCAGATGTTCGCCCACAGACACTGTTCTGTGGTAGCTGTCGTGCTCTGCTAGCCCTGGCCCAGAGAGAGAGAGACGGAACAGAAACGCTGGCACTCCCTGATGGATTACGCCTCCTCTCCTATCACCTTGAGAGGGAGAGGAGAAGAGAGAGGGAGAGAGAAAGAGGGAGCAGACAAGCAGAGGAGAGGAGAGAGTGAAGGTCATGGTTTTATTCTTTCCCGAGTCCTTGTGAATCTGTCAAGGTGTGAAACGTAACTAAACTGGAATGTGTTGGAACAGCTACATTCTAGTTACCAGACTATTGGTTGGTCAGCTCTTTTATTAAGACAGACTGCTAGACATTTGGAAGTAATTGTTACGGACACACTAGAGTAGTTGAGACTTAAGAGGTGAGCACAGCTAAAAACATAGGCTACGTACTGTATATCACCAACAATTAAGAGGTTCACCTTAAATAGACTCTTAGGAGTGACCAAGACTATTGGCTGTGAGACAGACAGCATTTGTCAGTTGAAACTTTGTCTGTAAGAAACATAGCTTACAAATGGGACTTACAGATGTATCTGCGGTCACATACATGGCATAAAGTACACTGCGTATATCATCCAATAAGTGGGTAAACTGAATGAGTGTAGTTTGAGTTAGAATCTAGCCGCGCCAATTTGCTCCCTATTCCCAACTCTTCCCGTGGCCCTAAATCTTTGTAATTAACAGATCGGTAAAATGTACGAAATATGGTGGAAGCTCAACTAGTACACTGCTCATGTAGTGCATAGAGATGTGTGAAAGTCACACCTTAGTCTGAAGTGTCCCCACTTGCGCTGCCAAAAAGCTAGCGTCAGGAGGGCGGGCACGTATGTTTGCAAGCCAGAGGTCCTGTGTTCGAGCCCTCGGTATGAGCCAAGTTAGGAGGAAGCATTAGTCGCTAAGCAAGCAGTGTGACCTTATTTACACTCATACCTATCCAGACCCTTTGGACTGGCAAAAGTCTAGGGTTAGGGACTAGGAAGGGAATTGGTGTTGAGACAGTTAGCCCCTGTGTGTTTAAATTGGCCATGAGGACAAGTGAGGCACCCACACAAACAAGCCTTACATCAGCATTCCCATTGAATCTTCTCCCTCTCTGTCTTCCTCTCTTCTGGCCCTTATCTCCTACCTACTGTACGTACAGCCAGCACTGCAGCGACAGCAGGTCCTGCTCTCATGCACACAAACACTGCAGAAAAGACTCCACCTGCCTCTATGCAAATACAATGAAAATCTCAGGCGTGACATGGTCCACGAAGAAGCATTAATTGTGTCCACTCTGAGAAAGCACTGACACACTCACTGTCACTCCATGATCCCTGATCCTCTCATTAGAGCCCTGGGTGAGGTTTTGGTTTTGTCTGCAGTGAACTGTATAAAACTTTATTGAGACATTAAGGAGTTGGTTTTGACCCAGAATCATGTTCTCCCTTCAGGGTACACTCGAGACACTTCCTTTCTGGAGATGGTTGTGGACATCGTACAAGAGCTGAAGAGGGCCAATCCTAAACTTGTGTATGGTGTGTATCCCTCACTGTTACCCCTATGTGTGTGTGTCTTGCACATCTGTTCAAATCAACAGGGTGGGGTTCGACCACTACTGATCACAAGTTCAAGATGCCTGTATGGGTTATTGTTAGGGCCAAGAGTTTGTCCTGACCACCTGACCAGGGAGAACTGGTCTGGAAAAACTCCTGGCCCTAGCTATTGTATCATCCTCTTCAGGTTGGTGTTGACAGAAGCGTAAGGACACAAAAAAAAGAAAAGCCTCACACTCTCATGGCTCCAGAAGCAATACATGTAATAGATTTTACATTTTATTTTTTATTTCACCTTTATTTAACTAGGTAGGCCAGTTGAGAACAAGTTCTCATTTACAACTGCGACCTGGCCAAGATAGAGCAAAGCAGTGCGACAAAAACAACACAGAGATACACATGGGATAAACAAACATACAGTCAATAACACAATAGAAAAATCCATGTACAGTGTGTGCAAATGTAGTAAGATTAGGGAGGTAAAGGCAATAAATAGGCCATAGTGGGGAAAAAAATACAATTTAGCAATTAAACACTGGAGTGATAGATGTACAGAAGATGAATGTGCCAGTAGAGATACTGGGGTGCAAAGGAGCAAAAAAACAAAAACAATATGGGGATGAGGCAGTTGGGTAGGCTATTTACAGATGGGCTATGTACAGGTGCAATGATCGGTAAGCTGCTCTGACAGCTGATGTCAGAGCAGCTGACAGCTGTTATTCGACAGCTAAGCTGCCTTCATCCGGGTTTCAGGGTAATGACAAGCTTGATGTAGAATATAGCTTGCCGTATGCTTCCCAGTTGAAACAGGTCATGCATATATTATGACAACATTTTGTTTGTTTTGGTCTTCAGCAGGTTCTTTTTGGGCTGTTTGTGCACACAACATTTTTCCTGAGGCAAGCCGAAGTTCGGTAGGCGAAGTCTAGCCCCCTTTGTCAGTGATTGGTCAACAGTACTACTCCTAGTAGGAGTGAGAACATGAAGTGTTGTCAGTCTTCAAGTGACGACTAGTTTTCATGCACATTCTTTCACATGAGAAATACTGCACCAAACATCTTAGTCACATGTAAAATTGTGTGATTAAGACTAACCCCTGCAAAAACTGGGGTTAGTAGGTTGAAGTAGGAAGTTTACATACACTTAGGTTGGAGTCATTAAAACTTGTTTTTCATCCACTCCACAAATTTCTTGTTAACAAACTATAGTTTTGGCAAGTCGGTTAGGACATCTACTTTATGCATGACACAAGTAATTTTTTCAACAATTTTTTACAGACAGATTATTTCTCTTATAATTCACTGTATCACAATTCCAGTGGGTCAGAAGTTTACATACACTAAGTTGACTGTGGCTTTAAACAGTTTCGAAAATTCCAGAAAATGATGTCATGGCTTTAGAAGCTTCTAATAGGCTAATTGACATCATTTGAGTCAATTGGAGGTGTACCTGTGGATGTATTTCAAGGCCTACCTTCAAACTCAGTACCTCTTTGCTTGACATCATGGGAAAATCAAAAGAAATCAGCCAAGACCTCAGAATAAAATTATAGACAAGTCTGGTTCATCCTAGGGAGCAATTTCCAAATGCCTGAATGTACCACGTTTATCTGTACAAACAATAGTATGCAAATATAAACACCATGGGACCACGCAGCCGTCATACAGCTCAGGAAGGAGACGCATTCTGTCTCCTAGAGATGAACGTACTTTGGTGAGAAAAGTCCAAATCAATCTCAGAACAACTGCAAAGGACCTTGTGAAGATGCTGGAGGAAACAGGTACAAAAGTATCTATATCCACAGTAAAATGAGTCCTATATCGACATAACCTGAAAGGCCGCTCAGCAATGAAGAAGCCACTGCTCCAAAACTGCCATAGAAAAGCCAGACTACGGTTTGCAGCTGCACATGGGGACAAAAGATCATACTTTTTTGAGAAATTACCTCTGATCTGATGAAACAAAAATAGAACTGTTTGGCCATATTGACCATCCTTATGTTTGGAGGAAAAAGGGAGATGCTTGCAAGCCGAAGAACACCATCCCAACCGTGAAGCACGGGGGTGGCAGCATCATGTTGTGGGGGTGCTTTGCTGCAGGAGGGACTGGTGCATTTCACAAAATAGATGGCATCATGAGAAGGAAAACGATGTGGAAGTTAAAGCTTGGTCGCAAATGGGTCGTCCAAATGGACAATGACCCCAAGCATACTTCCAAAGTTGTGGCAAAATGGCTTAAGGGCAGCAGTCATTAACAAGTCAAGGTATTGGAGTGGCCATCACAAAGCCCTCACCTCAAATCCCATAGAAACTTTGTGGGCAGAACGGAAAAAGCGTGTGCGAGCAAGGAGGCCTACAAACCTGATTCAGTTACACCATCTCTGTCAGGATGAATGGGCCAAAATTCACCCAACTTATTGTGGGAAGCTTTTGGAAGGCTACCTGAAACATTTGACCCAAGTTAAACAATTTAAAGGCAATGCTACCAAATACTAATTGATACTAACTTCTGACCCACTGGGAATGTGATGAAAGAAATAAAAGCTGAAATAAATAATTGTCTCTACTATTATTCTGATATTTCACATTCTTCAAATAAAGTGGTGTCCCTAACTGACCTAAGACAGGGAATTTTTACTGGGATCAAATGTCAGGAGTTGTGAAAAACTGAGTTTAAATGTATTTGGTTAAGGTGTATGTAAACTTCCGACTTCAACTGTATTCAGACACTTTACTCAATACTTTGTTTAAACACCTTTTGCAGCCATTACAGCCTACAGTTTTATTGGGTATGATGCTATAAGCCTGGTACACCTGTATTTGGGGAGTGTCTTCTATTCTTCTCTGCAGATCCTTATGAAGGATCTCTCTGTATTTTGCTCCATTCATCTTTCCTTTGATCCTGACTAGTCTCCCAGTCCCTGCCGCTGAAAAACATCCCCACAGCATGATGCTGCCACCACCATGCTTCACCGTAGGGATGGTACCAGGTTTCCTCCAAACGTAACGCTTGGCATTCAGGCCAAAGAGATTAATATTGGTTTCATCTCATGGTTTGAGAGTCATTTAAGTGCCTTTTGGCAAACTCCAAGCAGGCTGTCATGTGCCTTTTACTGAGGAGTGGTTTCCGTCTGGCCACTCTACCAAAAAGGCCTGATTGGTGGAGTGCTGTAGAGATGGTTGTCCTTCTGGAAGGTTCTCCCATCTCCACAGAGGAACCATTGGGTTCTTGGTCACCTACCTGACCAAGGCCCTTCTCCCCCGATTGCTCAGTTTGGCTGGGAGGCCATCTCTATTAAGTCTTCCAAACTTCTTCCATTTAAGAATGATGGAGGCCACTGTGTTCTTGCAGACCTTCAATGCTGCATACATTTTTTGGTACACTTCCCCAGATCTGTGCCTTGACACAATCCTGTCTCAGAGCCCTACGGACAATTCCTTCTACCTCAAGGCTTTGTTTTTTTTCTGACATACACTGTCAACTGTGGGACCTTATATCGACAGGTGTGTGCCATCCCAAATCATGTCCAATCAATTGAATTTACCACAGGTGAACTCCAATCAGGTTGTAGAAACATCTCAAAGATGAAACAGGATGCACCTGAACTCAATTTCAAGTCTCATAGCAAAGGTATCTCAATACTTATGTAAATAAGATTTATTTTAAATATATTTTTCAATAAATTACCAAAGAAAATTGCTTCATCATTATGGGGTATTGTGTGTAGATTGATGAGGATTTTTTTTTATTGAATACATTTTAGAATAAGTCTATAACGTAACAAAATGTGGAAAAAGGGAAGGGGTCTGAATACTTTCCCGAATGCCCTCTATTTTAGATGAATTCTGCCTATTTTTTAAATTCTGAACCTAAGTATGCAGACGCCTTAAGCCCTTAATGCATTTAGAAAAAGTGCTGACAGGACCGTTGTATCTGTATCAGCGAGTCCCAAGTAAATAATTGTCAATTAAGCTGCAAACTAAGATTAAAGTTGACATAATTTAATAACGCCCATGCATTTCCATGTAAATTAGCTGAACAACATGTAGGAGCAGGATGAATAAAACTGCTGTAAGCGCATGTTTACAGTCTGTTCTGAGGGCAGTGTCGTTATTCATTAGTGTACAACATAGCAAAACATTTTGCAACGGAAAATGAAAACGAGAATTTCTTTGTTCGTGTTGTCCATCCCCATTTCGTCCCGTTCTCTTCTGTGTGGTGTCTAGTGAATAGGACCCAGGTGTTTGATGTAATTAGCTGATGATGAACCTAGTCAGAAGACGTCTTGGGTCAGGTTAACTTCGATACAAAAACATCTGTAATGTCTGTGTAAAACTTGAGAGATCTGTGTTAGGGATTGAGTGTGTTCTCGTTTGCCTTTTCAGTGTGTGACCCGGTGCTGGGGGACCATGGCTCCATGGTGAGTACTTTTGTGTTTTTGTGTTACGCTGCCTGTATTTTGTACGTTTTATTGAACAGAGCAGAAAAGATCATGAAAAGAGAATAGTGGGGAAGAGTTCATTGGAAGAGTTCATCATAGACAGTGGGTCGGATTTGAACCCACACTGACAGTGGTAGGTATGTATCCTACACAATCTAGGCCACCAGAGAGTACTGTGCCTTTAATGAGGGATCAGATGGTACTAGTAAGTGATGTCACTACTCCTGCTCAATCTCATTCAATGGGGCAACGCTGACCTTCAGCTTTACCTGAACCAATGAGTTAAGCCTAAGACCGCAGCCACACTGAGACACATAAACGGAAATCTTATATGCACTCATCAGTTGTCTGTTCAAGACAACTCTTTTTGGATGAGCTGCATAGGTAAAAGGGCATGTTGAGCATTTTTTGATGGATAATGATCTCCATTGTCCGTTGAAAAACCACTGGCACCCGTACGGGATTTGTAGCGATGAGACAAGATAGTAGCTACTAAACAATTGGATATCACGAAATTGTTGGGGAGAAAAAGGGGTAAAATTTCAACAAAAAAAGGAAAAAGAAAGAAAAAAGAAAAAGAAAACCACTGGCAAGTTTTTCAGACACAAAGTCACAATGTGGCCGTGGCCTTAGAGACCCACTTTCACTTTCTGCTGTCCCATGTCCCTTCTCTGTCTGTCTCTTCCTGTCCCTGTCTTTCTCCCTCTATCTCGCCCCCCGAGCATCAGGGATCAGTTGACATTATGTCATTGTTGCATCAAGGTGTGGGTGTGTGTGTGACGTGTGAGTATTGCAGAGGGTGGATTGGGGAAGGTTAGACCACATCTCATTTCACAGTGACAGATGAAATTAACATGAGCCGAGCTGCCCTCGCTGTTTGTACGGAGAAAATTATGCGGAATAATTTGCTCGATTGTGACTCATAGTGCGTGCGTGCGTACGTGTTACAGTGTGTGTGTGTGTGTGTGTGTGTGTGTGTGTGCGTACACTAGAGTTTGTATGTGTGTTTGATAGGTAGAGAGAGCACAAGGGCATACATGCATACTGTTTGTTGATGTATATAGTGACATTGAGAAAAATGGTGTGTATACTTGTTTGTTTGGACAAGATGTGCTCATCATTCTGATTGGCTCAATGCATCCATCCTTTCCTTGCTAAGCATCTCAGTAGTCTAAAGTTGCTTCCTTTCCTCGTCCCCTTTCCTTGTCCCCTTTCCTTCATCTGCTCTGATCTGAGCTAGGCAGCAATTTCAGCTCGGTGTAGATAAATAAGGGCTGATGAGGAGAGGCAGCCACTTCAGGTGATTGAGATGCACCCTGTGTGTGTGCTTGCGTGTGTGTGTGTGTGTGTGTGTGCTTGCGTGTGTGTGTGTACCTGCTCACCGGTACTGATGTGTTTCTTCCTGACTCCAGTACGTTCCTGAGAACCTGCACCCGGTCTACAAGAACAAGGTAGTGCCAGTGGCCGACATCATCACACCCAATCAGTTTGAAGCAGAGTGAGTAATAGTGAACCTATAAGGCTGCTCCTGCTGTGTGTGTGTGTGTGTGTGTGTGTGTGTGTGTGTGTGTGTGTGTGTGTGTGTGTGTGTGTGTGTGTGTGTGTGTGTGTGTGTGTGTGTGTGTGTGTGTGTGTGTGTGTGTGTGTGTGTGTGTGTGTGTGTGTGTGTGTGTGTGAGAGATGGAGCGTTAAAGCACCCCAGGGATTGTGTCGTATCTGTTACTATCAGTATCACGAAGCCTCATCCACATCCTAATCAACTACATTGATGTAATTTTACTCACTATCCCATCAAATGATATACAGATACACTAAAGGCCTATGTATGGTGTGTAGCATGTCAGTAAGGTGGTTGCTACACTGAGTTGATGGTTCTTGATACCCAGTCACTCCTCTCTGTGTTTGTTTGCTTGTGTTTTTGTCTGTATTCTTCCATCATTGTTCCTGTGTTGGTTTGTGTGTGCTGTGTTGGTTTGTGTGTGCTGTGTTGGTTTGTGTGTGCTGTGTCGGTTTGTGTGTGTCTGCTCCACTGCTTCTACCCTCCCTCCTTTCAACCCTACTTCTGAATCACCTCCTCGCTCGTCACTGCAATCCCAGTTCTAGTGGTGCACAGGGTCCCTCTGGTGGATACCCATGGAATTACAGATGAATAATAATATACTGTCCGTTGTGTCTGAAGTGTTTCCACAGCCTAATGATAGTCTCAGTTGTTTAACTTGGAGATGATGGCGTAAATGTTGCTCACTGTCTCTCACTATGGCACTAGAACACTATAGAAGAACACTAAACAGACTCTTCCTTAGACTGTTTGTTGGTTGCTGTTTACAATGAATGTGGTGTTAGTGTCAAGCAGATGAGGCTGGTGGGGGGAGATATAGGAGGACGGGCTCATTCTAATGACTGGAATGTTATGAATGGAACAGATGTGTTTGTTCCATTTATTCCATTCCAGCCATTACAATGTGCCCGTCCTCCTATAGCTCCCCCCACCAGCCTCCTCTGGTGCCAAGGTTAAATTACCATGGGTGTGTTTGTGTGTGTGTGTGTGTGACCTTATTAATGTGCACATGTTTGTCCTCCAGGCTCCTGACAGGGAAGAACATTAGCACAGAGAAAGATGCAGTGGAGGTGAGTCTTAGATGCCATAGAACATGCAACAAATATATTATGTTGCAAAGTTGTCATCAAGTCATGTCAAACCTTAAGTAAGCAGATGGCATCCACACCATCGTTTTCACCAAGCCTTCCATGACAGTTGTGATTTCCTCAAGGCAAAAAGAAATGGTGTATTTAAAAAAAAATGTCTCAAGTTTTGAGGGAGTGTGCAATTAGCATGCTGACTGCAGGAATGTCGACCAGAGATGTTGCCAGATATTTGAATGTTCATTTCTCTACCATAAGCCGCCTCCAACGTTGTTTTAGAGAATTTGGCACTTTGTCCAACCGGCCTCACAACCGCAGACCACGTGTAATCACACCAGTACAGGACCTCCACATCCAGCTTCTTCACCTGCGGGATCGTCTGAGACCAGCCCCCGGGACAGCTGATAAAACTGGGTTTGCACAACCGAAGAGAAACTGTCAGAAACCTTCTCAGGGAAGCTCATCTGTGTGCTCGTCATCCTCACCATGGTGTTGACCTGACTGCAGTTCGGCGTCGTAACTGACTTCAGTGGGCAAATGCACACCTACGATAGTCACTGGCACACTGGATAAGAGTGCTTTTCATGGATGAATCCAGGTTTCATCTGTACCGGGCAGATAGCAGACAGTATATATGGCGTTGTGTGGGCGAGCAGTTTGCTGATGTCAACATTGTGAACAGAGTGCCCCATGGTGGCGGTGGGGTTATGGTATAGGCAGGCATAAGCTTTGGACATCGAACACAATTGCATTTTATTGATGGTAATTTCAATGCACAGATATACTGTGACGTGCCATTGTCGTGCCGTTCATCTGCCACCATCACCTCATGTTTCAGCATGATAATACCCAGCCCCATGTCGCAAGGATCTGTACACAACTCCTGGAAGCTGAACATTTCCCAGTTCTTCCATGGCCTGCATACTCACCAGACATGTCACCCGTTGAGCATGTTTGGGATGATCTGGATCTATGTGTACGACAGCGTGTTCCAATTCCCGCCAATACTGACTGGTTTTCTGATCCATGCCCCTACCTTTTTTTTTTTAAGGTATCTGTGACCAACAGATGCATATCTGTATTCCCAAGAAGGGTGGAGACGGGGATTGGAGCCCTGTCTCTGCAGGGGAGGCATGAATATGTGCTGGGTGTTACCAGCTCAACCATGGC
The DNA here is from genome assembly GCF_034236695.1 of Oncorhynchus nerka. Taxonomy (NCBI): domain Eukaryota; kingdom Metazoa; phylum Chordata; class Actinopteri; order Salmoniformes; family Salmonidae; genus Oncorhynchus; species Oncorhynchus nerka. The sequence goes on along the minus strand of NC_088400.1, from coordinate 53,557,307 downwards.
TCTACACAGAAGGGTGCATTTTTTAAGTATTTGAATAGGGACGTGGCACCATTAGATGTAGCAGGTAGTTGACCTTTGACCCTTTTCCCCTGGCTGCTGCCTCTTTTCCCAGGTGATGGACCTGCTCCATAAGATGGGTCCTGACACAGTGGTCATCACCAGCTCTGACCTGCCCTCGCGTCTGGGTGACCGCTTCCTTGTGTCCCTGGGCAGCCAGAGGACGTGTAAGTGTGTGTGGTCAAGAGTGGGCAAACTAACAATGACCATTAGTAATTGATGTAACTGTCATGGTTTTATATCCCATCTGTGAATCATTGGTCATTGGTGTAACATTTCCTCTTCTTGCATCTCCAGTGATGCCTGATGGTACCAAGTCCACCCAGAGGGTCCGTATGGAGATCCCCAAGGTGGACGCTGTGTTTGTGGGGACAGGGGACCTGTTTGCTGCGATGCTGCTGGCCTGGACTCACCACTACCCCAACGACCTCAAGGTCTGCAGTGTACACTAAAGCCAGTTATAAAACCTAGAGGACTGATTTGGCACCAAAGACTGAGATGAAGTTGCCCATAGATCATTGGTCACTAACCATTTCTGAGTCAAAATGCAAGTCGAGATCTAAACATGACTTAAAAAAACGTAAGCCTATGCAACATTAACCAATTAAAAACAGTTCTGTAGCAATGAGGTTTGTTCAATAGGCTATAGGCCCAATATAGTATCACTGCATATTGGCTACGCTTGAATTGCCCTGCCAAAGTTGTTCTTCTCAGACCATTTTGAAATGGTTTCAAAATGTTTGGTATCAGGTACGAAGGTAAGACCCAAGTGCAGACTGTGTGAAGTAACAATGTTTAATGTAACCACAGGGGCAGGGAAACGACAGGTCAAGGCAGGCAGGGGTCGATAATCCAGAGTAGGAGCAAAGGTACAGGACGGCAGGCAGGCTCAGGGACGGGCAGATTGATCAGGCGGGCGGTTACAGGGTCAGGACAAACGAAGGTCAAAAACCAGGAAGACGAGAAAAAGAGAGGCTGGGAAAACAGGCGCTGACAGGACAAATGCTGGTAAGCTTGACAAAACAAGATGAACTGGCAACAGACAGACAGAAAACACAGGTATAAATACACAGGGGATAATGGTGAAACGGGCGACACCTGGAGGCGGGTGGAGACAATCAACAAGGACAGGTGAAACAGATCAGGGCGTGACAGTTTGGTATATGATCAGACTGGTAATAGATCATTTGTTATAGTCCTTGTGAGGCACAGCTGAGTGAGCATAATAATTAGCTTCTTTTTTTTTACTAGACTGATGGCCTGCGTCTGATGATCAATCTGAGGGGAGGGAGCAGCGTTGAGGCTGCCTCTTATCCGACTCACCATCCCTCTCTCTCTCTCCCTCAGCTCGGAAAAGGGGACACAGTCTTCCAGCTGATGGCAAAACTTAAGTCGCACTGCATTATTTCTGCCTTATGTACCAATTCATGTTGTTACTCCAATGACCAGAGAAGTTAAATATTCTTTGATATTAAAAAAGACACAAGCCTCTAATAATAACTAAGCAAGCTTATCGAAACACTTTCCTATACTTATTCATTGCAGCTGCAGTGCTGGTTGTAGGGAAGTAGGGAGAACGCACATTGTATGACTTATAAAACTGTTGAACAAAGTGTTGACAGTGCTGAATAATAACTTAAACAGGAACTTACTCATAAAAACATCAGCACTTTGCTGTATTCGTTGAGTCTCACATTACCAACTTTGCTGTGCGTTCGAGGCTTCTTTTTACAGCATATGGTGCAAGGGAACTAGACACGGTGATCTGAGCTGGGATTGGCTAGCAGTAGACCTTTAGGTTCACTTGATCTGCTCTCTGGGCCTGCCGGGTAGGCGGTGTTCTACCTTCAGACACATGAAATCGTTTAAAATGGTAACACTTTGCCTTCCTGGCACTAGGGCTGCTGAATCAAGTGCACCTACCCCAACAGCATGAAACCATTTTTTTTTAAAGAGGAACGCAAGGCTTTATCATTCGTTTTTTTTACAGAAATGTTTTGGTGATTGAGTAGGAATGGCTTGGAGATGGACCAATCGCGATCGACCGGTTGGGGACCACTGCCTTACATGCTGATCTTGAGTCAGTTTTGTATTTCCCCCACTAATGGTGAAGATTGGGGAAGGGGAAGATGATCTGAAATCTAGGGGAAACTTCACCCCGGAGTGTGATAGTAATGGCCCTCCGTGGCGCTGTCCCTGCTGTCACAGAAGCAATCAATAGAATAGATTGGAGGGGCAGCGTCTAGGTTTTATAGCTAAATCTCACCACTGATACTGTCAGCATCATACTTTGAATAATAGTGATATCAATCAGTCAGCTACGTTCCCACCATTCGAACTTCCCCGAATAATTCTCAAGGTAACTTGATAGTTGTGGTATGCTGGCGCTCTTCCCAATGTTTCAAACGTTGTCTGGACCACTGACGGGGTGCTCAGTCCTAGGATTTTAAAACTGCAATTGTAAAAGAAGGATCAGGATGGCGGCTTCATTTCCTTTGAAAGTTTCAATATTGCTTTGACAAACAAGTCTCTGTCTTTCTCTCTCTCTCTCTGTTAGACTGCATGTGAGAAGACTTTCTCAGTCATGCATCACGTTATCAAGAGGACCATCTCCTATGCTCACGGTAAGACAAAATCAAGCATCATTTTACTCACTCTAAGAAGTGTTTGTGTGTACATGTGTTCGTGTTTAAGATTCTTGAGCGTTCTTTTGCTCCTTCTGTCTTTTGTTTTTCTCTTTCTCTGGGTGATTCTCTCTCTCCTCTTTCCCCCCCTCCATCTTTCTCTCTTTCAGAGTTAGCAGGGCCTGGCCGAAAACCCAGCCCACCTCAACTGGAGCTGAGAATGGTTCAGAGCAAAGCGGACATCGAGGACCCCGCCATCGTGATGGAGGCTACTGTCCTAACCCTATAGAGCCCCCACATCCCATCCCATCCCCCTCCCCCACCCACCCCTCCACCCGCTCCACAACCGCACAATGTATAGGTGTTGTACATTTTTATCTGTAATGTGACATTGCCTTAGAAATCTCTTACAGAGCACAACATTTCCATATGAGGAGACTTAGCAGGGTATGGATGGACAGACTGGGGGTGAGCAGAGGAGGGGAAGACGTGAGTGGACTGGGGTGGGGCCTACTGCACCTCGCGCACCTCCCTTTGACAACCTGGTCTCTCTCGGTCTCTCTTCATCTCTCCCACTCCCTCTATGAGCTCGCCTAACCTCTTGGTTTGTCCTGCACACACAGCTTCACAGCCCAGCCCAGGCCTAGACTATTCCAAGGCCAGGCATCACAGGGCTTAGGCCTATTGGAGTTGCAGCACTAGCTAACTACGGTGGCAATGTGGTGGCCCAGTCTAGCTAAGGCCGAGGTTATATCTGGTAGAGGTTGATCGATTATGATTTTTCAACGCCAATACCGATTATTGGAGGACCAAAAAAGCCGATACCGATTAATCGGCCGATTTTTATATATATATTTGTAATAAGGACAATTACAACAATAAAGAATGAACACTTTTATTTTAACCAAATATAATACATAAATAAAAATCTATTTAGTCTCAAATAAATAATGAAACATGTTCAGTTTGGTTTAAATAATGCAAAAACACAGTGTTAGAGAAGAAAGTAAAAGTGCAATATGTGTCATGTAAGTTCCTTGCTCAGAACATGAGAACATATGAAAGCTGGTGGTTCCTTTTAACATGAGTCTTCAATATTCTCAGTTAAGAAGTTTTAGGTTGTAGTTGTTATAGGAATTATAGGGCTATTTGTATTTCATATACCTTTGACTATTGGATGTTCTTATAGGCACTATAGTATTGCCAGCCTAATCTCGGGAGTTGATAGGCTTGAAGTCATAAATAGCGCTGTGATTCAAGCATTGCGAAGAGCTGCTGGAAAACGCAGGAAAGTGCTGTTTGAATAAATGCTTACGAGCCTGCTTCTGCCTACCACCGCTCAGTCAGACTGCTCTATCAAAAATCATAGACTTAATTATAATATAATAAACACACAGAAATATGAGCCTTAGGTCATTAATATGGTCAAATCCAGAAACTATCATTTCGAAAACAAAACATTTATTCTTTCAGTGAAATACGGAACCATTCTATATTTTATCGAATGGGTGGGATCCATAAATCTAAATATTGCTGTTACATTGCACAATCTTCAATGTTATGTCATAATTATGTAAAATTCTGGAAAATTAATTACGGTCTTTGTTAGGAAGAAATGGTCTTCACACAGTTTGCAACAAGCCAGGCGGCCCAAACTGCTGCATATACCCTGACTGCTTGCACAGAACGCAAGAGAAGTGACCCAATTTCCCTTGTTAATATTGCCTGCTAACATGAATTTCTTTAAACTAAAAAATATTATTGTGTATTGATTTTAAGAAAGGCATTGATGTTTATGGTTAGGTACATTGGTGCAACGACAGTTCTTTTTTCGCGAATGTGCTTGTTAAATCATCACCCGTTTGGAAAAGTATGCTGTGATTCGATGATAAATGAACAGGCACCGCATTGATTATTTGCAATGCAGGACAAGCTAAACTAGTAATATCATCAACCATGTGTAGTTAACTAGTGATTATGTTAAGATTGATTGTTTTTTTATAAGATAAGTTTAATGCTAGCTAGCAACTTACCTTGGCTCCTTGCTGCACTCGCGTAACATGTGGTCAGCCTGCCACGAAGTCTCCTCGTGGCGTGCAATGTAATCGGCCATAAACGGTGTCCAAAAATGACGATTACCGATTGTTATGAAAACTGGAAATCGACCGTAATTAATCGGCCATGCCGATTAATCGGTCGACCTCTAATATCTGGCCTGCAAAAATCAACCAACCAACAATATGTCAATCAATCAAGCCCTGTGAAATACATGCACAGCTGAGGGCAGAATACTGATCAGGGATAGGATAGAACCTGAGGCACTTATTTCAGTGGAGGAGTGGTGGTTTAGACACGTTTTACCTCACATGTCACAACAGGACAATGGTTTTGGGTATGTTGATTCTTAAATCAATTGTCCATGTTCGGTGCTTAGATCATGATCAGTGTATGATCATTGTAAGCACGTCACTAACTTTGTGGTTGTATGTTTTTGTGTTGTTTGTTATTTGTTATTTACAATGTGTGAAATGCTGGAGATCTATCATTTCAACATTTGTTGATATATGATCCTTGTGTGTTCAAATTTCAATGTTACCATGCGTATGTCTTTTATTTTGGTCTTAATTGGATGTAAGGTCTAGCAAGGATAATCTACACTGTTCGTTTTATACGTGCAAAACATTCATATACTTTTTTGTGTATTTGTATATTTACATATCTTGGGCAGATATAATATTGATATGGTTTCTCTGTCTGTGCCAAACTTGTGAAATCAAATTATGTTAGAGAGTGCCGAACTGGCTGTTTCCTGATACAGACATGAAATTGCAATAAAGTTAATATGAATCCTGTTATTTAGCCAACTTGCTGTAAGTTTTCTGTCTGCCCCTGCTTTGTAGGGAATTCTCCATATCTTACCCTCTGTTCTGAAAAATTAACAATGTGGAGAAAGCCGATTTGATCTTTCTGGAGATGCTCTGTTACAGGGACTCAAAGTTGAGGAACCAACCATTTCTCATCAGACAGGGGGGGTGTCCGTGTGCAGGACCAATCAGGGGTTAGTTCTGCTCTGACTGACATGTACTTACTCCTCAGCTTTTCATGAAACCAGTGAACTGTTTAATATATGTTCCAACTGTGCGTTACTGTACATTTGTGTGTTTGCGTGTGTGTGTGAGAGTATGTACATGTATGTAAGTGTATATTTCCTGTAATGGGGTTTGGGGGTTTTATGGGAGGGCATGGGGTGGGGTGGGGTGGGGGGGAAACTAGTAAAAAAAAAAGAAGAAGAGAAGCAATGACTTATCATCCAGAAACTAGCCTTTCCGGTGCTCTCGTAGGAATAGCCCAGCTGCTGACTAAGTCAGTGGTGGTGAGGTTTGTTGGCTGTGCCAGCTTTTGAACCCAAATACTGTATGTGGTCATTGAACTCCAAAACGGAAGCACCTAAAACTGCCATTGAGTGGTCCGAGTGTGTACTTTGAGTAGGAGCTTTGGGGAGTTGGATGGTCGAGGCTGTCTGTGTCTTCTGGCAAGATATATATGTTGGTCTGAAGTGGGTTGCCTTGCAAAATGGAGTCTGGTCATAACCAAATCTTTAGCTCTCCCAGTATTCTGTGGGAAACTATGGAAACAGTTTGAACATATTGACTGTTGTTGCAGCAATGTTTTAGCACATTCCCTGGGGGAAATGTAGTGGGATAGTTTACAGTGGATTACAAAATATATGTTATTTATACATATATATATATATATATATATATATAGTATATGTATAAATATGTCGTGGACAGTGGAATATGTATGTACTGTGGATCATGAATCTGTGCTAAAGATATGGCCAATTTCTGAAACATATTTGAGGGCACTGCCTTGAATCAGATGGGACATTCCGGAATCTCTTCTTCCCTAATATTCAGCCAATAGCACGTGGCTCGATTGCAGTAGTGATGAAAAAAAAAAATAGGTTAAGGATGATTGTTGACATGGTGTGCAACATTTTGTGTCTTAGGTCTTAGAAAAAGTGAGAAAAAATGCCCACCCCTACATGTTTCTTTGTTTGGACCACTGTGTTTGCTGTAGTGTTGACTCTCTCCTAAAATAGTCCCTTGGCAAAGTATCATAACATGTACTCTTGCCATATGTATACAAGAAACAGTAGGCAACACTAGAACATTAACCATGATGTCAGTACAGAAAGGGAGATATTTGACTAATGCAGCATTCGTAACCAAGTGGGAGGTGGGAATTTACAAGTTGTGAAGTCGTAAATACTAGTTGGTTGCAATTACCTGCTTTGAACTCGTCGAGAAACGCTGATTGACTAATGGCCAACAAACTGCGAAAACCATAAACTAAAAGTACAGCTGTCACACTTGTAAACAAATTAGTATTCAAAAACTATATTAATAGATTTTTTATAAATAATGTTTGTTGCATTTAACTGCCGGAAATGCAGTTTCGAGGTTATGTCCTTAGTAGATGATGTCAGCATGTAGGAGAAAGGGGAGCTCAGGATGGTGAACGAGTTTCCCACAAGTAATTACCAGTTGGAGGCCCGTTCAAGTGGATTTTTCCCAGTTGTATGTGGTAAATTCCCACTTCTCACTTGGTTACGAACAAAGCATTAAGTGTAACTGAGTGCCCCCTACTACCCCCTGCCTTTGTAACTGTATCTGTCCCTTAGTGGTTTTAACAGTGACCAGTCTATGCTTGGCTCTTCTTTTTGTTCTTATGTTGAAGATTTTCTTTTTACATTTTCTTTTCTCAATGGGCAAACAATGAAATGTATTAACTGTTTGGTAAAGTTTTTAGTGCTTCGTTTTTTGAGCCTGAATATTTTATAACATGTTACAATGAAGATTGTAGTGTACAAATCCACATTTATAATATATAATATGTATGTTATGATGCAATAAAAAATAAAGTAATGATTATATTATATCCACCTGCTTTTTTTCTGTAAGTAAATTAGTATCAACACACTGCCAATGTTAGGCGTGTGTATGGGAGGCGAAGTCAAGTGCAGGAGAGCGGATTATAGTAAACAGGCGCACTTTAATACTGGTCAACAATGACAGCACATAAAACATACTAATGCCAAAAACACGGTACATAACAAAAGTGCAGCGCCTGACAAATATCCACGTAACAATAAACAATTACACACAAATACATGGAGGGGAACAGAGGACTAAATACACGCAGTGTGATTATGGAATGAAAACCAGGTGTGTATGAAACAAGACAAAACAAATGGATATATGAGAAATGGAGCGGCGATGGCTAGAAAGCCTGTGACGTCGATCGCCGAACGCCGCCCGAACAAGGAGAGGAGCCGACTTCGTCGGAAGTCATGACAGCCAAAGGAAGGGGCCGGTCATGGAAGTCCATAATTGGCTGAATCTGAAAGTACGTAAAAAATGTGGCATATAAAAATGACATTCAAAAATATATATATTTGAAATAGACATGTGTTTGAATTTTGTACATTCAATATCTACCTGCAATGTTGGGTAACTATCTTTCCTGGTAACATATCCCATACGATGCTTGTCATGTACGTAAGTCAATGCATGCCTATCAGGGGACACTTTACTACAAGCAACTAATATGTATATTAGTTTCCTCCAATACAGCAGACAAACAAAGGTTGACAATTTCATTGAATTCATGAACATGACACTGGTAGGGTGCTTGCCGAAAACCGTATTCTGTACATCTGTATGGCATGGTCAATGAATGATCATACTCACATATGCTGTCTACCTATACTCAACTGAACACAGGTATACCAGTTTGCACAGAGTTAGAATACCTAAGAGGATACCTATAGCCAGTGCTTGACTTGGGCTTAAATAGGTGCCGGTACTCATTTTGGGTGCCGGTACTGTTTATATTTATGTGCAGGAGCTCCACAACACTTTTGAGCTAATATTATATAAGAGGAACAGGAGCTCAAGCAGGTGAGCTCCTTAGCTCCAGTGAGGTCCTGCCCATGTCAAGCATTGCTTATACACCTACTTTCTGGAGGGTCATCAATACTCTCTGCCGAAAGCTGCATCCCCTCTCACTGCATGGGGCTGTCAATTAATGATTATAAATGTTTCATGAGTGTATACCTCAGTTATTATAAGACACAAAACGCATAAACAGCTTGTGGAGAACATTTAAAATCTGAAAATGTTGCCATGGAAACCCATAAAATGACATAACTCTGTGGTCACCCTTGACTGAACTGGCTAAAAGTATGTATGATCTGAAGGAATTCACATGTTCAAGGTACAGTAGGAATAACCCCTAACATATTCAGGGTGAAAAGAGGCACAGAGACATCTACCTGCATTTACAATTGGGAGAGAAAGGGGACATAATGAGAATTCTGGCTTGTTATCAGAGAGGAAGAGGCAGAGCGAGAGTGTTTACTCTCTGCCAACGAGGTCGATGAGAGAGTCGAATTTGGTCAACAACAAAACAATGAATTTGCTACGTGAGGCTTATTTGATCCAATATAATTTGGTAATGGTTAGGTTGTTACGAATACACTGATATAATTGTATTCGGCAGAAATAAACAACAACGTTATTAGCGAGTTGTGTCTATGGAGTTGTGACCGTTGTGCACACGCGTATCTGGCCTCTCATTGGGTAGAATTGTCCCATCTGATATCGCCACCTCCCGTATGCCTTCCATCTTTGAGGACATGTATTTCCATTGTTAGATCGGTCACTCGATTATCTTGAAAATATAATAGATAATCTTTATTGTTATGCATTGTATCCAGGGGACAAATTTTGTGGTTGGATACAGGAAGTTGCATGTTTCACAGAAGGATGTAGCTAGCTAGAAGTTAGTTAGCTCAAAGATAAACCTTTATGTTGAAAAATAAATAATTCTATGGCTCTGGGGTGCAAAGACACCAATGTTGTTTCAGTGTTGAGTTGAAAACCAACGCGTCGGATCTGTTTGGTAACGTTAATCGTCGTCAGGATCCAGAAATCAGGTAACTTTAGTTAGCTAAACTTGCTATCCAAGTTAGCAGGGGTGTAAAATCATCTTTACGTCGATTCTGTTTCAAAACGTTTTTACTCAGACGGAAAACGTTAAACCAGAGTTTCTATTGGACAAATTATGGTAGGTCCCTCCTCGTTTCATTCAGTTTGTTTCCGTTTGGTTGTTAAACGGTAAACGGTTTTCGTAATGAATACACCCCTGGTTAACTAGATAGCTGAAACCACTGCAGTAGCCAGCTAACATGCCACCTAATTTAACATATCACGGCGTAGCAGTCTGGACTCAGACATAATGTATTGGCACAGACTGCCTTCGTGGGTTGGGAGTTGTGACCACAGTATGTGAACTTGACTGGAGCGCAGAACGAGTTTCCCCTAGGCTGGAACTTCGGCCTTCTCCAGTAGCGTTCACTTCATGAGCTCACGCCTCGATCACACTGACAGTGTTTTGCATTTTGGTAGCAGAAGTACATTCATTTCAAATGGAACGCTGCGTTTGCCTTGCAGCATTGCGTTGCAGAGGCAGCTGTAGTACGTTCAGTGTGGCGCGTACATTGGATTTATTGAACATGCGCATCAAACTGTAGACAGTTTGACAGAAATGGTAGTAGAAGCTGAATGTTATTTTGTTGCACCACATCCAGATGATAGTGCACCACATCCAGATGACAGTGCATACCATTTTGCGCAATAACACTGACGGTGTGCCTGCCCATCATGCATTTTTAGGCTACTTAAAAAATATATATATATTATTTGTATTTGTTTTTGTATGATTTTTGTTATTTTGTATTTTCATTTAATTTAAAAAATGTGTTGGCTACTTGTGTGCTTCTATAGAGTACCACAGCATGAGTCATAATACCATTAAAACCTAGTGGACAAACAGGAAATGGTTCCAATCATTTTTCCACCATTCATTTTCCACATAAGGGATTTTAGAAACACTTAAAGACTGTTTTGTGTAGGCTTACCTTGGCGTGATGTTTTGCACAAGACAGTTCTCATCTCCTAACCAAGCTACTGCCTCCGCCGCATTGTTCTCAACACCAAAATGCTGGTTAACTTTGCTATTATGCACATAGCAACATGGTCTAGGAAAAGGCGCCAATTCAATTCATCACTGATGTTTCAGAACCGCGGACAGTGACCGTTATCCAATGCGAGAGAATGTGCATTTGTTATAAAATAATATCATTTTTATTAGTGTTGCACCATTGTTCTTACATAATATAAAATAGCCTAGTGGTTAGTGTTGGGCCAGTAACCGAAAGGTTGCTGGATCGAATCCCCGAGCTGACAAGGTAAAAATCTGTCGTTCTGCCTCTGAGTATAAGGCAGTTAACCCCCCTGAAGAGTTAAGAAAATATTTACCAAATAAACAAAAGTAAAAAAATAACACAATACAATAACAAGGCTATATATAGGGGGTCCCGATACTGAGTCAATGTGCGGGGGTACAGGTTAGTCAAGGTAATTTGTACATGTAGGTAGTGGTGAAGTGACTATGCATAGATAATAAACACAGAGTAGCAGCAGTGTACAAAACAAATGGAGGGGGGGTGTCAATGTAAATAGTCCGGTAGACATTTTATTAATTGTTCAACAGTCTTATGGCTTGTGGGTAGAAGCTGTTAAGGAGCCTTTTGGTCGTAGACTTGGCGCTCTGGTACTGCTTGCCATGTGGTAGCAGAGAAAACAGTCTATGACTTGGTGACTGGAGTCTCTGACAATTTTGGGGTATTTCCTCTGACACCGCCTATTATATAGGTCCTGGATGGCAGGAAGCTTGGCCCCAGTAATGTACTGGGCTGTACACACTTCCCTCTGTAGCGCCTTATGATCAGATGCCGAGTAGTTGCCATACCAGGCGGTGATGCAACTGGTCAAGATGCTCTCGATGGTGCAGCTATATAACTTTTTGAGGATCTGGGGACTCATGCCAAATGTTTTCAGTCTCCTGAGGGGGAAAAGGTGTTACCGTGCCCTCTTCACGACTGTCTTGGTATGTCTGGACCATGATAGTTCGTTGGTGATGTGGACACCAAGGAACTTAAAACTCTCACCCGGCTCCACTACAGCCCCATCAATGTTAATGGGGGCCTAGTGTGTCGCACTCGCAAATGCTTCACAATTGATTTATTTGTAGGCCTTTCAAATAATTGAAATAATAGGCTCAACTCCATTCACATGTTATGGTTATGACCAAGTTCGAGTTGACGTTAAAGAGAAACTAGATAGCTAGCAGAAGTTAGCCTAGCTAGCTGTGACTTTCAGTTGAAGCTGTCATTCACATGAAAATTGGACTGTGTTAGCTAACTAACTATTTTGCTAACTAAAGTCAGTTTAAATATGCATGTGGAATTAACCAACAAGTATTTATGTTTATAATACGCTCCCACGTGTGAATGAATTAGACCAGCTAATGTCAGTCAACCACTAGCCTTTGACCATGACTCAGTTCCATTACATTACACATAAGAGTCACATAAGAGTAAATGCATCTTCTGTAGGGGGAGTTTTGTTAAGAGCCTCGAAGCTCAATCTGAACATTAACACGGAGCACTTGTGGTATGGTTTCGGAAACCATAATGACCTTATCTTTCATTTCAGCGAGAAATCTTTTCTTTAAACAAGGTTAAATTGATACAAACTCTGATCTATTTAGGGCGTAAATCGTTATTTTCTTTTGGCCAGTTGTTTTTAGGTATTGGGACAATCAGCGAAACCGCTTCTGGAACGGTAATGCGAGCTGGTAAAGGCAAGCCTGAAGTGGACCACCAGTTTTGAGTCCAAGATAGGACAGTGGTGTGGGGCCTGATCACCTCCGTGAAAGCACTGTAACAAAGTGTTTTAAAACGTTTAGCAACGGAAGGTTAAAATGTGCATCTTATCAGTCCAATTCAGGCACTCCCTGTTTCCATCTGTTTCTTCCATTTGGTGACTAATGAATGCGACCCAGGCCTTTTGTCATGGCTGGACCCATCACAGCAGCTGAACTTCTCCACCCAACCCCCCCATACAGATGGATGGAAATGAGAGGTGACTTATCCAGGGTGCTGCTGCAAGAGCACTAATCAGTGCTAATCTGTTCTGGACCAGATTAGAGCTTTGTTAGAGATTAGAGCATCTCTCATTATTCTCTGTGTACAAAGGAGAGGCTCCTTCTGTGTTCTGTCTGTTTTAACACTTTTAAAACAGTGTGTCTTGGTTTTTGTTCTCGTCTCGCGGCGATCTGGTACGAAGCCGTCGCCGACTAGCTCTTTCGTTTCTCACCTGAGTTGCTTTCCTGTTGCGCCGATGGACGCTCCCTCCTCATCCTCCTCTTTTCCTTGGGACTTAGTGTTCATGCTGTCATCATCATAATTTATCTTGTCTCCTATGGGGATTAACATTAGCATGAGTCTCCGGCACCGTGGACACTGACTCCCATTTGTCCTCCTCTTAAAACGCTGTGGAGATTTTCATCTCTTTTTCCCGTGATCCTTTTTAAAAATTTCTCCTGGGGGGGAAGGTAATCAAGGAGGGGGCGAAGATGCTGAACCAGGGGGCCGTGATGCTCTTTACAGGGCTCTGTGGGGCACTGGTGGTGCTGGCGATCGCCTACTATACCTACTGGTAAGTCCTGTTGAGGGAGCAGTCGAGGACCGCGTCAGAACTTTATAAGAACTTTATAGACATGACTGGTCCCGGTTCCACAGTGACTCCAACTGCGTGAGGCTGTGTGCAACCACAAACTATAATCTAAAATCTCTTGAACTACCTGACACTGTTTATTTGGGAGAGTGTAGACTGGGCTTGGTTGGTTGTTGTCTCTGTAGCACTTTAAATTAAGTTGATTTCTTTGGGTTTGTCTTGTTATTTCTTCTGGAGTGGCTCGGGTCCTTAGTTTAGCCTGTTTTGGCCTTTGGAAGGCCAATGGAGGCCAGGCTGTTTCTCCCTGTTAATCAGTTTAGCCCTGAGTGGCTATTGCTAATCTCTGCCACGTCCCACATCCAATCAGGCCTTGTGTGTGTGTGTGTGTACCCTTGCATACTTGGTATTCTGCTAAATGGCTTTAACCTAGTACATAATCAATGGCAATTTACATCCTTTGCATGCCTTGTAGGCTAGGTCAGGGGTTGTAAATCTTTTCTGTTTCAAGACTCACTCAAATGCTTAACAAATATATGGGGACCCCCTACATCAGAAATCACATTTTGAAGTGTTATTTTTATAACTGTCAATGCATACATAAATACTAAATGTGAGATGTTTTAGCCTTACTGCTGTTATTTTCAATTTATAGTTTTATCTATTGAAAACTAGTTGAGAAACAGTGGACTTCTTAGGAAATGTTTGGGTAAATTATCAGCAAATAACACAGACACACCAGTTGGTTTCAAACTAATAGACAAGCAGCCTATACAAGCACCATGCCCATAGAAAGCAAGATATGAGTTGAGAGACATCTGAACATCCCCAAAAAATCTCTAGGCCTGGGTATAGACTTTTAAAATTAAAATTAAAAATCTTTGTTTTTTTACACGTGTTCTATTTCTTCCACTCAATTTCATTCAGTAATTAGAATCGTGTGTGTGTGGAGGGGAGGAGAAGGCAGGACACAGTCTCCCCCACCACCTTATACCTGGGGGGAAATTATGGCTGAACTTTTTTAACCTCCTTGTGTGTGTGTCTCACACCCGGTTCGTTGGCCCAGTATTGACGGCCAGCCATTCGTCTGAGGGGATCAGGTGATTGCAGACCCTCCCCTCCCTCTCCCCCCAAACACACCCACTCCACCAGGCAGCGCTTTGTCAGGCAGGCTAGGGGGAGCGTCTCCCTCCTTCCCACTCCCTCTCTCTTCTTTTGTCTCTCCCTTTTCCTTCTGTGTGGGGACAAGTTTCCCACTCTGCTAATGGACGGCCTTGTGAGATGTCATTTGTCTCCTAGGCAAGACTCCAAAATTAACTAATGTTTACTGAGGAGCGCTAGTGTTTCTCGCGCTCTCTTTCCCACTACTTGTAATTCTCTCTCTGTTCCTGACTGTGGGCAAAGCTAGGGCTTCACACTTTGACAAAACTACTTGCTCTCTCTTCCAGAACAAGGTTAGTGGTATTTCTGCTCCTTTCCCAGGGGTTATTGGCGTGAATGGGATGTTATTAATGAATATTGACCTCGTTGAGACGATGGAGCCATTTTATTTTACTAGTAATACTGTGTTAAAACCCAGAATCACCTGTTTGACTGTGAACTGATGCTCCTACTGTAGAGAGAGAGAGAGGCTATACCGGTAGTTTCAATGGAGATCAACTGCATTTTAAGCATGCATGCTATTATCTGCTTGCAGATGCCAGACACTGTAGCAACTGCTTGTATTATATGTATGTTTGCAGAGTTGACTTTGCCGGCTGCAGCTTTGACGTTTGACTGCCGTGGTTGTTTGGTGAAGGAAGCAGTCCAAGGCATTGCAACCTGATGTCAATGTGGGACAAACCTGAAGTTTGATAGCCTATGCCAGAAGATCAGTATCCGTAGAGAATGTCACCCTTGTTGATGTCTGCTTGATTCTTGAGCTTCGGATAAGGTCGTTTTCTGGTCCTCTTCAGTGCTATCTGCAGGAAACGGCCTTAGTTTAATGGGCCATTTAAAACATGGGTCCTACAGACCTACACCACACCCTGTTATGCCTTGGCTTTATGGCATCCATCACAACTCCTCAGGGCAGTGAAGTTAGAACAGAATCTTGAAGTATTAAGAAAGTGTATTGGGAAATCATAGTCAGCCCACAGAAAAATATGCACATGCGTCACTGTGCTTGCTCAACACTGTCCTTCCTCACAAGTCCTTACCCACCCTTGATCTCGGATCCTCTGCTTTTCAAACACAAGTGACCTGCACTTAACTACACTGTTGGCTACACTGTTGAAAAGATAGCAGTACGATAGCACAGGTGGAGACGTTTCAAGCCGGGGAATGAGGTTACAAAACCAACTTGTTTACACTCGCACCTCTAAACTCATTCCACAGTGACCCCAGTCGTTGAGCAGAGTGCAGCTGCAGATCCGGGTCACGGCACCACTACTGTCCTCTTGACCGTGTCTTAGCCAACTATAGAAAACCTAGCAGTTCAATAGCTTAAAATGTCTCCACCCACGCTAAGTAGTGAGGTTATGAATCCAACTCCGTTACACACACACAGAGGATGGTGAGTGTTTGTTCAGCGGGACCAAGTTAATGTTCTCTCAGCCCTATGTTCCCTCAGTTCCCACAGCTATATCCTCCCTCAGTTCCTACAGCCCTATGTTCCCTCAGCCCTATGTTCCCTCAGTTCCCACGGCCCTATGTTCCCTCAGTTCCCACAGCCCTATGTTGCCTCAGTTCCCACAGCCCTATGTTGCCTCAGTTCCCACAGCCCTATGTTGCCTCAGTTCCCACAGCCCTATGTTGCCTCAGTTCCCACAGCCCTATGTTGCCTCAGTTCCCACAGCCCTATGTTGCCTCAGTTCCCACAGCCCTATGTTGCCTCAGTTCCCACAGCCCTATGTTGCCTCAGTTCCCACAACCCCATGTTGCCTCAGTTCCCACAGCCCTATGTTGCCTCAGTTCCCACAGCCCTATGTTGCCTCAGTTCCCACAGCCCTATGTTGCCTCAGTTCCCACAGCCCTATGTTGCCTCAGTTCCCACAGCCCTATGTTGCCTCAGTTCCCACAGCCCTATGTTCCCACAGCCCTATGTTCCCTCAGTTCCCACATCCCTATGTTCTCACAGCAACGATGTTCCCTCAGTTCCCACAGCCCTTTGTTCCCTCAGCCCCCTGTTCCCTCAGTTCCCACAGCCCTATATGTTCAAATTACTTGAGTAGATGCTGAGATACATACATCTCAGAAAATGCCTTTTGGGCTGCTGGAATATTGACAAAAGGTCAAAGTCATAGTGATTTAAACAATTCAGTAGGTTCCATATATACTCTCACATTTGTGTAGATGCTGAAATACTCCACATGTTCTACATTTATAACAATAAGCATTGGTGCCAATTTTGATTGAAATTGGTTCAGTTGGTACTGAGGGACCACAGGGCTGGAGGGACCACAGAGCTGGAGGGACCACAGAGCTGGACCCCTGATCAGATGCTTGAGTTCACTCAAGTCCACGCTCTGTGGGTGGGACCTCCTGTGTAGTTGGTACTACAGGCCTGTAGTACACACACACACACACACAGCCATTGATTTGGCTCTTTGTTTCTAGGATGTGATTTGACAAAAATAGTTTGACTGACTTAAAGCTCATTCTGGTATTCGGCCACTGTGTAGTTATTAGTGTTTTAGGATGGGTTCAGTATAGCTTTGGAAAGTAGTCTGTTTTATTCTTGAGACTGGACATAGGAATTGGGGCACAGTGGGTGAAATGTCTGTCGTGGATACAGTATTACTAATTCTGTAGTATTACTAATGATCTTAACATGTGGGAGGGAGTGGAGTGGTGCAGGCCTGCTGTTTGAGGGTGTGTGTGGGGTCTAGAGTTAGCAGAGAGGAAATATCAGAATCCCAGAGATGCTGAATGGGGCCATTGTTGCCAATTTAGAGACGTTGTTGCTATATTTAGCAAGTTTTGATACTGCTCCAGAGACTGTTACTGTTAAAAGAGCCTAGCAACAAATGCAGCTACTTATCAGGCTGCCTTGGAGAGTTTTGATAGCATTTGGAGACTTTTCCCATTCAATTCTGGAAGTAAATATCTGCAACAGAGGTCACAGCAAGAGCGCACAAACAGTTAACACTTTGTCAAACTGCTGATGTAAAAAGGGCTATATAAAATATATTTGATTGACAGGCACAGAACGCTACTTTGGGGGTCGCAGCTGTGCTGCAGCATGGCAAGTTCATGCTGTGACGTTGAGAAAAAGAAGTTGTCATAAGACTGAATTGGGCTAGTTTAGGAGTTGGACACCTGGTGTGGGTGTCTGTGTGTGAAAAAGAGAGTGAGAAAGGGAGTGAGTAAGCAAGTTGCTGGCCTTGGTCCAAGGAAGTGAAAGGGCGTGTGTGTGTAGGTATGCGGACATGTACATGTCAGTGAGAGGGAAGTTATGTGCAACGCCATTTGGATGAAAGGGAGTTTATTTTTGTGGGCAAGCTGTGTTTTTAGCCTGATAGTTTCCTATTTTATATTGGGGAAATATAAATGGAAATTAATCACAGGAACTAACTGGTTGTCTGCTGAACTCCTCAGAATTAACCTGCTCTTTCTTTTCTTTTTTTGTCACAGTTCTCTGAATAATTAACTCAGTTGTATGTTGTTTGCAGTTTTTTATTTTCTTGTTGCAAGTTAGATTCTGTTTTGGGAAAGAGTTTGTTCAGATTGTCCCCTTTAAACTGGGGTGGCAGGTAGCCTAGTGGTTAGAGCATTGGGCCAGTAACCGAAAGGTTACTGGATCGGATCCCCGAGCTGACAAGTTAATCTGTCATTCTGCCCCTGAACAAGGCAGTTAACCCACTGTTCCCTGGTAGTCCGTCATTGTAAATAAGAATTTGTTCTTAACTGACTTGACTAGTTAAATAAAAAAACAGATTGTGAATAGTTTGTAATGGGGTTCTTCTCTGTCCCACAGGTCTGTGGTGTTGGCTGACGGGCCGTGCAAACGGGGCTTGTGAAGGGATTCCACCGTGGTAAGTTGCACTGGAATTTCAGAAAATGATCACTCCTCCACTATTAACCCAGCCTCATCAAAGGGGTCAGGAGTTTTCCCTGACTGTGTGACCTGACTAGGAATCCTCGTCATAGCCAATAAGGCACAGACTTATTCCTGGTCAGATCAGTTCGTCAGCGGAAACTGCCCTAATCATATTCATAAACCTCCTCTTTTAAAGGGTAGGAAACATTCATTTTTACTCACCCGAAGTAACAACAGTGTCGTCAAATACTTAGTAACGTAGTTACTGTAGTCACGATCAAAGTGTTTTTAATTTTTTACATATCTATTAACTTATTTTGGATATCTTAATAACTACCCACAATGCACTATTTCTCAACATTATATGGAGAACCGGTGCTATCTGGTGACATTTTCCACAGAATTAAATGGAAATGCATAGTTTCTTTATGGTGTTCTCCCCCAGGTCGGCCGTAGTGTGTTGGTAGCCCTAGACAGCCCTGGCCATGGGGCTGATAGCGTACATCAAGAGCCTGTTCATCCTCCAGCTGCTCGTTGGCTTTGTGTTTGTGGTCAGCGGCCTCATCATCAACTTCATCCAGCTCTGCACCTGCGCCCTATGGCCCATCGACAAGCAGCTCTACAGGAAGATCAACACCCGCCTCTCCTACTCTCTCTGGAGCCGTGAGTCACACTCAGTCTTGAGTCGTGTGTGTGTGTTTTTGTTTGTGTGTCTGGGGGGGGGGTGGCCATTCTGGCTGTTGTCCCAAAATAAACCAGTCTTAAATTTGTTCTTAACTGACTTGACTAGTTAAATAAATAAATATGGTGTACTGGTTTTGGTGTTTCCCTCTATCCCTCTAGTTGCTGTGTTGTGTGCATTCCTCTCATGCAGTCTGTGTGGGGTGGCTGGTGAACAATGGCCGCAATGGATTTTGGTCATTGTAGTTATTTACCACGTTTTCTGCACTGAACTAGGTTGAATATTTGTCTATTGAAAACTTAGACTCCCTACAGCATCCCATAGTTCTTGATTTTATGTATTTCGTGCTTGATAGGATTTCTCTCTAGAAAAACGCATTTTGAGCTCACAAAAAAACAAAATGGAATTTGAGTAATTGATCCAACTTCGGTCAGTTTATTGTTTAATAATCAGACAACCAAAATAATTTGGTTAGTCGTTGATGGTGTACTTACTAATCATGAGCAGACAGGTAGTACTCCTGCTGGACCACGGCATGCTTGGAGTGTGTGTGTGTGTGGTGGTTGCACTGTTGTTGTTGACTGAGTTTACACTCTGATTTTTACAGGAATTGAGACTAGTGTAATGTAGTTCATTGCAACGGTTCGTTGCGACTGGTTACATGCTGACCAGACCGCTCCCATTGCGTGCAATAGTGTTGCAATATAAATATCCACGTTATTGTCATTGCACCCACACTGCCCGCGCACATCTGCGTAGCCAGGTGCTAAAATGGAACTTGGTTCTATTTGTGACACTTGACGCGCTGCAAGTCCCACCTCTCCCATCTCCTCATTGGTTTTTAGGAGCATATACCCACGTGGGTGATTGAAAGACGAACTGAGGTTCACAATCCAGTCCAGTTGGTGGTGGTAATGCGCCTTAAAGTTGGTTGCCAACCACCATATAAAGTCAGAAGAAGAAGAAACCTGAAGGAGGAGAGATTACTAGAAACAAACTATTTTTACCCTTTTGTCTGTGGATTAATTGTCTGTGGAGAACCTTGTGCATTTCAGGTAAAATAACAACCCAATGTTTTATATCCCAGGACAAATTAGCTAGCTAGCTAAATTACCATAAATGTTTGCTTATCGACAAGTCACCAAATGAATATTGTTGGTTTTGATATTTCAACCTGCCTTTCCTGATCGCGTCTGGTGTGGGGCGACAAAATTGACACCATTTTGCGACTGGGTGGTTCATTGTGACGGAGTTTACTCTGGTTCGTTGTTAACTCTCTGCTGGCCCTCTCTGTCCTGTAGAGCTGGTGATGCTGCTGGAGTGGTGGTCAAGTACAGAATGCACCATATTCACAGACCAGGCCACGGTGGACAAATTTGGCAAGGAGCACGTCATCATCATCCTCAACCACAACTACGAGATCGACTTCCTCTGCGGCTGGACCATGTGTGAACGCTACGGCGTGCTTGGAGTGAGTATGTGTGTGTGTGATAGAGGGGGAATGAGTTTAGCTGCCTATATCTACTGTTTATGAAAATATAATGTTTGGTAGGTTGGCTGAACAAAGTCGTTTCGTCTTCTCAGGCTTCAAAGGTCTTGGCCAAGTACGAACTGCTGAAGGTGCCTCTGATTGGCTGGACATGGTACTTCCTGGAGATTGTCTTCTGTAAGAGGAAGTGGGAGGAGGACAGAGATACCGTGTTCAAAGGCCTGACCCAGCTGAAGGATTACCCTGAGTTTATGTGGGTGAGTAAGACGACAAACCGAAACACAATGACGTTTGCCCCTCTCCCTTTGACCATCAGCGTGTGTCTGTATGGAGTTGTACCCTGGGGTGTGTTCATTAAGCATCAAACAGATGAAAAATGCACATTTCTGTTTACCGTTGAATAATGTTTTCCACTGAGTGCCCAAATTAACACGCCCCAGATTCGTTGGCGGCTACGTGCACACAATTTAAGCCAGTAATCTGACAAACTCTCATGGGGGAAAATGCAAGGGAAGAGCGGGTTTGAGGGGAGGAATCAAAGAAATACAACTGAGATTCTGTGTGTATGTTGTTTGTGCATGTGTACATGTTACTGTGGACAGTGTTGCCAGAAATGCACATCAGGGTGTGTCTGAGGTAGTGCACCTCTGTTGGCGTTCCTACCTTCTGTTGTTTCCAGTGGGACACGTAGGGATTACAAGGTCATGAGCTTAGTGTGTTCAGTGTTTACCGCTCCAAAGACATCAACAGGGTCACCTCCAAAGACCGCAACAGTGGTTGTGTGTGTGTGTCGACTTGTCTCTCTCTCTCTTTCTTCAGTTCCTATTGTACTGTGAAGGCACCCGTTTCACACCGAAGAAGCATGAGATCAGTATGGAGGTAGCAGAGAGTAAAGGTCTACCAAAACTCAAATACCATCTACTGCCCAGAACCAAAGGCTTCACCACAACACTGAGCTGTCTCAAAGGCACAGGTGGGACACAAGCACACACAAGCACGTTTACACACACATTTGCTGCATCACACTCATGGTCGCACTCTTTCCTTTCTCAGTATCTGCTGTGTACGACGTGACACTAAATTTCAGAGACAAGAAGGTCCCAACACTGCTGGGAATCGTCAGTGGAAAGAAGTACATGGCAGATATGAATATCACGTAGGTGGCGCCTGTCCCTCTCCCACAGACAAAGGCAGTGCACTGGTCCTTTGACCCGCTGACATACTGTATCACCAGACTTGCTGCCCTTTAGTAGCGTTGTACTGAATCGAGTTCCCCTCCTTCCTGTATAGACGGTACCCAGTGGAGGAAATCCCAGAGGACGAGAAGGAGTGTGCAACCTGGCTTCACAAGCTCTACCAGCGGAAGGTGCCGGAAACTCAGCTTTCCCTTCCCATTTCTTTACCCTTTCTAGCCATAAGTCAATGACTCTCTCCACTAATTAAATATTGACAACATTCTCTCTTTCTTCCTTTCTCTTTCTGTAGGATGCACTGCAGGAGCACTACGAGAAGGAGGGCAGTTTCCCCGGTCCCGCTATCAAGCCCCCCCGTCGGCTGTGGACGCTGCTCAACTTCCTCTTCTGGGCCACCCTGCTTCTTACCCCCCTCCTCAACTTCGCCTGTGGGGTGTTTGTCAGCGGCTCTCCCCTCCTTATCGTCGTCTTCTTGATCTTCTGCATTATCGGTGCGGATGCCACCCATTTAGCCTGCTAAGCCTACTGCTTTTTCCAAGTTCTTATGCTGTTAGGACCTGCCTATACTATATAATCTCATTTTGACTCATTATTGGCTGGTTTCCCGAACACAGAATAAGCCTAGTCCTAGACTAAAAAGCTATTTCAATAGAGATTCTCCATTAAGCATGCATTTTAGTCCAGGACTAGGGCTCTCGAGTGGCGCAGTGGTCGAAGGCACTGCATCCCAGTGCAAGAGGCACCACTACAGTCCCTGGTTCGAATCCAGGCTGTATAACATCCGGCCGTGATTAGGAGACTCATAGGGCGGCGCACAATTGGCCCGGGTTTGGCCGGGGTAGGCCGTCATTGTAAATAAGAATTTGTTCTTACCGGACTTGCCTAGTTAAATTAAGGTTAAATAAATAAATACATATTAAATTATTCTGCTCTAAATGTATAGTTTTATAAAGCATTGCTCTATACTACCTTTTTCCACTGGTGGGACTTTTTCAGTTGATGGCACCAGCACAAGATTTGGTCGTACCAATTTTTTCGCAACCGAGCGCCAGTTAATGACTTGACCTGTGGTTTTGCATTCCATACAGAACAAGGCTGATAATGACTAGCCATCTTTTAAATCATGTAAGCGCCCCTGCGGAAATAAAATGAGCATAAAAAAATTCCCCTCAAAGTCTATCTCTCTCCTTGTTGTTTTTGCGTGGGCTGCTCAATCCACCGCATCCTCCGATGTCGGCCTTCTGCATTTGGGGTGGAAGGTGGCAGAACTACAGCTGTGTTTGTCAGACCAGGAGACATCCTGAAAATCAGTCTTCTCACTAAAACTTTTGTAGTGTCGGAACGGTTTGAGGCACAAACCAATATGACCCCTCTATGGAAAGATAACTCTCACAAACACATACAGGATCCCCACAAGCCTCACAAGCCTCGTCTGAAGGTAGACAGACCGATACGAGAAAAAAAAAATGAATGGGAAAATATATGGAAGTACTTTAGTGCCCAAAAAAGGGGTTAAATACAGGTCAAAATAATTATAATTAGTCTCTTAGATATTGGACAGGCACTTCTAAACATTTCTCCTTTTGATGTATTTTTGGACTGTGTTGTGCCATGTATGAATATGTTATTCAATACGTTAAT
The DNA here is from genome assembly GCF_034236695.1 of Oncorhynchus nerka. Taxonomy (NCBI): domain Eukaryota; kingdom Metazoa; phylum Chordata; class Actinopteri; order Salmoniformes; family Salmonidae; genus Oncorhynchus; species Oncorhynchus nerka. The sequence continues at coordinate 53,533,955 of NC_088400.1, read as the reverse complement.
AAGGGCTAATAGCAGTAAGACCAAATTCAATTTTTCATCAAAAAATAAGTTTAAAAGAAAAATGTTATACTTACAGGCATCCTAAAATTCTAAATCAAATTGCTAACCCAGCCCTGGGCCCTTTGACCTAAGGGGGTTTTAACTTGACTATCATATTCACATTGATTGTTTGTTGAGGGGAGAAAAAAAAAAACGATCCTTTGCGCAATCTCTAAAAAGGTGCTATTGTTAACCATTTTGAACAGTGTCACTCTCAGTTGTAGGACCCTATTAAATTTTTTTTGTAAAATCTTTGCAGTCAACATTTTAATTGGGGAAGTTTTTTGGGAAATACTTTAGAAATGTTCATTCAAACAGAGCATGATGACTGAAATGTGAGTGTTTTGGTCGCAGTGTTGAGCCCTGTATAGTAAGTATATGTGATTACCTACTACTGTATCTGCACTTTGTTAATTTGTATTATACCTCAGTTTTTTTGTTGTCTTCTTTCTTTCTACTGTTATTGACAAATCTCTCTCTGTCTCCTCTCTCCACAGCTTCCATAGCAGTGCGCCGCCTGATCAGTGTATCTGAGGTGAACAAAACCGGCTCTACTTACGGCAAAATGGAGGGCAAAAAGGAAAACTAGAACTCTTTATGGCAGTCACGTTACGGTCCCTCTACTGTCAACGCTCGGTGTCTGAGCGGTTGTTGCGGTCCCCGCACAGACAGACACTGTGCAGCCACCCTCCTTCAAAAATAAGTTAAAACTCAGCAGGAGGGTGGGGGGGATATAACTGAATAGACTTTTTAGACGTAAGTTAAAATATTAATTATGATGATTGTGACACAGAACAACATTTTTAATGGAATTGTTGCATTTGACTCCCAGTGAATGCATCCGTCCAGTGAGAGGGGGGGGTGACAGACAGAAGGACTGAACGGTAAATACCAGAGGGTGTATCTCTCTAGCACCAAACGCTCCCTGCACCCCAGCTCGAGGCCCCCTGTCGGTCTCCTCCGCACAGCTTTGTGGTTCTCCTCAGCAACATGCTCCAGAACTTTCCTGTTTCAGCGGTACCACTTCCTCCAACATGCACCCCACTTCCTGCCACAGCAGCCCACCCTAAAGAAGTGCTCTCCACCTATCAAATATTCACATTTTCTGCTTCAGTATCTCTGACTGGGCCAGCCCAACGTCCCTCTGTAGTTTCAGCAAGGGGCTTTACTGTCTGGAAAATACAGATTCCCAGCATGCTTTAGCTCCCCACCCTTAGCCCCATGAAGGTTGGGTGTGGAGGTGAAGGAATCTGAACACCTCTGAGCACATCCTGTTATTTGTTTGTCCGTCTCCTCGTGAAACTTGTGCTGAATCCTGACACAAACGAGATTGAACATGCTGCTACTCCTCCCGTCCTTCCCAGAAAAGCAGACGTGATGGCCAACCTCGCACCAATAAAATGCAGTATTTAAATGTTAATTTAAAGCCAGGTTTGGACCTGAGTTGATTTCTGAATTGCTTGTAGATCCCATAAATACTGATTGTTATAAACAATAAAACAATTATCATTTGGTTTCCATTGAATATACAAAAGTGATTGAATGATGGGATTACATTTATTTCCCTACAGTACTCCGGAGTGACTTGTTCAGAGGTTTTTGAAGAGCATTTTTTTTGGCAATGGTGGATCAACATCTAACACAAATTAATTGTAAAATAGTTAGGCCTACCACCACACCCCGGTCCCCCATCTATTCGACCCCATTAGTGTATGCAATATAAAATATGTAGCCACAGTTTGAATGCCTTTAGGCCCATCATAAGGTGACACAAAGCTAGTATAGCAGTCGTCCAGTGACCAAGAGCTGAGGACTCGTCTGAGGACAACACCATCACTAACACTGGCTGTCCCTACCATCCAACTCGGCTGCCAGCAGAATAGATTCATGCTTTTACAAAGAGCAGGTGAAGTGCACCACAGGCCATTTGCAGAGTGGATTTTCCCATATCCATGATTGGATTTTACAGCATTTAAGAAAAATAAGCATAACACTTTGTACATGGCCAGTTATTGGCATTTTAAAATGCTATTATGCCCCTCCCACCCCCTAAAATGATCCCAATAACATATTATTAAAAAGTAGGCCTACAAGGCCCATATTATCAGACAGGTGTGTTATTTTAGCAAAAAGATTGATCACCTACATTGTATAAAACTGATGAAGCATAGTGGCTATATATAGATAGCTAAAGCTTGGGGTTAACCATATGCATTAATACCCCACTGGTCTAATAATTAGATTAGATTATATTTTTGCTAGTTAGCCAGGTATGTATTGATGAGCCCAGTATGGGGCAGTTGGACAGTGGAGGAATGAAAGCTGTTAGCAGCCTACTGATTAATCTGCTATTGCTGCTGCTCCTACTACTGTTTCTGCTGCTCCTGCTGTTGCTGTGTGGCTCCTACTGCTGTTGCTGCTGCTCATACTGCTGCTGCTGCTTGGATCAGCAGAGTCAACAGAACCAGCATATCCAAACGATGGAGCTGCTGGTCCATGATCAGCCACAGAAGGCAGGACAGAAGCCCAGGGTGGAGTTGGGCTCTGGCTTGGGCAGGGGCATGGGAAGCCACATGGGTACTCTGGGTGGTGGGCAATGGTATTTGCCTCTGGGTCCATTGATCATGCCAGAGTGGTGGAAAGGGACTGCATCTGTTACGTGGATAACCCGGGGACCAGGTAGGATTGGGGCACCAGGTGACAGAGGTTTGGCGCCAGGTAGGACTTGCTAGGCATGGGCACCAGACGGCAGATGGGTTCCATACTGACGCTGCTTCCGAAGGCCTGTCACCACTTCTTCCAATTCTGACCACCATCTGATTGGCTCAAACTACTTGAGCATGGTGTTAACACTAAAACTGTTGCCTACCTCTAGTTTTCACAGAGGGTAATGTTTGACAAGGGTCTCTAAGTAAATCATTGATTAAAAGGCAAATTAACCACTGGCATGTGTGTTTGTGAATTGTGAGTTTTCTACTGTACAATGAACTCCATTAATGTTGGAGGAGGCTATTTCCCTTTCCAACAAATCCTTAGCAGCACAGGCTTTGTTTTAGAAACGAGAGGGATGCACCTTACACCCATATTTAAAAATATTACAGTTTACTGTAGTATACTGTACAAAACTATACTACACAATAGTATCCCTCGATCATGTGTAGAACTTACTATAGAATGTTGTAGTATACTGTAGAATACAACAGGAAATACAGTATTACACCCCCCCTCCCAAAAAAAACAAGTAAATACTACAGTAATGTCCACAAAAATACCAATAAAAATACCAATACCAAATACGTTATTTTTCAGTTCATTATGGTAAGCAAAGTTTATTATTTAATCAAGTCTATGAAGCCAAAGTCATGATAAACTATAGGCTAGATAAATAAAGTTGAAACGTTATTAGAATTTGTGGAATTATTCAGTCAATAATATTTCATAAATACCGGAGCCTGTGAGTTCAAATAGACTTTTATTACGACATAATAAAAGCGGAGCTGGTTCATGAAAACAACTAACTTTCCAGTCTTGGCACATACTTTTTATAAATTTGTCCTCCTTCACACACAGTAACTCCTCTTAATGACTCATCTTGATTCATTGTCTTGGCCATCCTGTGACACGGTGCTGTAGATGTCCTTGAAGCAGGCAGTGTGCCCCAGGTGATGTGTTGGGGTGACCTCCCCACCCTCTGGAGAGCCCTGCGGTTGCAGACGGTGCGCACAGCCCGATAGGATGCTCTCAGTTCTTTGTAGAAGTTCATGTGGATCTTAGGGGCCAAGCCAAATTTCTTCAACCTCCTGAATTTGAAGAGGCGCTCTTGCACCTTCTTCACCACACCGTCTACATGGATGGACCATTCAACTGTGGCCTGTCGATGTGGATGGGGGCGTGCTCTCTCTGCTGTCTCCTGAAGCTCCTTCGTTTTGCTGAAGTTGAATTTTCCTACCTCATGATGCCATCTATTTTGTGAAGTGCACCAGTATCTTCTGCAGCAAAGCACCCTCACAACATCATGCTGCCACCTCCATGCTTCATGGTTGGGATGGTGTTCTTTGGCTTGCAAGCCTCCCCCTTTATCTTCCAAATATAGCGATGGTCATTATGGCCAAACAGTTCTATTTTTGTTTCATCAGACCAGAGGACATTTCTCAAAAAAGTACGATCTTTGTCCCCATGTGCAGTTGCAAACCGTAGTCTGGATTTTTTTTATGGCGGTTTTGGAGCAGTGGCTTCTTCCTTGCTGAACGGCCTTTCAGGTTATGTCAATATAGGACTCGTTTTACTGTGGATATAGATACTTTTGTACCTGTTTCCTCCAGCATCTTGACAAGGTCCTTTGCTGTTGTTCTGGGATTGATTTCCACTTTTCGCACCAAAGTAGGTTCATCTCTAGGAGAGAGAGCGCGTCTCCTACCTGAGCAGTATGACGGCTGCGTGGTCCCATGGTGTTTATACTTGCGTACTATTGTTTGTACAGATGAACGTGGTACCTTCAGACATTTGGAAATTGGTCCCAAGGATGAACCAGACTTGTGGAGTTCCACATTTTTTTTCTGAGGTCTTGGCTGATTTCTTTTGATGTTTCCATGATGTCAAGCAAAGAGGCACTGAGTTTGAAGGTATGCCTTGAAATACATCCACAGGTACACCTCCAATTGACTCAAATTATGTCAATTAGCTTCTAAAGACATGACTTCATTTTCTGGAATTTTCCTAGCTGTTTAAGGCACAGTCATCTTAGTGTATGTAACTTTTAACCCACTAAAACCCACAGAAATATTCTGTCTGTAAACAATTGTTGAAAAAATTACTTGTGTCATACACAAAGTAGATGTCCTAACCGACTTGCCAAAACTATAGTTTGTTAATTAACAAGACATTTTTGAAGTGTTTGAAAAACAAGTTTTAATGACTCCAACCTAAGTATGTAAACTTCTGACTTCAACTGTATATTGTATTAATTTTATGGCTGATTTTGACATCTATACAAGTGTCAAAACACATAAACCCTACCACACGAGGCAAAACATTCCATTACACCATAGCCTACGTGTCAACAGTATGTTTGTTATATATTTTAATTTTTTTACCATATTCAATTATAATTGTATTTGCGCACACATTGTCAGACATGCACCTACCCCAATGCTCTGTTGCTGATGACTGGGATGAATGCTGATGACTGATTTAAGGGTATGTACGTGATAGGCCTATCTGGCTTACATGATTATGATGGTCATGATGCTTCTTGACTGTGTCATAAAGTGTATTTTCTACAAGTTATTTAAAATATGATACACTTTTTTGTTGTTTGTTTTGAATTTTACACCCTTTTTCGTGGTATCTTGTCTCATCGCTACAACTCCCGTACGGGCTCGGGACGAAGGTCGAAAGTCATGCGTCCTCCAAAACACAACCCAACCAAGCCACACTGCGCGCATCCAACCCGGAAGCCAGCCGCACCAATGTGTCAGAGGAAACACCGTGCACCTGGCAACCTTGGTTAGCGCGCACTGCGCCTGGCCCGCCACAGGTGCACGATGAGACAGGGATATCCCTACCGGCCAAACCCTGCCGACGCTAATTGTGCGTCGCCCCACAGACCTCCCGGTCGCGGCCGTCTGCGACAGAGCCTGGGCGCGAACCCAGAGTCTCTGGTGGCACAGCTAGCGCTGCAGTGCAGGCCTAAAAAACCAAACATTACTTTTAAGAATTAATTGAAACAACAAAGGATTTAAGAAACAGACTTTCAAATGAAAGGAAACTTCTTGGCAGAGAAAAAATGAATGGGTTTTGACCAGCCATAAAATAATGCAATATATGTCACAACAGGCTTAAATATATGGGTTATGACAAGTTAAAAGTGTTACCGAAAAGTGTGCAATTAATGAATTCTAAAGCTACGAAAACACATGGACATTTTTATTTTACAGGTATCCTACTTCACTACAGTACTACCACAAACTAGCCAATTGACATGTTCAGATAAACTGTGGCTGAAACCACATGCCATTTGGAGAATAGATTTTTCTGTAGCTTTATTGTCTAAAAACATCATTCCACTGACATGTAGACATGTACAATTTCACTGTAGATCAGTGACAATCTAAAGTTAATCCATTTTAAATTCAGGTTGTAATACAACATGTGGAAAAAGTCAAGGGGTGTGAATACTTTCTGAAGGAACTATAATTGTCCTCAGCATTAGGAATGACACAGACACAAACTAGTCTGTAGCTGCAGCACTTCCAGTCCATATTTAGCCACAGACCTGTCTGATTGTCTAGCCACCACTCAAAGTGACAAATAACAGCCCATGACAATAATAACCAATGATCATATAGAAAACAACAGCAAATCTTTATTTTTTTATTTTACCCCTTTTTCTCCCCAATTTCATGGTATCCAATTGTTTTAGTAGCTACTATCTTGTCTCATCGCTACAACTCCCGTACGGGCTCGATACACAACCCAACCAAGCCGCACTTCTTCTTAACACAGCGCGCATCCAACCCGGAAGCCAGCCGCACCAATGTGTCGGAGGAAACACCGTGCACCTGGCAACCTTGGTTAGCGTGCACTGCGCCCGGCCCGCCACAGGAGTCGCTGGTGCGCGATGAGACATCCCTACCGGCCAAACCCTCCCTAACCCGGATGACGCTAGGCCAATTGTGCGTCGCCCCACGGACCTCCCGGTCGCGTCCGGTTACGACAGAGCCTGGGCGCGAACCCAGAGTCTCTGATGGCACAGCTGGCGGTGCAGTACAGCGCCCTTAACCACTGCCCCACCCGGGAGGCAAATCTTAAGCGCTATCTGGCGTAAGACAAGGATATGGTGATATATAGTAGCCGCAAAACATCAAAGATATAATAACACAATTGTTGTCAGCTGTACATTCCCACTTTCCCCCTACTCTCTCTCTACAGTGTCTCCTCCAAGTCCTCTCCTATGCTGGTGTTATTCACCACAGGTAAGGACTCTCGGAGGGAGATGTCGTCCACCTGCTTTGCTCTCTCGTCTGGCTCCTCTGTGATGGATGGGGGCAGGCGATCCACCTCAGAGTTGCTGAACACGTAGCCGGGCAAGGTGGTGTGGGTGCTGACGCTGTGCCTGGCTTGGCTGCTGCGGTACACGTGGCTAGAGATCACGGCCAGCGGCTGCGGCTGACTGGTAGAGGTCTGGTTGAGACATGTCGCCGGTCCCTTCCCGTCGAACACCATGTTCCAGCGGGTCCAGGTCTTCTTGATCTCTGCCTGGACCTGAAGAGAACAAGAGGATTGTGTAGGTCATGGTATGTATGGTAGCCTATAGTACGGGTCATGGTATGTATGGTAGCCTATAGTACGGGTCATGGTATGTATGGTAGCCTATAGTACGGGTCATGGTATGTATGGTAGCCTATAGTACGGGTCATGGTATGTATGGTAGCCTATAGTACGGGTCATGGTATGTATGGTAGCCTATAGTACGGGTCATGGCATGTATGGTAGCCTATAGTACGGGTCATGGTATGTATGGTAGCCTATAGTACGGGTCATGGTATGTATGGTAGCCTATAGTACGGGTCATGGTATGTATGGTAGCCTATAGTACGGGTCATGGTATGTATGGTAGCCTATAGTACGGGTCATGGAAGAAACTTAATTGGAGAGTTCGGACAACTTTTAGAAGGGACGCAATGTTAGTGCCTTTATCCTGAAACCTTTATTGATGTAACAATACAAGAACGCCTCCGACCATTCTCAATGAAATTACTTGCTGCAAAGAAGAAAATTCAAATGTTGTTTTTACCGACTGGCATTCACAATGAAATTTGTTGACAACACAAAACAATAGAGACTTGAATACATATTATTCGCAATGCCAAAGTTTCTATTGTTTTGTGGTGCCAACAAATTTTATTCGCTTTCACTGAACTTTTTCAGAGGTTATAAAAGCTATCAGAAATAAAACAGCCCAAACCTATCACTTAGCAACGAACATGGACGAGAGTAGGGGTGCTCTCAGAACATTAAGATCGAAATGAACAAACTCCCTAAATATTGTATATGGCTTCAGAGAGGACTAATAAATGAGGAAATTATAGACCTGGTTGTTCAACAGTTTGGGGGAAAATACTACTTTATTTTACAGTAGCTAGTGTTTTTACAATGGTATTGACCAGCAAGTTATGAGGTAGTAACAAAGGGTATTTTCTGGTAGCCTATTTTCTTACAGTACTTCAAACCCTAAACGTGGGGATCACTGATGGGTGCAATGTGTGCGCACAGCGTGCACTTGTGCAGAGTATGAGTGTTCTAATAAATGACATCACTAAGTTCCATTAGTTCTAATAACATATCTCTCGCTCTCTCATCATGGTCAGTTCCTAGAACTTCCTACTATACTTATAAATGGGCAAGAGACTTAGGTTCAATTCGAGAGTCCAGCATGATAGATTCTCGAACGCGGAGAAGACCTTAAACCTGCTGGTCTGGTCAATAGTACTCACCTCTTCATTGCAGTAGCAGTAGATAATGGACACAAAGAATCCCTGCGAAAAGGTGAAAGCGAGTTAGGTTAGAGGCATGTGTTGAAAGGTCCAATTCCGTCTGACAGTATAAATGTGACCTTCTCTACGAATGAGAGGTGTCCATGACCTTTGGAGAATAATATCGACATGATGCGCTCAGGAAAGAGAGCTCTTAGAGAAAAACAAATATATGATAGATGGAGTTTGTTTTTGCTGTATCTACTTTTCATATTTTTATTATACACAATTCCTTAAAAAAAAAAAACATACCATGTTTCCCTGGATCTCTACAAATCAAACCTCAAAGGTAGTGTAATGAACAGATTGACACACATCCTAATTTATTCATAGCTAGATTGTCATGAGATGTGACATTTTGACATTAGACTGCATTAGAGGTCTGAAAACATCTGAGATAATTGAAAGACTAATGTCCCTTTTAGCTATAATGCTTACATTTTCACATTTAAAATCATATCAATATTGCTTTCTAGTGCTGAGCGATTAACCAAAATGTATGTTATTGAGTTTTTTACACAACTAATTGACCGACGTCATTTCAATTATTTGAATTCTATTTAGTTTTTTTCCGTGAGCTCAATTCGCATTTTCTCACTGTAGTTTCTCAAATAGAGACATCAGATCAAGTCCATACAGTGTAATGTACTAGGTACATTACATACATTTAAACTCAGTTTTTCACAATTCCTGACACTTAATCCAAGTAACAATTCCCTGTTTTAGGTCAGCTAGGATCACCACTTTATTTTAAGAATGTGAAATGTCAGAATAATAGTAGAGAATGATTGATTCATTTCAGCTTTTATTTCTTTCATCACATTCCCAGTGGGTCAGAAGTTTACATATACGAATTGAGTGTTTGGTAGCATTGCCTTTAAATTGTTTAACTCGGGTCAAACGTGTCGGGTAGCCTTCCACAAGCTTCCCAGAATAAGCTGGGTGAATTTTGTCCCATTCCTCCTGACAGAGCTGGTGTAACTGAGTCAGGTTTGTAGGCCTCCTTACTCGCACACGCTTTTTCAGTTCTGCCCACAAATGATCTATAGGATTGAGGTCAGGGCTTTGTGATGGCCACTCCAATACCTTGACTTTGTTGTCCTTAAGCCATTTTGCCACAACTTTGGAAGTATGCTTGGGGTCATTGTCCATTTGGAAGACCCATTTGCGACCAAGCTTGAACTTTCTGACTGATGTCTTGAGATGTTGCTTCAATGTATCCACATAATTTTCCTACCTCATGATGCCATCTATTTTGTGAAGTGCACCAGTCCCTCCTGTAGCAAAGCACCCCCACAACATGATGCTGTCACCCCGTGCATCACGGTTGGGAAGGTGTTCTACGGCTTGCAAGCCTCCCCCTTTTTCCTCCAAACATAACGATGGTCAATATGGCCAAAGAGTTCTATTTTTGTTTCATCAGACCAGAGGACATTTCTCCAAAAAGTATGATCTTTGTCCCCATGTGCAGTTTCAAACCGTAGTCAGGCTTTTTTTATGGCAGTTTTGGAGCAGTGGCTTCTTCCTCGCTGAGCGCCCTTTCAGGTTATGTCGATATAGGACTCGTTTTACTGTGGATATAGATACTTTTGTACCTGTGTCCTCCAGCATCTTCACAAGGTCCTTTGCTGTTGTTCTGGGATTGATTTGCACTTTTTGCACCATAGTACGTTCATCTCTAGGAGACAGAACGCATCTCCTTCCTCAGCGGTATGATGGCTGTGTGGTCCCATGGTGTTTATACTTGCATACTATTGTTTCTACAGATGAACGTGGTACCTTCAGGCATTTGGAATTGCTCCCGAGGATGAACCAGACTTGTGGAGGTCTACAATTTTTTTTCTGAGGTCTTGGCTGATTTCTTTAGATTTTCCCATGATGTCAAGCAAAGAGGCACTGACTTTGAAGGTAGTCCTTGAAATACATCCACAGGTACACCTCCAATTGACTCAAATTATGTCAATTAGCCTATCAGAAGCTTCTAAAGCCATGACATAATTTTCTGGAATTTTCCAAGCTATTTTAAGGCAGTCAACTTAGTGTATGTAAACTTCTGACCCACTGGAATTGTGATAGTGAATTATAAGTGAAATAATTTGTCTGTAAACATTGTTGGAAAATGACTTGTCATGCACAAAGTAGATGTGCATGTTAACAAGAAATTTGTGGAGTGGTTGAAAAATAAGTTTTAATAAACTTCCGACTTCAACTGTAGTAGTAGTGTACAACAGGCCAATATTCGACATCGTTTAGCGCAGAAAACGTGCGATTAAACTGTAATTACCATAATCCAATGCACACCTACTTGTCCGGAGACAAGAGAGAAGAACGCATGATCAAGAGGGATGGAGCAGTTGCATCGCGAGGTATCTCTCCCTAAAAATACATGATCTAAGTGATTGATAGTTGGTATTCAGCATTCATAAAAGTATGCTGTATTTACTTTGAAGAACTACTAAAATAGAGTATTTTGTCAGACAGCAGCTCTATAGAGATGATGACTTGGATTGAAACAACAAAGTATTCATATAAAACAACTGTAATATGCCCAACAACAAATATTTTATTAAAGTAAAGTAATGTGAATAAATGATGGTTAATAAGTGATAAGAAGTAATGGGGCAGTCACTACCATTATGGGGCTTTTATTCATATTTTGTGTTAATGCATAGTGCATTTCATGTAAAAAAATACAATATTAATTGTTGAAAAAACGTGATTATTTTTTAATATTTGAACCGAAAATGAGCCGACCTCAAAAAGCACTAATCGCTCAGCACTATTGCTTTCTACAGTTCAAAAGCTATTAGCAATGTGCAATATATGACAGATCAGTTACATGCAATACAAAACAGGATCCCCAACTGGGGTGAAAGCAAGCACCTGGAAAGAGTTGAAAAAGAGCTCACAGTACATTCGGACCTCCCATCCGACCCATTTGATCGAGTGTGGCATGCCCACAAACACTATGTAGTGGACCCCGAACACCAGCACCAGCACTAGAGTGGATTTAGCCAGTTTCCTGTGAAAGGGACAGTAGACAACTATATAATCCTCTGTTGAAGGAATCCTTTGTGCAGCATCATACAACAGTCAATGTACATATAACAACCCAACAATGTTATCTTAAAAACAGACCCGCAACATGGTTAGAGATTATTGTCATAGAATACATTAGGCCAGGGGTGGCTAAATCAATCTCTGGAGGGCAGAGTGTCTGCTGATATTTGTTATTTCCTTTAGATGCGTGTCCAATTAAGACCTATACAACTGGCTGAGGGGAGTTCCTACCTCATCAATAACCTTCATTGATCAATCAAGTACAAGCGAGAAGAGAGAACCCGCAGAAACTCTGACCTCCAGGAATTGAGTTTGACACCCCTGCAGTAGGCTATATGAGAAAGCACACTGTCTGGAAAAGTGCATGTGAGATGTGTCTGGTAAAGTATGTGATATGTGTGTCTGGTAAAGTATGTGATATGTGTGTCTGGTAAAGTATGTGATATGTGTGTCTGGTAAAGTATGTGATATGTGTCTGGTAAAGTATGTGATATGTGTCTGGAAAAGTGCATTTGACATGTGTTTGGAAAGTGCACGTGGTGGTGATGGAGTTTGAGAGGGACAAGATGGAGAAGACCACAAGCAGCTGGCATCGAGCTAAAATAATTGAATTTCTTGGCAGCCATCTTTATTTGACAGTCCCTTGCCGTGCTTGACTTGGACTGGAATATATGCTGGTACTCATTTTGGGTCCCGGGTACTGTTTACATTTAGCTACATGTTCCGCAATAAGTTTGAGGTAATATAAGAGGAACAGGAGCTCAAGCAGTAAAACATTTGAGGTGCCGGTACTCCGCTCCGGTGAGCTCCGGCCCAAGTCAAGCACGGCTCCCTTGTGCATTTGTGCACTTTCCACTCAACAGATTTGTGATACAAATGTCAATAGCCAAGGATGATTGCACATTACAATCTGCGACGTTAGTATCAATATCGAGCCAACGTTTGCATCTAAATTGTTTGAAGATGCTCAGTAGTTTTTTTTAATGGAACAAATCACACCTAGAGAAAGAGAGTTAGAGAGAGCAAGAGGAAAACAAAGTCGGCATCCCAAATGGCACCATATTCCCTATATTGTACACTACTTTTACCCAGAGGCTTATCAGTGTTAATCCTATCTACACCTGCGAGAATGGAGCGGCTCAAGAGACAACGTGGATCTGAAGTATTGTCTGTTGGGCCTGTTTACTAATGACTGACAGGAGTGTTACCCCCTCAGCCTTGGCACAGAGCTGCCAACCAACACATTACCACAGACATAAGTGGGAATTAAACAAAGACTCAGGCAGCCCTATAGGGATGGCTTCACAGCATGTCAAAATGTGTCTTGCACTTAGATATGAGAAGAGCATGTACAAACACCACAGCTGGGACAATGAGCTCTCAACCTCTGCAATGAACAGAGTAGTCAGGAAGTCCAGCACCATCATCAAGGACCCACTCACCCCAGCCATGCATGGACTGTTCACTCCAAAAAACGGTTACTGACCCAATGGTCTTAACCGCTAAGATACCCGATGCCCACAACTGGGTTTAATATGCTAAAGATTAGATTAGACCAGTGGAGGCTGCTGAGGGGAGGACGGCTCATAATAATGGCTGAAATGGATTCGATGGAATGGCATCAAACACCTGGTTTCCATGTGGTTGATACCATTCCATTGACTCATTCCAGCCATTACTACGAGCCGTCCTCCCCTCAGCAAACTCCACTGGTTCAGACTGGTTATTGGCGTAAAAAAATAAGCTTTTTGCCTGACCGCAATGCATTATGGGAGTCATGTTCAATTAATCTTTTCCAATACACGTTAGAAAATGAAAGATGCATTCTCATGGCTACGAAGCAATACATTTAATAAATAACAACACTTCGAGAGCTACGCTGCCTTCAGAGTTTTAGACACAGATTAACCTGCTCTAAATTCATAACCTGTATCCTAAGCCTGAGTAAATGACGTGAAAGCTTTGCAAACACAAAACACATGGATCATGAATATAAAGGAAGAATGATTCAACTCAAAGGCACATATTTAGAATAAGCTATTTCTATAAAAACGGCAAATGTAATCAAAAGCGGTATTTACAGTTTCTAATGTTTTCCCCCACAAAATCACATAAATAAGATTGACTAAAGGAACAAGGCACTAATAAGACACCAACCCTACCTGCATTGCTTCCGAGTGTCATATCTCCCAGCATTCGTCTCTCTGATTTTCGTGGCCAGCACTCGCACAATATTCACAAACAAAATAAAGTTGAGCTGAAAAAACAAAACAAAAAAAGCATGCATGATTCACTGCTCATTGTAGTGGGATTGTATCATTGTAGTGGGCCTACCGTTCTGTAGGTGACATGGTCAGATTGTCTCATTGTAGTGGACTTACCGTTCTGTAGGTGACATGGTCAGATTGTCTCATTGTAGTGGACTTACCGTTCTGTAGGTGACATGGTCAGATTGTCTCATTGTAGTGGACCTACCGTTCTGTAGGTGACATGGTCAGATTGTCTCATTGTAGTGGGCCTACCGTTCTGTAGGTGACATGGTCAGATTGTCTCATTGTAGTGGGCCTACCGTTCTGTAGGTGACATGGTCAGATTGTCTCATTCTGTAGGTGACATGGTGGTCCTTGTACCTACCGTTCTGTAGGTGACATGGTCAGATTGTCTCATTGTAGTGGACTTACCGTTCTGTAGGTGACATGGTCAGATTGTCTCATTGTAGTGGGCCTACCGTTCTGTAGGTGACATGGTCAGATTGTCTCATTGTAGTGGACCTACCGTTCTGTAGGTGACATGGTCAGATTGTCTCATTGTAGTGGACTTACCGTTCTGTAGGTGACATGGTCAGATTGTCTCATTGTATTGGACCTACCGTTCTGTAGGTGACATGGTCAGATTGTCTCATTGTAGTGGACTTACCGTTCTGTAGGTGACATGGTCAGATTGTCTCATTGTAGTGGACTTACCGTTCTGTAGGTGACATGGTCAGATTGTCTCATTGTAGTGGGCCTACCGTTCTGTAGGTTACATTGTCTGACTGTCTGGATCTGCACTAGGGCCCTGAAGAGTAGATGTCAGTCAGTCCTCTGAAACTCCTCCTACTGAACTAAACCCACTAATAATACTAGAAGGAGAGGCTCTATCAGCACATCATTTCAAAGGTCTAACCCACTGCTTTGGCATTCTCACTCAGGAGGATAGAAAAACAAATTGTGCAGTGCCTGTGGCCTAGCTCCCGCCTTAGACACATATTCCTCTCCCCACCGGATACTGGGTTTCAATCCCCACTCCAACCCTTTAATCTGTTAATCCCACCTGACCGTCTCCCCCTCTGTTATGTTGGTCTCAATAAAGAAAAAAAACAAGATTATGGGCATCAATACACAGCATATCTAATGAACTCCCTCACCGTTATCTCTCATCATGACATTTCTACCATTATTACCATTGAACTTGTACCATCAAAGGTTTGGATGAGATTATATTTTAATCGAAAGAAGAGACTGTAGCCTGTAGTCTACTTTGATTTCATTAGGAGAACCTAAGTCCCTGGTCCACCTCATGTGGCAGGATAAGAGCAATAGTATTGAAAGAGATGCAAATGTATGTATCTCTGCTGAGACTGAGTCAGTGGTGTCAGTTTGAGAGTGTTGGTGACTGACTAAGAGCAGAGAGGGGAAGGTATACACTAGGCTTAGGTACTCAGGTAGGGGACAGGTATACTGTACACTAGGGAGTCACTAGGCCACTAGGGAGCAGGGACAGGTATACTGTACACTAGGGAGTCACTAGGCAACTAGGGAGCAGGGACAGGTATACTGTACATTAGGGAGTCACTAGGCAACTAGGGAGCAGGGACAGGTATACTGTACACTAGGGAGTCACTAGGCAACTAGGGAGCAGGGACAGGTATACTGTACATTAGGGAGTCACTAGGCCACTAGGGAGCTGGGACAGGTATTCACCAGGGAGCAAGGTGTCACTCCACTCTTCCAAGGGGCAGAAAGAAAGCTTCTGGTCCGGAGAAATGCAGATGAAATCCTCTCTTCGGATTTGAGTTCTTCAAGAGTATTATACACAACAAGAGTTACAGTTAGTAAATAGATTTTGCATGACAAAAAGCCACCAGGACCATCATTTCTTTTTTGTATGTCAGCAGTTTTTGGTATCGGGTTTCAACTTCTCTTATTTGCCTTGATTTAATTTCTTTACTTTGTCTCCCGAAATAAGGACTTCGCTCAGAGACTCCAGGTGTGAAGCTGTGCAGAGCAAACTAAGCTATAAGCTTGACCAAAGTTGCTAAAACTTGAACATGAATCCAGCTGTATAGAGAATAAAACACTTTTAATAAAAAATCAAGATAAGAGTCAGCAATGTAACCTTCTAGTAATGGATGCAAACTACCGGATTCTCGCCTCAATGGCTATTATTGATGAATTGGGGAATTGGGGAGAGGCATTATCATGTTTTTTACTGCACTTGAAGTCACTTACAACAATGGCTGTAAGGATGGGAACTTGATAGATCCATTTAATGTTATCCGCACTTAACTCCCAGCATCTGTTAAGAGAGAGAGAAAGAGAGCGAGAGAAAGAGAGAATAAGAAGGAGAGAAAGAGAAAGACAGAGTACATTTGTACTGCAGGAGTTCCTTACTGCTCTCAAAACAGTATGTCGTCGTGCAACAAAAGTGTAGTCTCTCTTGCCAGTCTCAGGGCACTCCGCACACACAACGGCTGTGACAAGAGGCTAATAAAAGTGTAATGGTGTCATGTCAAAGGTGTGCAGCTGCAACATTAAGGCAAGTAGGCCGCTGACTGAATGAGAATAAGAGTACTGAGGTGGCAAGTAGCCTGGTGGCTAGACCGTTGGGCCAGTAACTGAAAGGTTGCTGGATCGAATCCCTGAGCTGAAGGTAAATGAGGTAAGAATCTGTTGTTCTGCCCCTGAACAAAAACATCTTGGGAGATCCTATTTCCAAACCAGATGATTGTGGGGAGCCCAGACAGCTGATGCACAAAGTTCCTCAACAGGCACGCATGCTACGCTGGGCTCCTCTACTTAAATTGTGTTGCTGGAGGTGTCTGTGTAATATGGTAGGTGAAGGAGGAAGTTGAGCGTCACTCTCACCCACCGTGTGTCTGCCCACGTTGCCCGGACAACAGCCCAGGCGGCGACGAAGACAGCAGGGACACCTGAAATTAGAGAGGACAATGATTGCTTACTGCCATCTCAAGATCTTACAAGATTCAGTACACTGAAGAAATTAAATTGATACTGGCAAGAGCAGTGGGATTATTTTTCTTCTTTTAAGATACAAAACTATTCCCACGCACCTGCAACAAGCAAACTCATATGTCTGAGTGCTTTTCCTATTTTGAATAACAGCTATAGTAACATGTGGCTGTCAACAACATGAGCGCTGTTGTGATTTGGTGACTGCCGTCTTAGAAGCGCATGCAGAGCAGCTCACCCCATCCAAACAGGGTAAAGCCCCACAGGTATTTGGTGTCCGAGTAGAAGGCCATGAAAATGAGCCTGTGGAGGTACAGCCCTTCTACTAGGATCCAGTAGTAATTGGTTGTCAGGAAGTAAATGAAGAGCAACACAGTGATCTTGCATCCAACCTGGTAAAAACAACAGCTTGTTAAAAACATCCTGTAGTGCAGAGCCGTGTTCCAGTGGTAACACTTTCAGGTCCATACACATACCAGCAACCAGGGTTCAATCCCTGCATGCTCCCTTCTCACTATGTCTCCTCCTCGTCACTTATCTCCCACTCTAATCTATCTATCAACAAAGCACAAATGAAAGGATGTGATTGTTAGCTTAGCCCCACAAGATGAACCCCACAGAATGCTTTGTGACCGCGAAACATATCCCGACTGATTGAATTATTAGTCGTAGCATGGATATCAGATGTGTTGGTGCCTACATTTTTAGCTGCAAACAGATGTTTTTTCATCTATGCACAAAAAGCCACATCTGTATTATTTTTGTCATGATTTACCTGCAGAGTGAATAATATTTTTCTAGTAATACAAACTTAATAGTTAACTAAATTCTAGGTTTTTCTAGTAAGTAAAATTAAGTTCTGGGAAAAGAAAAACCATTGAATGCTATTCTCTTTCCCTGATGTTGGTCTGTCGTGATGGAGATATTTGTATAGAGGAAATTGCCCTGATGTTGGTCTGTCGTGATGGAGATATTTGTATAGAGGAAATTGCCGCCTGCCTGGGGATATCCTGACATACAAGAAAAGAGCAACCGAGGTCTTCACGTACATGACATTCTCAACCGTTGATCCTCTTTTCACAGTCATTTCCCACTGCGGCTAAGCTTAGACTCACAGTATGAGAAACAGTACGAAGAGACTGTTGATAAAGTTCAGTTCAAGCTGAGGATTATGAGGACGGCACAGAAAATGACTGATGCAGTGTTGTTTTCCATTGAAGTCATATGGCGTTGCCACCGCAAGGTCATCAACATTATCAAAGACGTTGGTTAGGTGTAGCAGTGTGGCGCAGCGGTAGTGCTGCAATCGACCATGCACGCATAGGAGTGACATGGGTTTGAATCCCCGCCCAGCCACTTTCTCCCCTCCACAAACTATACATCCACAGTATATCTACATTCTGAACTGTCTAAATAAAAATAAAACATCTGGGAAAAAGTCTCTGGGCCTGTCTGAATACCCCTACCAGCATTATAAATAGTACTCTGATGTAAAAACAAAGATTTATAGCATGTGACATTTCTAAAATGTATGCTGTAAAAGCAAGGATTTCATATATCTAGTATACATTCCCTAGGATGAAGTCACTGCACACTGAAGAGAATTGTCTTTCCAGACTCACGTGTTTGACTACAGCTAATAATCAGAGTACCAAAATGAACGAATGGCGGGAAACAACCCAATTGACTATTGCCTTGTAGCAGTCACTTCTGCCATTATGAAGTGCAGTCTAGTGAAGGAACACATATCACCTCCTCATTACCCGACACACTAGACCCACTGCAATTTGCATACTGCCCAATAGATCCACGGATGACGCAATCCCCTGCACGCTGCCCTATCCCAGCAGGACAAGAGGAATACCTACGTAAGAATGCTGTTCATTTACTACAGCTCAGCCTTCAACAACATAGTATCCTCTAAGCTCATCATTAAGATTGGGGCCCTGGGTCTGAACCCTGTGCAACTGGGTCCTGGACTTCCTAACGTTAGGCAACAATACCTCCACTACGCTGATCATCATCACAGGGGCTCCACGAGGGTGCTTGCTCAGACCCCTCCTGTACTCCCTGTTCACCCATGACTGCGTGGCTGTGCACAACTCCAACTTAATCATCAAGTTTGCTTAAGACACAACAGTGGTTGGCCTGATTACCAACAACAGCGAGACAGTCTACAGGGAGGAGGTGAAGGCCCTGGCGGAGTGGTGCCTAGAAAATAACCTCTCCATCAACGTCAACAAAACGAAGGAGCTGATCGTGGACTTCAGGAGACAGCAGAGGGAGCACGCCCCCATCCACAGTGCCGCAGTGGAGAAGGTGAAAAGCTTCAAGTTCCTCGCTGTACACATCACTGACAATTTGAAATGGTCCACCCACAGAGACAGACAGTTCTTCAGGAGGCTGGAGAAATTTGGCTTGGCCCCTAAGACCCTCACAAACTTTTACAGATGCACCACTGAGAGCATCCAGTTGGGCTGTATCACCGCCTGGTACGGCAACTGCACCGTCCACAACTGCAGGGCTTTCCGGAAGGGTGCTACAGTCTGCCCTCCAAGACATCTACAGCACCCGGTGTCACAGGAAGGCCAAGAAGATCATCAAGGACCTCAGCCACCCGAGCCACAGCCTGTTCACCCTGCTACCATCCAGAAGGTGAGGTCAGTACAGGTGCATCCAAGCTGGGACCGAGAGACTGAAAAACAGCTTCTATCTCAAGGCTATAGGACTGTTAAATAGTCACCACTAGCCGGCCTCCGCCCAGTAACCTTCCCTGAACTTTAGTCACTGTCACTAACCGGCTACCACCCGGTTACTCAACCCTGCACCTAGGAGGCTGATGCCCTATGTACAGTACATAGAAATTGAACACTGGTCACTTGAATAATGTTGACACTGTTTTACCCACTTCATATGTATATACTGTACTCTAGTCAATGCCTATGCTACTGTCACACCCTGACCATAGTTTGCTTTGTATGTTTCTATGTTTTGGTTGGTCAGGGTGTGAGCTGAGTGGGCATTCTATGTTACATGTCTAGTTTGTCTAGTTTTATGTTTGGCCTGATATGGTTCTCAATCAGAGGCAGGTGTTCGTCATTGTCGCTGATTGGGAACCATATTTAGGTAGCCTGTTTGGTGTTGGGTTTTGTGGGTGATTGTCCTTGTTCTGTGTGTTACTTTACACCAGTATTAGGCTGTTTCGGTTTTCGTGGTACGTTTATTGTTTTTGTATTTGATTCGTGTTTACTTTGTTTTCATTAAACATGGATCGCAATAGCCACGCCGCATTTTGGTCTGACTCTACTTCACCTAAAGAGAACCGTTACAGCTACTTAACTATTGCTATACAAATACTATTCTATCTATATACATGTCATCATATACATATATACACACACTGAACAAAAATATAAATGCAACATGCAATAATGTTACTGAGTTACAGTTCATATAAGGAAATCAGTCAACTGAAATAACTTCATTAGGCTCTAATCTATGGATTTCACATGACTGGTGAATCAGATATGCATCTATTGGTCACAGATACCGTAAAAAAAAAAGTTGGGGCGTGGATCTGAAACGAATCAGTATCTGGAGTGACCACCATTTGCTTCATGCAGTGCAACACATCTCCTTCGCATAGAGTTGATCAGGCTGTTGATTGTGGCCTGTGGAATGTTCTCCCACTCTTCTTCAATGGCTGTGCGAAGGAGAACTAAAAGACGCTGTCGTACACATCGATCCTGAGCATCCCAAACATGCTCAATGGGTGACATGTCTGGTGAGTATGCAGGCCATGGAAGAACTGGGTCATTTTCAGCTTTCAGGAATGATGTACAGATCCTTGCGACATGGGGGCGTGCATTACCATGCTAAAACATGAGGTAATACCGGCGGATGAATGGCACGACAATGGGCCTCAGTATCTTGTCACTATATCTTTGCATATTAAAATTGCCATCGATAAAATGCAATTGTGTTCATTATCTGTAGCTTATGCTTGCCCATACCATAACCCCACCACTACCATGGAGAACTCTGTTCACAACGTTGACATCAGCAAACCGCTCACCCACCCAAAGCCATACACGCTGTCTGCCATCTGCCCGGTACAGTTAAAACAGGGATTCATCCGTGAAGAGCACACTTCTCCAGCGTGCCAGTGTCCATCGAAGGTGAGCATTTACCCACTGAAGTTGGTTACGACGCCAAACTGCAGTAAGCTCAAGACCTTGGTGAGGATGACGAGCACGCAGATGAGCTTCCCTGAGATGGTTTCTGACAGTTTGTGTAGAAATTCTTCAGTTGTGCAAACCCACAGTTTCATCAGGTGTCTGGTCTCAGACTATCCCACAGGGAAAGAAACCTGATGTAGAAGTCCTGGGCTGGCGTGGTTACACGTGGTCTGAGGTTGTTAGGCTGGTTGGACATACTGCCAAAATCTCTAAAACGACATTGGAGGTGGCATATGGTAGAGAAATTAACATTGAATTCTCTGGCAACAGCTCTGGTGAACACTCCTGCAGTCAGCAGGAGTGTCACACAACACAACACAATTCTAGAGTGGCCTTTTATTGTCCCCAGCACAAAGTGCCCCTGTGTAATGATCATGCTATTTAATCAGCTTCTTGATATGCCACAGGTGGATGGATTATCTTGGCAAAGGAGAAATGCTCACTAACAGATGTAAACAAATTTGTGCACAACATTTGAGAGGAATAAGCTTTTTGTGCGTATGGAAAACTTCTGAGATCTTTTATTCAGCTCATGAAACATGGGACCACCAACACTTTACATGTTGCGTTTATATTTATGTTCAGTATACATCGTGAGACGCAGAAAACATGAAGATGCTCGAGGGGTGCTTGACGCCATCTGTCAAGCATGGTGAAGGCAATGTGATGGTCTGGGGGTGCTTTGGTGGTGGTGGTGAAGTGGGAGATTTGTACAGGGTAAAAGGGATCTGTATTCAGAAGGTGAACCTGGAGCAGGTTTTCATCAAGAATCTGTCTGTACTTTGCTCCGTTCCTCTTTGCCTCGATCCTGACTACTCTCCCTGTCCCTGCTGCTGAAAAACTCCCCACAGCATGATGCTGCCACCACCATGCTTCACCATAGGGATGGTGCCAGGTTTCCTCCAGACTTTGATGCATGGCATTCAGGCCAAAGAGTTCAATCTTGGTTTTGTCAGACCAGAGAACCTTGTTTCTCATGGTTTAAGAGTCTTTAGGTGCCATTTGGCAAACTCCAAGCGGGCTGTCATGTGCATTTTACTCAGGAGTGGCTTCCATCTGACCACTCTACAAATAAAGGCTTGATTGGTGGAGTGCTGCAGAGATGGTTGTCCTTCTGGAAGGTTCTCCCATCTCCACAGAGGAACTCTAGAGCACTGTCAGAGTAACCATCGGGTTCTTGGTCACTTCCCTGACCGAGGCCCTTCTCCCTTGATTGCTAAGTTTGGCCAGGCGGCCTGCTCTAGGAAGTCTTGGTGGTTCCAAACTTCTTCCATTTTAAAAATGATGGAGGCCACTGTGATCTTGTGGTCCTTCAACGCTGCAGACTTTTTTTGGTACCCTTCCCCAGATCTGTGCCTTGACACGATCCTGTCTTGGAGTTCTACAGACAATTCCTTGGTTTCTTGCTCTGACCTGCACTGTCAACTGTGGGACCTTATATAGACAGGCCTTTCCAAATCATGTCCAGTCATTTGAATCTACCACAGGGGGACTCCAATCAAGTTGTAGAAACATCTTAAGGATTATCAATGGATGCACCTGAGCTCGATTTCAAGTCTCATATCAAAGGGTCTGAATACTTATGTAAATGTGATATTTCAGTTTTTAATTTTGTATAAAAATTTGCAAAAATGTATATTGTCTGCAGATTGCTGATGCATTTAAAAATATATATATTTTAGAATAAGGCTGTAACGTAACCAAATGTGGAAATGGTCAAGGTGTATACCTGCCAAAGGCACTGTATATTTATACTCTGGACTCATTGATCACCCTAATATTTCTATATTTCTTAATTCCGTTCTTTTACTTTTAAATGTGTGTGTATTGTTAGATATTACTACACTATTAGAGCTAGGAACACAAGCATTTCGCTAAACCCACAATAACGTCTGGCTAAATATGTGTACGCGATCAATAACATTTTATGTGATTTAGATTTTCGATGTCTTGTATTCAATGTGTATTTATCAACCCCCCCTATGTTGTGCTGCTGACACTTGAGAGCAAGCTTTAAGTGCATTTCATACAACAAACAAACTGACCTTGCAGTTGAAGGGAAGAACATTACTGTACTCACAAACTGGGATTTGTCAAGAGGCTTAGCAGAGATGGTCTTGTAGTTGTCCATGAGCGCTGTGTCAAATTCCTGCAGATCTCCATTGGTGTGGAACACCTTGTCTTTGACAAAGATGATGACGGCACGCAGCATGAAGGACATGAACATGTGCATGTGGATGTAGTTCCTAGTGCAGTGGAGGCATCTGCATGGCAGGCAGACAGGTAAAACACTCAAGGCTCAACAATCAATATATTCAATCAATGAAATAGATTTTATAAAATCCTTTACATCAGTAGTTGTCACAAAGTGCTTTACCCAGCCTAAACTCCAAAGAGCAAGCAAAGCAGTAGCAAAAGGACAGTGGCTAAGAAAAACTACCTAGAAGGAAGAAACCTAGGTAGAAACTTCTAGGCATCTACATTTTTGGCATTTAAACCTAGTTGGTGTTCAGAGGAATTTGGAAATGTACTTTTAATACATATACATCATGAAGCCAAACTGC
Organism: Oncorhynchus nerka; assembly: GCF_034236695.1. NCBI lineage: Eukaryota > Metazoa > Chordata > Actinopteri > Salmoniformes > Salmonidae > Oncorhynchus > Oncorhynchus nerka. The sequence goes on along the minus strand of NC_088400.1, from coordinate 53,510,289 downwards.
ATTGAGTAACCTGAATTGAATAAAATAACCTAAATTTAGTAAAATACACTAAATTCCACGGTTTTTAAAATCAAAATGGTTCCCCACAATCAGTTTCCTCAGACCATTTGAGTTAGGTTTACAGTGTACTGTGTTTTTGTGTTTTTGAATTTAAACTTTATTTAACTTGTCAAGAACAAATTCTTATTTACAATGACGGCCTACACTGGCCAAACCCGGACAACGCTGGGCCAATTGTGCACTGCCCTATGGGACTCCCAACACAGCCAGTTGTGATACAGCCTAGATTCAAACCAGGGTGTAGTGACGCCTCTAGCACTGAAATGCAGTGCCTTAGACCGCTGAGCCACTCGGGAAATACTGAGGGAAGATGCTTGAGAGTAATACTTCCTTTTCTAATTGCATTCATGATATTTGCCAAGTCGCAATTGTAAATGAGAACTTGTTCTCAACTTGCCTACCTGGTTAAATAAAGGTGAAATAAAATAAATATTGACAACGTCTCCAACTCAACCAAGAATCAAAGTTAAAGAATAGGCCAAAATCTAGTCTAATAAAAGTTTAATTTGATTTAGTCCTATTCTTTAACTTGTACAAAAAGTGTTTTCCTCTGTTATTAGGGAATTATGGCAGTCCTATTCTTTAACTTTGATTCTTGGTTGAGTTGGAGACAAATCAATATTTAATATGTAGACAAACTGGAATTAAGGCCAGACTAAGTCAGTGGCACAAAAGATACATCTCATTAAATGTTGATACAGTGGGGCAAAAAAGTATTTAGTCAGCCACCAATTGTGCAAGTTCTCCCACTTAAAAAGATGAGAGAGGCCTGTAATTTTCATCATAGGTACACTTCAACTATGACAGACAAAATTAGAAGAAAAAAAAATCCAGAAAATCACATTGTAGGATTTTTAATGAATTTATTTGCAAATTATGGTGGAAAATAAGTATTTGGTCACCTACAAACAAGCAAGATTTCTGGCTCTCACAGACCTGTAACTTCTTCTTTAAGAGGCTCCTCTGTCCTCCACTCGTTACCTGTATTAATGGCACCTGTTTGAACTTGTTATCAGTATAAAAGACACCTGTCCACAACCTCAAACAGTCACACTCCAAATTCCACTATGGCCAAGACCAAAGAGCTGTCAAAGGACACCAGAAACAAAATTGTAGACCTGCACCAGGCTGGGAAGACTGAATCTGCAATAGGTAAGCAGCTTGGTTTGAAGAAATCAACTGTGGGAGATGATGATGTGCAAGTAGAGATACTGGGGTGCAAAAGAGCAAGAAGATAAAGAACAATGTGGGGATGAGGTAGTTGGGTGTGCTATTTACAGATTGAGGTACAGCAATTATTAGGAAATGGAAGACATACAAGACCACTGATAATCTCCCTCGATCTGGGGCTCCACGCAAGATCTCACCCCGTGGGGTCAAAATGATTACAAGAACGGTTAGCAAAAATCTTGTGAAGACTTACAGAAAACGTTTGACCTCTGTCATTGCCAACAAAGGGTATATATCAAAGTATTGAGATAAACTTTTGTTATTGACCAAATACTTATTTTCCACTATAATTTGCAAATAAATTCATTAAAAATCCTACAATGTGATTTTCTGGATTTTTTTTCACCTCATTTTGTCTGTCATAGTTGAAGTGTACCTATGATGAAAATTACAGGCCTCTCATCTTTTTAAGTGGGAGAACTTGCACAATTGGTGGCTGACTAAATACTTTTTTGCCCCACTGTATGTGGTTGTGTTGACAACCAAACACAATTCAGTTTTGCAATACAGTAAATAGCCTGTTAACTTTTCGATAAGTTAACAAATTATATGTTGTATTCACATCAACTAAACCCCCCAAAAAAGTTAAGAATAGGATTAAGCCAGTGGCTCAGATGAAACTATCCAAGAATTAGATATCCTTTAAAAAGTTGACATTTGGCTGAGTTGTCAACCAAACACAATTCAATAATCATTTTGTAATACAGCAAACAGCCTAAAGTTAAGGCTATCTTATGTAACAGTGTTAATTCAACCTTAAAATGAGTTACACATCCATGACCAAATGTTGAAGTTATAGCCTACTGTAACTATAAATGTCTTCTTATGTAATCAAAGAAAGTGTGCATGTTCAAGATAGCATGCAAAGGTCACAGGTCTGTGCAGATCTTTACAATTTCTATAATAACCTATGGAGAATCTTGAACAGCATTGATCACTTGCACTATGTACTTTTAATGTAATCTCATATGAAATCCAGGTCATTTGGTTGTGCTATTTGATTCATTTTATTTTTGTTTATTTTTATTTAACCTTTATTTAACCAGGTAGGCCAGTTGAGAACAAGTTCTCATTAACAACTGCGACCTGGCCAAGATAAAGCAAAGCAGTGCGACAAAAACAACAACACAGAGTTACACATAAACAAACGTAAAGTCAATAACATAATAGAAAAATCTATGTACAGTGTGTGCAAATGTAGAAGATTAGGGCGTTAAGGCAATAAATAGGCCATAGAGGTGAAATAGTTACAATTTAGCATTAACACTGGAGTGAGAGATGTGCAAGTAGAGATACTGGGGTGCAAAAGAGCAAGAAGATAAATAACAATATGGGGATGAGGTATTTGGGTGTGCTATTTACAGATTGGCTGTGTGCAGGTATATTAAGCTGCTCTGACAACTGATGCTTAAAGTTAGAGAGGGAGACATGTCTCCAGCTTCAGTGATTTTTGCAATTTGTTCCATGAAGCACAGTAATAATACATTAAGTGGTTGTATAAATATAAAATATGACATTGTATTCCATTGAAATGGCATGCTGTGCCCAGTGGGTCTTCAGGTAATACATTTTTTTTTCATCTGGGGGATGGCATTTCCAGGAGAATTTGGAGACGAGTCAAGATGATTGGGCAGGATATTTAGCTTTACTTGTTTGCTGTTTTTGGAAAATGGTGATGAACAGATGACGCCTACTGCTGTATGACCTCAGTGGCATTTACACAGGTGGATAGAGCACCAAAAACGTGTCATTGAAGGGAACACTGATACTAGGGAACATGTCTGTTCTGCAATGGTCTATGGCTGAAAGGAAATGACTGGTATAAGAATTAAAAAACAACAACAATTGTACACTTCTGGAGAAAGGACCAATTGTTGGGACACAAGGCTGTCTTACCTGAAGTAGCCTATGATGACAATGGCCCCTAGAAGAGAGATGAAGGACAGTGCATATCCAATGGTGTACATGACGTACAGCCGGTCAAAGAAGTCCTGCTAGAGACAAATGGATATCTTACAGGCCTGCTCAAAACAAAATCAAATCCAATTTAATTTTCCACATACACATGGTTAGCAGATGTTAATGCGAGTGTAGCGAAATGCTTGTGCTTCTAGTTCCGACCATGCAGTGTATCTGACAAGCTACACTGTTTACACCGGCAAAAAGTTACCTTAAAATAGAAGCTTAAAACCTACCGTTTTCCCAATGCCCCAGTGTAGCTACGCTGTTAGCGTGAGTCAGAGCAACTCAAGTATTGTCATCTGTCAAGTCTGCAACCACAACAATGTTAATTGGCATTTTTGGCGTGACTGAAGTGGTGATTGGGATTACCTTTTCCTCCTCTTGACCAGTTAAAAGGAATCTCAAGCAGTTGGAATAATTGGACCACGTTCGGTTCAACCCCTCCACAGAAACCCAGGAACCGTTGATGTCACACTTCCTGTATGCATGAGCTGGACACACACTGGTCTGGTCATTTACATTGCAACATACAGGTAACCGCCAAAACAAAGGAAACACCAACTTAAAGCGTCTTAATAGGGCGTTGGGCCACCACGAGCCAGAACAGCTTCCAAAGCAAACTTGGAATGGATTCTACACGTGTCTGGAACTCTAATGGAGGGACGCGACACCATTCTTCAAAAATAAATTATATAATTTGTTGTTTTGTTTGTGGGAAAACGCTGCCTCAGGCGCCGCTCCAGATCTCCCAAAAATTGGAATAGATTTATATACGGCCATGGGATATGTTTTGTTTGTGGCTGGAAAACAATTCAACACAAATGCTGGCCCAACTCAACTGTTTTCCACAGTTGTGTCAAGTTGGCTGGATGTCCTTTGAGTGGTGGACTATTTTTGACACACACGGGAAACTGTTGAGCATAAATAACCTAGCAGCGTTGCAGTTCTTGACACAAACCGGTGCGCTGGCACCTACTACCATACCCCGTTCAAAGGCACTTACAATTTTTGGCTTGCCCGTTCACCCTCTGAATGGCACACATACACAATCCAGGTCTCAATTGTCTCAAGGCTTAAAAATCCTTCTTTAACCGGTCTCCTGCCCTTCATCTACACTGATTGAAATGGATTTAACAAGTTACATCAATAAGGGATCATTGCTTTCACCTAGATTCACCTGATCATGGAAAGAGCAGGTGTTCCTAATGCTTTGTATACTCAGTGTATATTCTTCAAGAATCAATGGGTGTCTACCATTAATGTCCAAAAATTGATATAGCAACTAAATATTCTAGGTTTAAGTGTAAACAAATTAAAAAATAAAAATACTTTTCAAGAAAAAAAAGGCCAACTTTGAACCTAGCGCAAACGCTTAGTAAATCTGTCTCCATGAGTATAGCAAGTTGTAACGGCTTTCTAGGTGTGAAGGAGAGTCTTTCAATGTTTAATGAAAAAAATGTAAATACGAAATAAACAAAAACAATAAACGTTGAAAACCTATACTTGTAAACTAAATACATCGACAAACAAAGACACTAAGGACAATCACCCACGACAAACTAAATCTGTCTCCCAATCAGAGACAACGATAAGCACTATTGAGAACCAAGTGCCATAGACTTTGCTAGATAACCCCACTAGCTACAATCCCATAACCCCAAAACCCCAAGACACAATACCTCCATGATGGTTGAAGAAAAACACAAAATACTTAGACCAGGGCGTGACACAAGTGTGTTGCCTATCTATACCCCAATACCTTCATGGTTGAAGTCATAGATGTAGCTGGGGCAGGGGACCTTGGTTAACACTCCGGTGGATCCCTGGGGCCAACAGATCAGACCATCCCAGCCAGGGGGACAAAGATCATCTGGACATGTAGTGGGAAAAGGGAGTAAGGTAATGTTAGTGGTGGGCATCAATACTGATCATTTTATATGATATTGGTTTATTTGCATTTGATATCAATATATGGACGGCATATTATGACATTGGATTAACCTTCCTGTTAACTTGCACTATTATGTAAAAACCCATACTGTACATGACTGTTCCTGCATGAACAAACCCCTCTCATAGACCTTCTCACAGGCTCTCAACTTAGTGACTTAATTGCCTGCTTATGGGCCAATTCGTGGTGAATGGACTTATTTAAACTGTAGTTTTAACTTTCACATATGGTCCAATGAGCAATCAGAAAGCACTTGTCTGGATTTCACAGAGCCGTGGAGGTGAAAAGAAAAGTAAAAACAATGTTTTTATAAAACCAATATATACAGTGGGGAGAACAAGTATTTGATACACTGCTGATTTTGCATGTTTTCCTACTTACAAAGCATGTAGAGGTCTGTAATTTTTATCATAGGTACACTTCAACTGTGAGAGATGGAATCTAAAACAAAAATCCAGACAATCACATTGTATGATTTTAAGTAATAATTTGCATTTTATTGCATGACATAAGAATTTGATCACCTACCAACCAGTAAGAATTCCGGCTCTCAAAGACCTGTTAGTTTTTCTTTAAGAAGGCCTCCTTTTCTCCACTCATTACCTATATTACCTGCACCTGTTTGAACTCGTTACCTGTATAAAAGTCCCCTGTCCACACACTCAATCAAACAGACTCCAACCTCTCCACAATGACCAAGACCAGAGAGCTGTGTAAGGACATCAGGGGTAAATTGTAGACCTGCACAAGGCTGGGATGGGCTACAGGACAATAGGCAAGCAGCTTGGTGAGAAGGCAACAACTGTTGGAAGAAGTTCAAGATGACGGTCAATGTATTTATTTTCCTAACCTTTACTAACTAGGCAAGTCAGTTAAGAACAAATTCTTATTTTCAATGACGGCCTAGGAACAATGGATTAACTGCCTGTTCAGGGACCGAACGACACTAGATATTGATCCACTCAATGTAAGAAAGGGCAAATATCCAGCAGCGTGCACTCAGTCCACATCAATGTCATCAATAAAACACGTTCAAGAAGGATGAACATACTAAAACTCGGCTCCAAGGAGAAAATAATATTTCTTCCACTATGTCTATTTAAACCTCCGCTTGTAACCGCTTGTAGCCTAATGAATGAATGTAAAATACTTATTGTAATAATGGAGTCTATATCATACAACTGTTTCATGTCAACATAATTATAATATAATTTGTGCAATTTTAATTAATTTTATTAGAATACAACGCCTTTTGATTAAAATAAATATTAACATAATCAGGATAGGCTTGATTTAAATTACAATTTTAAACATGGACAATGTTCAGAAATATTGTACTTTTCTCTCTTAAAATGTCCATAACATTTACATTTTACATTTAGCAGACGCTCTTATCCAGAGCGACTTACAAATTGGTGCATTCACCTTATGACATCCAGTGGAACAGTAGTGCATCTAAATCTTTTAAGGGGGGAGAGAGGGATTACTTTATCCTATCCTAGGTATTCCTTAAAGAGGTGGGGTTTCGGTGTGTCTCCGGAAGGTGGTGATTGACATCCGCTGTCCTGGCGTAATGAGGGAGTTTGTTCCACCATTGGGGGCCAGAGCTAAATTACCTATTTATTTAGCATGCAGCGAACAGTAATATCTCTTTGTCAATAAAATCTAATGTATCAGTTTTGACTGGGCTGAGCGGGAACTGTACTTCCTCAGTGGTAGGGAGGCGAGCAGGCCAGAGGTGGATGAACGCAGTGCCCTTGTTTGGGTGTAGGGCCTGATCAGAGCCTGGAGGTACTGAGGTGCCGTTCCCCTCACAGCTCCGTATAACCCTACTGTATTAAACCAAGTTCAAATGGATTACATAAATATGAAACAAATTTTTTTTTTATACTCATGTACACCAACATGAGTTTTCAATACATAATGTATATGGAAAAATGCCACTGTAGATTTGTCGTGGTAAATGAGAATACTTTATTTCAGATGTATAGAATGATTCTCAAATACTGTTGATACAGCCATCCTTAGGTTGCTCAATTACCATCTTTGAAGTTAACAGCGACCTTGTTAACACTGACGGGAGTGGTAATATGATGGCTAATAATGGTTGCAACTGAGATCAGGTGTGTGGGTGATCTTAGCTCGTATTGATGGTTTAACGAGAGAACACCTGGCAGTAATACGGTGGCCAATAATGGTTAGAATTGGACCATTGCCTTTAAAGGGACAATCTCAGAATAAAACAGAGCTATATAATTGCTATATGTCATCAATTTAAAGGCCCAAATGGGTGAACCAATCACAAATGCCCCGTCATTTAAAATTGAAAAGAGAACGCAATCTTATAGGGGACCACAATATCATTTAGATCTGAATTAAGTTATCTGGAAAAACCAAATACAATAGACAAATACACCACTGATTGAGGGGAAGTGGGGTTATACAATTTTGTAAATGTTTATTTATTTTACTCTAATGAAAGGCAGCATATCATTTAGCCAATAAGTTGTTTCATTGATGTCATTTTGGTAACACTTTATTTTATCAAGGGTCCATAATAAACCATTTATATTGCATTTATAAAAAATTGTGTGATTAGTAAAGTCATTTTTCAGTCCCTAATCTAAAATGAGCACTATTTATACTTTTTAAATACCTTATAAATGTTTTCAGAGACCAGTGTAATTTCCTACAAAAAGATGCATGTCATTGGTAAACATTCCAGCAGTACCTGGTGTTGGATTCGAAATGTTGAACATTGAGATATTAAATAAATGATAGAGAAGAAGCATATAATATTAGGAGTGAAATAGACTGGGTTTTATGTCTGAAGTTAATGGTTCTCTGTAGAAAGCCAGATGGCGTGGGAATGTGTTGGGGTACGGGAGGAGAGCACTGAATTGATACAGCAAAGACAGATGGACATCTGTGGATTAGGTGAAGGAAGGGTTGAGGTCAGGAGGTGAAGTCAGATGCACCTGAAGTGAGTAATAAGGTTTTAATATCCTGTTACTCTTTTCCTGTAGAACCATAATATGAAATGATTGAAGAGAAGGAGGAGTGTCTTAAGTGGGATATATATATATATATATATGTGATGTGAGAAATGTTGGGTTGTTGGAATTACAGCTGTACAGAACTTTTGGACATAATTAAACTTTGTTAGCTTCTCTAGTGTCCATGTGTTATTTACTCTGAAAAATAAGAACCAAACACTGGTAAAAGAATAAGCACAAAAGACAGAATGTTTACATACGTTTGTAAACATTAGTGGATTCGGCTATTTCAGCTGCCCGGGTCAACAGTAAGTGCTCTTATTGTGAAGTGGAAATGTCTAAGCGCAACAATAGCTCAGCCACGAAGTGGTAGGCCACACAAGCTCACAGAACGGGACAGCCGAGTGCTGAAGCGGGTAGCGAGTAAAAATCCTCTGTCCTCGGTTGCAACACTCACTACCGAGATCCAAACTGCCTCTGGAAGCAACGTCAGCACAAGAACTGTTTGTGGAACCGCACCCAAGCCTAAGATCACCATGCGCAATGCCAAGCGTGAGCTGGAGTGACGTAAAGCTCACCGCCATTGGACTCTGGAGCAGTTGAAATGCAATTCTCTGGAATGATGAATCACGCTTCCCCATCTAGCAGTCCGACAGACGAATCTGGCTTTGGCGGATGCCAGGAGAACGCTACCTGCCCGAATGCATAGTGACAACTGTGCATTGGTGGAGTAGGAATAATGGTCTGGGGCTGTTTTTCATGGTTCGGGCTAGTCCCCTTAGTTCCAGTGAAGGGAAATCTTAATGCTTCAACATACAATGACATTCTATACGATTCTGTGCTTCCAACTTTGTGGCAAACAGTTTGGGGAAGGCCCTTTCCTGTTTCAGCATGACAATGCCCCCGTGCACAAAGTGAGGTCCATACAGAAATGGTTTGTCGAGATCGATATGGAAGAACTTGACTGGCCTGCACAGATCCCTGACCTCAACCCCATCGAACCCCTTTGGGATGAATTGGAACGCGGACTGCAAGTCAGGCCTAATTGCCCAACATCAGTGTCCGACCTCTCTAATGCTCTTAGCAAACTGTATTTTCATGTTGCCTCCCAGTGAAACCGTAATACTTCCGTAATGACGAAATTTGGATGGGTATCAGATGCTGGTCTGTTTATATTTAAACAGTCACCAAACAATACATACACTCTAATTAGCCATTATGCTCCAAAATCCGTTTTATGTTCTGATATTTCTATTCTCCCACCTGGTTTTAATGACTGGTAGATTCTGGATCAAACACACAAAGCGGTTTGTTTTTATCCAGCTCTCACACTGCTACAGAATGTGGGCAGACAATAATATGGAGAGCAGCAGCCAGAAAGAGAAACAACTGCGGGGTTGGGACTGGTAAATTGGCAGATTCAAATGAATGGAATAAATCCACATTTCAGCACTGACAGATTCTGTGGCTAGGGAGAAACACAGCATAATATCTGTGATCTTAAGTCATCTTTGTCTAATCAAATTGCAGTGGTATTCCAAGTAAATAAAGGCTTTTCAAGAAGTTCCTCCCTCCATTCGTCAAGAGTGCCTATATGGGAAAACTAAGATGAATTTTTAGAAATATTTTTGTTTACTAAGTGGTGGCCATCATCCCAGTTCTTTTCCCCCCTCCCTAAGACCACTTCTGTAGTTGTAGTTTTTTATCCATGCTGTATCAAAAGTTGTCTCGAGCCCCCAATTAAACATTTGGGGGTGGATAATAAATCATTTGGATAAATATCAGAACACAATTTTTTTGCTGAAAGCATTACTCAATTCAGTAAATCTCATGTTGAACATTGACTGACAATGTGAGGAAATGCAAGGAGTTCAGTGTGTCAAAGTGTACATGCAGCAGCACCATATCCAGTCTCTTTTACCAACTTCAATCTCTGAGTGAAGCCTGGGAGAATGTGGGCAGACGTGGAGCAGGCTAGAGTCTCAAAACACAACCCCCTTTCCAATACGCAGGAGGCAATAACAGGTAAAGTTATGGGATTTGGTCTCTCGAGAAAGGATGAAGTATGGTGGGTGGCTCTGCCATAAAGATCTGTCTGGATCCACCTGGAAACACGCTGGCCAATGGGGCTCTGGTAAAGCTAGGTAGACCAATCATCTGCTTAGTGGGTATCAATTACAGAAACACATACAAAAAAGTTGGTACATTTCCTATGCTGCCCAAAGAATAAAATTATGTACGTAAGTCAGTGTTTGCCCACCTGCAGGGTTGTGTGTAGAGATGTTCTGATGACACTCAACTTTGACATCATACAGTAGGTATATCTGCTCCAGTGCTGTGATGCCGACCTCTGGATGAACCTACAGAGTAGATTGCAGCATTGATTCAAAAAGTTGCCCCTTAGATGATAATCTTGGGTCAGATTAGCATTTCCCCCACTAATGGTTAAGGTTAGGATTGGAGAGGGGAAGCAGATCCTAGATATGTACCTAGGGGAATCTTCACCCCAGAGATCATTTGGATCTTATAGATGACAAGAACAGAAATGGTAAAGTGGCTTTGATATTAAAAACTTTGATAAAAATCTAATGTCATAATTACAGTGACATACATACTTCATAAATTAAAAACAAGTCACATACATCACAGTAAGCAATCGCCACATACACACATGCTGATGAACTGTGCTCATACTTCTGCCTCATTTAAATGCATTCAAGGAGACAGTGGATGTTGAGTACCAGTCAACAATGTATATGCAAACACTGACTGATGAGTATGGAAGCAGGCATGGCTGAATAACAATACATAACCGATGACATTTCCATATGAAATAGCACCAAAGGAAGAAACATCATGTGGGAAAAAGACATTGGATGATGGCCACCACTTTGTAAATGAAAATATTTAGAAAAATCCATCTTAGTGTTCCCATTATTTACAGAATAGATATTTTAAAAAGATAGACAGAGAGGAAATGGTAAAGGAGTAGAGGAATAGGGAATTGTGGATGCAAGAAAAAAGCAACCAAATTCATTATGCCAAGAACTTTGTCAACTAGACATAGGTTAACACTGTTCTGTCGAGGCATGGACTCTACAAGGTGTCAAAAGCGCTCCACAGGGATGCATCCCACAGTTGTGTCAAGTTGGCTGGATGTCCTTTTGGTGTTGGACCATTTTTGATACACAGGGGAAACTGTTGAGTGTGAAAAATCCAACAGCGTTGCAGTTCTTGAAACACTCAAACGGGCACATACTACCATACCCAGTTGAAAGGCACTTCAATATTTTGTCTTGTCCATTCACCTTCTGAATGGCACACATACACAATCCATGTCTGAATTGTTTCATGACTTAAAAATCCTTCATTAACATGTCTCCTCCCCTTCATCTATACTGATTGACATCAATAAGGGATCATAGCTTTCACCTTGATTCACCTGGTCAGTCTGTCGTGGAGAAGGTGTTCCTAATGTTTTGTGCACTCAGTGTATATCATCTAGCATCATATTGCTGGTAGCCTATGTAAAATGGTCATGCAAATTCCGTATGTGTATGGTTTATTATATGAACAGTGTAGGCTCCTGTAACAAAACAGGGGTAAACCCTATGGATTAATTCCTCTACAAAAAATACATAAACAATATCACTCGATTGGCTAGCCTACTTACCTGTGCGTAAACGTGTAGGTAAACTGCATTCCAGCATAAAATAAACTTCGCAAAGTTCATTTTGAAGATAATTGGTGGACAACGTTGCATACAAAGGTTTCGATAAACTCAAAAAACAGCTGTGTTTTTGAAGCATGCAGTAGTTCAGTTGTTGTGTCAAACTCGTGCTAGTCCGACTGTAGGTAGCCTAGCCCACTCTGTGTATTTCCATCCAACGCTCGTGGAAGTCTGTTGAAAGAGGATTTCAGGGGAAAGGGCGCAGAAATAGCGTAGCATTGGTCAGAGTTTTTATGTCTTCCGTCTGAAATAAGGATGTACCACAAACTTGTTCAAAAAGTTTACTGATCACTTGTGTACCTTAAAATATATCGGCTATATGACTGGCCATTCAGGCTACTTGTGTCCTGTTGTAGTTTTTTTAAATCTGAAACACCATTTTAGTAGGCTAAATTTGCTTTACAGAGACAATTTGGGCATGTTATCTCGTCTAGGGGCCACGAACGTTAACTGCCATTAAACATTAAAAATATATTTGTTAAACACGAATTAATATTCATTACGGTCAAAAAGTCGCAAGAAAATTCCAACCATAATTATCCATAGGCTAGACGGGTAAAATCGAGTTTGCTGCTGACACCTGACAACCCAAATAACTATTCATCTCTACTGTAGCCTAGCCAACCTACCTATAACTGCATTTCTCGGCTGAGCGTGAGTAGTGGTGCTATCTATCTGTGGTGCTGGTATTTTGCGATGTGAGAAGAGATGTAGGCACGATTCAGTGTGTGTTCGGTCATGAGTGTCTTAAAAACGAATTTACATAAAATTTAAATAAATGCATTTTGGGAAAGTCATGAGTGTCTTAAAAAAATGACCAAATGAAAAATTAATGTTTTTTTGAGAACAAATTGTTTGCAAACAATATTGTCCATGTAGAATCTTGGTAAAACTCAAGAGTTTGTCAGATTTTGTCAAATTTTCTGTGTGAACAGGTTACAGCGTTCAGAAATCTTGAAGCTACAGTCTGTGATTGAAAGTGCATCACTTTTTTGATAAAGCCATTGATTCTTGACAAATGTAACATAGAAATGCCTCATGAGTTTAGATCAACGGTTTTACCCCATCAGAACCCAAATTGTAAGCTTGTTTTACATTTTTTTTGTAAATAATGTATTAAACACTGTATAGCTTCAAAACATGGTTTAAACTATAATTTTGATCTCATGGATGGTCAGTCCTTGCATCCATATCTCTGTCGAGGTCATTCCATGTAAAAAAAGACCCATGAGCACCCAAGACCTTACCCGACACACTAGACCTACTACAATTCGCTGATCGCCCGACAGATCCACGAATGATGCAGTCGCCATTGCACTAAACACTGCCCTATCCCAGCTGGACAAGAGAAATTCCTATGTACGAATGCTGTTCATTGACTACAGCTCAGTCTTCAATACCATAGTGCCCTCCGAGCTCATCACTCAGCTCAGGGCCCTGGGTCTGAACCCCTCCCTGTGCAACTGGGTCCTGGACTTCCTGATGGGCCGACCCCAAGTGGTAAAGGTAGACAACAACACCCCCGCCATGCTGATCCTCAAAACGGGGGCCCCACAAGGGTGCGTGCTCAGCCCCTTTGGTACTGCCTACTCCCCCATGACTGCCTGGCCCCGGCCGTTTCTAACTCAGTCATTAAGTTTGCTGATGACACAACAGTGGTATCCTGATTACCAACAACAATGAGAGCCTACAGGGAGGAGGTGAGGTCCCCAGCTGAGTGATGCCAGGAAAATGTGTTTTTTACCAGTCGGTTTTTATGTTAGAGCATTTCACTTGTTTCAAGCTTTTTTGTCCTTAATTATCTTAATAACTTGTTACTAGGATTTTATTACTGGTTCTGAGTAACTTAATGCTTGAATCTAAAATTACCAGAATTATAAAGCTGTTTGATCAACACTGACAAGTGCAAAACTGCTTTGTCGAAGTCAGAATTTCTTCTTTCAAGCATCCTATCCTTTTCATCTCTTCACATATTAAGAACAGATAATGACCAAATGGAGTTCACTGTTTTATTGTCAATCTTACACACAGCACAGCAATCATGTAGACAAAATACAGTACAGAACAAAGACAGTACACTTTTCATATCTGGGGAAAACACTGAGTAATTTGAACTGTTGTACAATTCTATTACATCCCCAAGATGGTATTTGTGTCACGATAGTTATAATGAATATCGGACCAAGGCGCAGCGTACGTAGAGTTCCATATGTTTAATTGAAATGAAACTCACAAAAACAATACAGAGAAGAAAACGAAAACGTGAAGTCATGGAGTGATCACAGGCCACTACACACAAACAAGATCCCACAAAACACAGTGGGGGAAATGGCTGCCTAAATATGATCCCCAATCAGAGACAACGATAAACAGCTGTCTCTGATTGGGAACCATACCAGGCCAACATAGACTTACAATAACCTAGATAACCCACCCTAGTCACACCCGACTTAACCACCATAGAGAATAAAAGGCTCTCTATGGTCAGGGCGTGACAGTACCCCCCCCCAAAGGTGCGGACTCCGGCCGCAAAACCTGACTCAATAGAGGAGGGTCCAGGTGGGCGGCTCCGGTGCAAGGCGAAGTACCCACTCTGCTCGTGGATATGGAGCCGGGTAGAACGCCGTGCCAGGACTGGGCATCAGTGTAGAGGAGGGCCGCGGCCATGGAGCTGGGTTGTACACCGCACCCGGACTGGGCACCGGCTCCAAAGAAGGCTCCGGCCATGGAGCTGAGTTGACCACCGTGCCTGGACTGGGCACCGGCGCAGAGGAAGGCTCCTGCCATGGAGCGGGACTGGACGCCATGCCTGGACTGGGCATCGGCGCAGAGAAGGACTCCTGCCATGGAGCTGGACTGGGCGCCATGCTCAGACTGGGCATCGGCGCAGAGGAAGGCTCCTGCCATGGAGCGGGACTGGACGCCATGCTCGGACTGGGCATTGGCGCAGAGAAGGACTCCTGCCATGGAGCTGGACTGGACGCCATGCTCGGACTGGGCATCGGCGCAGAGAAGGACTCCTGCCATGGGGCTGGACTGGACGCCACGCTCGGACTGGGCATCGGCGCAGAGGAAGGCTCCTGCCATGGAGCAGGACTGGACACCATGCTCGGACTGGACCTCGGCGCAGAGGAAGGCTCCTGCCCTGGAGCTGGAGGTTCCGGACAGTGGACCGTCGCAGGAGGTTCCGGACAGTGGACCATCTCAGGAGGTTCCGGACAGTGGACCGTCTCAGGAGGTTCCGGACAGTGGACCGTCACAGGAGGTTCCGGACACTGGACCATCTCAGGAGGTTCCGGACTGGGAACCGTCGCCGGAAGCTCTGGACTGGGAACCGTCGCCGGAAGCTCTGGACTGGGAACCGTCGCCAGAAGCTCTGGACTGGGAACCATCGCCGGAGGCTCTGGACTAGGAAAAGTTGCCGGAAGCTCTGGACTAGGAAAAGTCGCCGGAAGCTCTGGACTGGGAACCTTTGCCGGAAGCTCTGGACTGGGAACCGTCGCCGGAAGCCTTGTGCGTGGGGCCAGTACAGGTGGCACCGGACTGGTGACACACACCTCAGGGCGAGTGCGAGGAGCAGGCACAGGACGCACCTGACTGGGAAGACGCACTGGAGGCCTAGTGCATGGAGCCGGCACAGGACGTACTGGGCTGTGGAGGTGTACTGGAGACCTGGTGCGTATAGCCGGCATCAATGGTACTGGTTCGATGACCTAGCTCGCATGGCAAGTGCGAGGAGCTGGCACAGGACGTACTGGGCCGTGGGGGCGCGCTGGAGGTCTGGAGCGTAGAGCTGGCCCAACGTGTCCTGGACAGATGACAACCTTCACACGGAAAGTGCGGGGGGCTGGCACAGGACGCACTGGGCTGTGGATGCGTACTGGAGACACGGTGCGTAGAACCGGCACACATTGTACCGGAACACTGACACTCTCCTCAAAGCGAGTGCGGAGAGCTGGCACAGGTGGCATCCGATGGCTAACACGCTCCTCAGGGCGACTGTCTTGCCTCTCCAGTCAAACCAACAGCTCTCTCTCATCAATCTCCTCAACTTTCGCCAACCACTCCTCGCTCAATCTATCCCAATATTCCTCCTCGGTCTCTGACTCACACCTCAGCGTCGCCAAAATTTTTTTGGGGCTGTCTTTTGGGTTTGCGTCTTGGCCGCGAACCCTGGCGTCGTCACTGTCCTTCCCTCACCGCTTGCGTCTGCTTCCACGGAAGGCTTTCGTCTCCAGCCATAATTCCCTCCCAAGTCCAGGATGTCTTCTCCTCCTTTATCTCCTCCCAAGCCCAGGATACCTTCTCTTCCCGGGCACGCTGCTTGGTCCTGTTGTGGTGGGATCTTCTGTCACGATTGTTATAATGAACGTCGGACCAAAGCGCAGCGTACGTAGAGTTCCACATGTTTAATTGAAATGAAACTCACAAAAACAATAAACGCCCTAACCATCCCCAATCAGAGACAACGATAAACAGCTGTCTCTGATTGGGAACCATACCAGGCCAACATAGACTTACAATAACCTAGATAACCAACCCTAGTCACACCCCAACCTAACCACCATAGAGAATAAAAGGCTCTCTATGGTCAGGGCGTGACAATTTAACTTGTACATAAGCTTGGCTCTTGTTGCTAATTGTGTAATAAGAGGTCAAATCAACCAGCTTTTCAGCATCCACTAATTCAGTGGCATGTGCAAAGTGTGGGAGCACAACTTGGTAAGCCATGACATTTCTATCAAAGCATATAGTTTAAAATGGTACATATTCCACTAGAATCGACAAAAAAGAAGTCTGTCATATTACCATTCAGTACTTTGGCAAAGATCATGGACTTCTGAGTTATGTATTTATTACAATTTATCACAAGCCATTTGACTGATACAGCAATTTATCATTGAAACCTAGGATGTCCCTCAATTTTCCACGTAAATATTGTAGATCTTTAACCTCTCCCTTTCTGTCACGACTTCTGCCGAAGTCGATGCCTCTCCTTGTTTGGGCGGTGCTCGGCGGTCGACGTCACAGTTCTTCTAGCCATCATTAATCCATTTTTCATTTTACATTGGTTTGTCTTGTCTTCCTACACACCTGGTTCCATTACATGTTGTGTATTTAATCCTCTGTTTCCCCTCATGTCCTTGTCAGAGATTGTTTGTTTTGTATGTTCGTGTATTATGTATTGGTGCGTGACGGGTTTTTGTACCCACTTTTATTTATCTTGTATTTTTGATTATGGGGTTTTGTTAAGTCTATTAAACGACTCCATTTATACCAAGTTTGATTCTCCTGTGCCTGACTTCCCTGCCACCTACACACACGTCATTACACTTTCATTTGAAAAAATTGGGTGCATTGAAATGTCAACATTTTGGCAGCATTCATATATTTGGGTCTGATTAATCAAAGACTTGCACATATTTAAAAAAAATTGAGCTTGGAAGTCCATTGTTTAAAGAAACAATATTTAGACTCGAACCGCATACACATATGTCTTACCATTGGACCCAGTGATTTTATATATGATGGCAAATGTATCATATAATGCTGTTTAGGTGTAACATTGTGGTCTGGAAAAAGCTCCTTCCAATGCTTCAAATGATTTTCAATGAGTAACTTCAACCTAGACACAGTCGCAATGGAAGAACAGGTGCAAATACTATCTGTACAATCTCTATTAGCTTAATTATCAGTTGTATGTGTCACACCCTAGCCATAGAGATGCTTTTTATTCTCTATTTTGGTTAGGCCAGGGTGTGACTAGGGTGGGCGTTCTATGTTCTTTTTTCTATGTTTTTGTATTTCTTTGGTTTTGTCCGGGTATGGTTCTCAATCAGGGACGGCTGTCTGTCGTTGTCTCTGATTGAGAACCATACTTAGGTAGCTCTTGCCCACATGGGGTTTTTGGGTAGTTGTTTTCTGTGTCTGTGTTTTCACCTTACAGAACCATTTCGATGTTTGTTATTTTGTATTTTTCATATAATAAATTTAACATGGACACGTACCACACTGCATTTTGGTCCGATCTATCATATTCCTGTTCCTCAGATGAAGATCGTTACAGTATGTATGCATTGACTTCCAAACTCTCCAAAACAAATGGCAATATCCTTAGCAGGACAAGCATTTTCTCAGATGATTGTTTTAGTTTACCATCACTTGACGTTAATGTACTAACATAAATTGGGGGTGGCCGATCTCTAACATCTAGAGAGGGGAATAAGGGAAACCAAGAATAGCAGAATTCAGTCCAGATCAATCTGTCCTGACTCAACAAGATGATTCAAAACATATTTGATTTCCAATGGGGCTATGCCCTCCAGAATTACATACACAATGTATTGTGGAGTTTGTTGTATAATTTCAAAGGCTGGGAACTCAACTAACTTGCTCCTTCTATTGATCCCATATGTTGTTCTCAGGCTGTTGCGAAGCAAGTCCGTCTTTGCCTTTTCTATTTCATCACACTGTCTGACATGCTTCTCCAATGTCCTTTAGTATATGCATCCTCATTGAAGTGTGTCTGCATGTTCTCAAAAGAACACTCACAGTGTCTGTGCTTACTGTAGGCAAAGCCCACACCCTCTCTGAACCCTGCTAGTTCATGTAGTGTCAGGATGTCTCCACAGAGAGAGACCATGGCACCATATATCGTTTTCTTTCCATTAATAGTTTGCATTTTAACCACCCAATGTAACCATGTCTTCCTTGATTCTATTCAATAGTACATCTACATCAGATTGACGGAGGTCTGCTGATCTAGCCATGGCAAGTAGCTTGATAGCAGCCAGTTTAGACCTGTATTTTGGATTTATATTTCCTAGGGTGTAGTACAGCATTAACAACTTGTTTTTTTTATGCAAAGGATCCTAGTGGGTTACAGATCTCTTCATCTGTGTACATTTTTTATCTCTGAAAATAAGGGATGTGATTTTAGAAGAGCACCATCAACAATGTCATGAAAACAACTTTCAGCCAATGTAAACTGAGCTTTTTGGATATAAATATGAACTTTATCGAACAAAACATACATGTATTTTGTAACATGAAGTCCTATGAGTGTCATCTGATGAAGATTATCAAAGGTTAGTGATTCATTTTATCTCTATTTCTGCTTTTTGTGACTCTCTTTGGCTGGAAAAATGGCTGTGTTTTTCTGTGACTAGGTGTTGGATTTGAATTTGGCACCCTGCAGTTTCACTGGCTGTTGGCGAGGTGGGATGTGTCCCACATATTTCAGAGAGGTTTTAATAACACGGTCCTGTCTAAATGTTGTTGCAACACCAGCAAAAGGGTCAATGAGATTGTCAAATATAGCCATCTCATATTTTTCAAGTTGACCTGATGTGCTTCCTGAATGCTTCTTTAGCACTCCCTCCATCTGCTTCCTGAGGTTGCCCATTAGTAATGATTGATATTGCTGTAACCCAGCAACAATGACATTCATATATATATATATATATATATATATATATGAGAGAGAGAGACTAGCACTGAGAATGAACAAGGTGGACAACCTAGCACTGAGAATGAACTCAACCATCACTGAACTACTACAAAATGCCCTGCATAATGTAACTAACCACGATGCTTGGTTCTGGCATTTATCCCCAAACCAGTGTCATGTGTTGTCAGATCCTTAAAAAAAGTGGACATTGAATGTAGTATCCTGACATGTGCAGGCTGGACATTACTAGTTCATGACAAGTAGAATGTTTGTGACAGGAGAAGTGGTTATGAATGCTATTAGTATAGCCAAGTACTTAAAAAAAATATATGGTCATTTTCAGTAGATTGCCACCACCAACCAAGTAACTTACTTGTTGCACTGTGACAGCTCCATGTTGGTCAATGCCCCTTTGCCCTTCATCTGAGTCAGGTGTATGGAGTTGCTGATCAGTGATGCTGGAGTTAGCTAGAAGCTGATTGGGTTGAATGTTGTCCTGTGTACCACACATCAAAGAAACAGATTATTATTTGAAATTGTATTTAGTTTCACCAATAGGGGGCAATGTTACCCAAAACATCACTGCTCTAGAGGAGATCTGCATGGAGGAATGGGCCAAAATACCAGCAACAGTGTGTGAAGACTTACAGAAAACATTTGACCTCTGTCATTGCTAACAAAGGGTATATAACAAAGTATTGAGATAAACTTTTGTTATTGACCAAATACTTATTTTCCACCATAATTTGCCTTTTTTTTTTTTTTCATTTTGTCTGTCATAGTTGAAGTGTACCTATGATGAAAATTACAGACCTCATCTTTTTAAGTGGGAGAACTTGCACAATTGGTGGCTGAATAAATACTTATTTCAAGATGATTGCAATAGCATTGGATGCCAAATTTAAGCACATTTTCCTACATATTAAATATTTTCTTTGTATGCAGACAAATGTATTTGTTTTTAGTCTGGCCACACTAGTTTAAAAATTTGTTTGCGTACCTTGAGACTAGATATTTTTGATTTTTATTTTGACTTATTTTAAGTAATATTTCCCCAATTGTATTGCTTTTTTTTCTTGTTTTTGAGAGCTGACTTTTTGCAGTGCATCGTCGGGGCTCCAGTGAAGGAGGGTCAAAAGCTTCAAGTTCCTCGGCATGCACGTCACTGACAACCTGAAATGGTCCCTTCACACAGACAGCATGGAGAAGAAGGCACAACAGTGCCTCTTCAACTTCCGAAGGCTGAAGAAATTGAGAGCATCCTGTCGGGCTGTATCCGTATCACCCTCTGGTAGAGCAATTGCACCGCCCGGTGTCACAGGGAGGCCAAAAAGATCATCAAAGACCTCAGCCACCCACGCCACAGCCAGTTCACCCCGCTATCATCTAGAAGGCTTAGACAGTACAGATATGCATCAAAGCCGAGAACGAGAGACTGAGATACAGCTTCTTCCACCAGGCCATCAGACAGTTAAACAGTCACCACTACTCTTATAGAATGACCACACGCGTCGCGTCGCGTAAATTTAGAAATCTGTTATTCAATTATTGCTCCCACACTCCTCGTGCGCGCCAACGAGGGACTGCGTTGCCAAGGGCTAAAATAGAATAAGTTATATTTCTGAAACAGATCGCGCTGCAAGTCCTGCCTCTCCCATCTCCTCATTGGTTTATAGAAGCAGGTACCCACGCACCATCTCCTCATTGGTTATACCCACGTAGGTGACTGAAAGACGAACTAGGTCAGTGGCAGTAATGCACCTAATTTATGAAAGTTGCCAATCGCAATACAAAGTCAAGAGAATTATAAGCCTGGAAGGATGAGAGCTGACTAGAAACGATTCGGTTGACCATTTTATGTGTGGATTAATTGGCGGAGTGGAGGACCTTGTGCATTTCAGGTAAAATAACAACTCAATGTTTATATCCCAGGACAAATTAGCTAGCAACAGCAAGCTAGCTAAATAGGACAAATTAGCTAGCAAGTACTAGCTAAATTGCCATAAATGTTTAATGCTTTTCGACCTGTCCCCAAATTAATATAATTGGTTAGGAGTTTGTTTTGATATTTTAACCTGCGTGTCGTGATCACTTTTGGTGTGGGGGGACAAAATACATTTATACACGATGGCGCACACGCACAGCCGGTTTGGGTTCCGTGTTCGTCACTGTTCTAGCCTGTTACCACCCGGTACTCTACCCTACACCTGCTGCCCTATGTGATTGAACACTGGTGACTTTAATAATGTTTACAAATGTTTACATACAAAACATACCATTATATGTATAAATATATACATTATATGTACAGTACCAGTCAAAGGTTTGGACATACCTACTCATTCAAGGGTTTTTCTTTATTTTTACTATTTTCTACATTGTAGAATAATAGTGAAGACATCAAAACTATGAAATAACACA
The DNA here is from genome assembly GCF_034236695.1 of Oncorhynchus nerka. Taxonomy (NCBI): domain Eukaryota; kingdom Metazoa; phylum Chordata; class Actinopteri; order Salmoniformes; family Salmonidae; genus Oncorhynchus; species Oncorhynchus nerka. The sequence continues at coordinate 53,488,489 of NC_088400.1, read as the reverse complement.
TGGAATCATGTAGTAACCAAACAAGTGTTATATTATAAAGTGTTATATTTCAGATTCTTCAAAGTAGCTACCCTTTGCCTTGATGACAGCTTTGCACACTCTTGGCATTCTATCAACCAGCTTCACCTGGAATGCTTTCCCAAGTCTTGAAGGAGTTCCCACAAATGCTGAGCACTTGTTGGCTGCTTTTCCTACACTCTGCAGTCCAACTCATCCCAAACCATCACTCCTTCTTGTTAAAATAGCCCTTACACAGCCTGGAGGTGTGTTGGGTCATTGTCCTGTTGAAAAACAAATGATGGTCCCAATAAGAACAAATGGGATGGCGCATCGCTGCAGAATGCTGGTTAAGTGTGCTACACCATCACACCTCCTCCTCCGTGCTTCACTGTGGGAACCAAACATGCGGAGATAATCCATTCACCTACTCTGCATCTCACAAAGACATGGCGGTTGGAACCAAAAATCTCAAATTTGGACTCATCAGACCAAAGGACAGATTTCCATCGGTCTAATGTCATTGCTCGTGTTTCTTGGCCCAAGCAAGTCTCCTTTTCTTATTGGTGTCCTTTTGAAGTGGTTTCTTTGCAGCAATTCGACCATGGAGGCCTGATTCACGCAGTCTCCTCTGAACAGTCGATGTTGAGATGTGTCTGTTACTTGAACTCTGTGAAGCATTTATTTGGGCTGCAATTTCTCAAGCTGGTAACTCTAACGTATTCTCTGCAGCAGAGGTAACTCTGGGTCTTCCTTTCCTGTGGCGGTCCTCATGAGAGCAAGTTTCATCATAGCACTTGATGGTTTTTGCGACTGCACTTGAAACTTTACAAGTTCTTGAATGTTCCGTATTTACTGACCTTAATGATGGACTGTCGTTTCTCTATGCTTATTTGAGCTGTTCTTGCCATAATATGGACTTGGTCTTTTATCAAGGTGGGCTATGTTCTATATACCACCCCTAACTTGTCACAACACAACCGATGAGTAGGTGTAACCAAACATTTGACTGGTACTGTATATAAATGCATATTCCGGTCTCTGACATTGCTAGTTCTGATATTTCTTCATTTCTATTTATTTTCTGGATTATTTACATTTTTACATTTAAGTCATTTAGCAGACGCTCTTATCCAGAGCGACTTACAAATTGGTGCGTTCACCTTAAGACATCCAGTGGAACAGCCACTTTACAATAGTGCATCTAAATCTTTTAAGGGGGGTGAGAAGGATTACTTTATCCTATCCTAGGTATTCCTGAAAGAGGTGGGGTTTCAGGTGTCTCCGGAAGGTGGTGATTGACTCCGCTGTCCTGGCGTCGTGAGGGAGTTTGTTCCACCATTGGGGGGCCAGAGCAGCGAACAGTTTTGACTGGGCTGCGCGGGAACTGTACTTCCTCAGTGGTAGGGAGGCGAGCAGGCCAGAGGTGGATGAACGCAGTGCCCTTGTTTGGGTGTAGGGCCTGATCAGAGCCTGGAGGTACTGAGGTGCCGTTCCCCTCACAGCTCCGTAGGCAAGCACCATGGTCTTGTAGCGGATGCGAGCTTCAACTGGAAGCCAGTGGAGAGAGCGGAGGAGCGGGGTGACGTGAGAGAACTTGGGAAGGTTGAACACCAGACGGGCTGCGGCGTTCTGGATGAGTTGTAGGGGTTTAATGGCACAGGCCATTAATCCAAGATTATGTGAGTATTGTTTCTTAATGCTAGGTATTACTGCATGGTTGGAGCTAGAAACACAAGCATTTTGCTGCACCTGCGATAACATCTGCAAATCTGTGTACACAACCAATAAATTGGATTTGAGCGCCAACATGTGAAGTTTAGAAGAGCATATGGCATTTGGTGTCAAATAAAGCTAAGATTCTATTATTGGGGGAAATTAAGGCATAGATACATTTTTCAACCATTTCCCATCTTAAAAATGTAAAAGGGGTCTTAGAAATCATCTCCTAGAAGAAGTCTTAAAAGGTATTAGAAATACATAAAAACACAATAATCTTGAAGTAAAGGCCCCTGCAAACTAATAATTTATACTAATTTATACTTAGTTTTGCATAAATTATTTGCCTTCTATAGGTTTAAGAAATATTGTCTAGTGTCTTCTGTTACCGTCATTCTGTTACCGGGTGTTGAGTCAACCTTGCTTACTGTAGTTCAATAACCAAAATATTTTTTTTTAAACTCAAGGTGTCCTTTCATAGCTGACACCCCACTTTTTCTGCAGACATATTTGAATCTTTATTCAGACTAGATATTTCACAGAATTTTGGGAAAATGTGGCTACGTAAAAAACTGAGGGAGATTTAGTTTGCCAAGCTTTGCATCTGCGCTGTTCCTCAAGTAAATGTGTTAAGTAAAATTGTTAAAGTAGACTTCTGCACACTGTATACAGTGCCTTCAGAAAGTATTCAACCCCCTTGACTTTTTCCACATTTTGTTGTGTTACAGCCTGAATTAAAAATTGATCGAATTTAGATTTTGTGTCACTGGCCTACACACAATACCGCATAATGTCTAAGTGGAAATGTGTTTTTACACATTTTTACAAATTCATTCAAAATGAAAAGCTGAAATGTCTTGAGTCAATAACTATTTAACCCCTTTGTTATGGCAAGCCTAAATAAGTTCAGGAGTACAAATGTGCTTAACAAGTCACATAATAAGTTGCATGGACTCACTGTGTGCCAAAATGGTGTTAAACTGGATTTTTGAATGTCTACCTCAGCTCTGTACACATACAATTTTCTGTAAGGTCCCTCAGGCAAGCAGTGAATTTCAACCACAGATTTAAGGACAAATACCAGGGAAGTTGTCCAATGCCTCACAAAGGGCGGCACCTATTGGTAGATGGGTAAACATTTTATAAAGTAGACATTGCACATCCCTTTGGGCATGGTCAAGATATTAATTACACTGTAGATGATGTATCAATATACCTAATCACTACAAAGATACAGGCGTCCTTCCTAACTCAGTTGCTGGAGAAGAAAAATGCTCAACATGAGACCAATGGTAACTTTAAAACAGTTACTGAGTTGAATGGCCGTGATAGGAGAAAACCGAGGATAGATCAACAACAATGTAGTTACTAACTCAAATGACAGAGTGAAAAGAAGGAAGCCTGTACAGAAAAAAAATATTCCAAAACATGCTTCCTGTTAGCAATAAGGCACTAAAGTAAAATAGCAAAAAATGTGGCAAAGAAATGAACTTTATGTCCTGAATACAAAACATTATGTTTTGGGCAAATCCAACACAACACGTCACTGAGTACCACTCGTCAATTTTCAAGCATGGCGGTGGCTGCATCATGTAATGGGTATGCCTGTTGTCGGCATGGACTAGGGACTTTTTTAGGATAAAAATAAATGGAATGGAACTAAGCACAGGCTAAATTTGTGAGGAAAAGCTGGTTCAGTCTGCTTTCCAACAGACACTGGGAGACAAATTCACCTTTTGTGAAGTACAAACAACAGAGGGTATAGGAAACCTTGGTCCTGGAGTTCCTCGGTTATTTCAGGGTTTTTACAGTCCACCTCTAGACCTGGGAGGCCAGGTAGGTATATTCAATTCAATACAACTGCATTTATCCCTCCAGGGGCAAGAAAGGCAAGCCAGTTACAAGTACAGTATCACAATCAACATCACACCCTCCAAATAAAAAATACAATACACAACACAACTCATTCCCCAATACAATACATAAAATACAATACAATAACATATTCATTGGTGGAATTCAGCCTGGTTGGAACTAAATACTGCTGTATCTGTGGTATGTTCGGACCAGGGTTGCCTATACGCAAATTAGAAGCAAATGGTCTAAAATGTGTGACACAACTGTTTGCCAGAAGCCTGTTTTTTGGTAAGGGTACCTCTGCACTACATCATACATCAAGTTCATTTGACATGACGACTAAAACTGCTCCTCTGATGTCATATCCATTTACAGGAAGTCCCTGTCTTTTGTGGAAAACAGAATCCAAAGAGACCACTAGAGTTGTCCTGATAAGTACGCTGGCATTGTGCTAATGGACTCTATCTCTGTCATATATTCATTCATACTATCTAAGTGGGTTTTGTGTAAAAAGGAAAAAAACAAGGCAGAGGCTGATTTAACTCCATGCTCGAAAAAATACAAAAGGTTCCAGTGCAATAAAGTGAAAAACAAAAAGAGAACATTAATTTCAGAGTCTATGCCATCTTCCGTACAATCAACAATTATGGCATAGAAGCATAGAAGCAGAAACAATTCTGTATCTTTTGTTCAGTACTTTATTGCACTTTGCACTGGCACTTCTTGTATTCTTTCGGGCATGACATTAAATTAAGAATATTCTTTGGCATCTCTGCCTCCTTGGTTTTTCCTTTTTATGGTTTGAGTGCAAGTACAGTGCATTCGGAAAGTATTCAGATCCCTGACTTTTTCCACATTAAAAAATCTACATATTTTAGAACAAGGCTTTAACGTAACAAAATGGAAAAAGTCAAGGCGTCTGAATACTTTCCGAATGCGCTGTACATTCTGAACTGTATAGTACTTACAGTACTGTACGCATCAGCCACCTATCATCTAAGCCTGGGAGCAGACCCTCACACTGTTTCTCCTTGATGGTCTGGTTTCCCATATAAGTGCTTGGGACAATTTGTACAAGTAGATGCTATGTACTATCTAGTATCAATGTTTGTTATCAACACAGTTGTAATGAGTATGATGGGAGAGAGTGCTGGTTTATTTAGTACAGGGCCACAGGAGGAGGCAGGTACTATGGTCCAGGGACAGGCAGAATGTCATACACAGGGAATCCAAAAAGGCAAAGTACAGGCAGGGAATAGGCAAAAGAACATCGTATATGAGTATGGCCAAAAACTAGGATACACGGGAGGACTAATAAGGAAATAAACAGAGCTCTCACTAGAATGTGGACAAAAATCAAACAATACCTCACAATGATGGGTGCAAGGAACTGAACTAAATAGTGTGTGTAAGTGACATACAGGTGTGTGAACAGGTGATCAAAATTCAGGTGATTGGGATCTGGAGAGTGAGCTGCGTTCAGGGAATCTATGTGTTTGAGAGTGTGAGTTGGAAGCAGGCGTTACAACAGTACACAACAATGTATGCATAAAATACACATTTCATGCAAGAACCACGTAAAATTGAATCAAGAACAAGTTGGAAAGAATGCTCAAAATATTTTCTCCTCAGGAAAAGTAATTTACCCAGAACAAAACAAACACAAAAAGTATCATGACAGAATGCTCAATAGAGCAGTAACATTACATTCAGAGGACACCACAGAAAAAGCTCATGTGATCGTTTAAAGCAGTGATTACCCATTATTCTAAAGAAAACATGTCACATGCTGGCTCAGCATATGCGACCTTATAGTACTCTGTAGGTTATTCAATTAGTCCCTTCATGGCACCAACTACCCTACATCCGTACTCTGAGTTATTTGTACACCTGTGAAGACTCTTGCAACTTCCTAGCCACTCGAAAGATCTAAAGTATTTGATCTGTCTTGACTCAAAAGCAGCGTTACCTTGTGACTGTTTAATAATGGTAACACTGGGTGTTAACACAACTCAATGGTTATTATATATCCGGACTCACACTAAGACTTGTTTACATCCCAAATGGCACAAATTGCATCCCACTTTATGCATACTTATGTAACCATCCTCTGATCACTCTGCATCCTGCCACAGGGACAGCTGATTGACATTACAGTTGCCCTGTAATGTGCTGTGAGCTTTTAGAGGTGCTTATTTCTCCGAAATGAATAATGTAGCAATCATTATCCTGTGTGGCTCAATTGGTTGTGTGATCAATTCCAATTCCTGCATGGATCACATATACTGTAACTACAAAGTCTCTTTGGATAAAAACATATGCTAAATGGTATATATTACTATCAGATTGCCAAATAGAGTCTGTGTGTTGTTCTAAAAGAGACATGTCCATCAGTTTGATTCAAAGTGAATGTATAAAATCCCCCAGTTTATATGTAGAGTTAGTGAACTCATTACGTCATTCTGTGATAAACTAGAGTAATAACGTGCCTGTGCACGTCGATGCAGCGAGGAAGTCTTTCATCTGACTGATCTTTCATCTCATAGAGCCCTAATCCCACCTCTGCCATCTGTTAGCCCCTATAGCTGACAAGAAGAGGGCTTCTTGGGTCTCCTTCCTGTTTTGCTCCTCTGATGGGGTGCTTGGTAGCTCTCTGTTCTCACGTCGGAATATGCTAGAGCATGTTTGACAGCTTTTTTTTTGCCAGGGATGAAATCAAAGGTTTCACGTGTGACCTCCAAATGTTAGTTTCCCGCTATATATTTGACACATTAAGCATTTTACGTGGTCATGTCACGCCCTGACCGTAGAGATCCTTTTTATGTATCTATTTTGGTTTGGTCAGAGCGTGAGTTGGGGGGGCATTCTATGTTTTGTGTTCTATGTTTTCTATTTCTGTGTGTTTGGCCGGGTGTGGTTCTCAATCATTGGCAGCTGTCTATCGTTGTCTCTGATTGAGAACCATACTTAGGTAGCCTTTTCCCACCTGTGTTTCGTGGGTAGTTGATTTCTGTTTTTGTGTCTGCACCAGACAGAACTGTTTTGGTCTCAAGTGTTCAGTTCTAGTAATAAATCATGAACACTTACGACGCTGCGCTTTGGTCCACTTCTTCATGCAACGATGACCGTTACAGGTCATAAGAATGGTATAACAATTTTCTCAAGTATGATTACAAAGTTAACTTCCAACTGTATATTTGACATTGACATTTGATTTTTAACATTGTACATTGCCCTTCCCCCTGTGTGCATGTGCCCACTGCACTCTTCTCCAAGGCTGCCAATGCCTATTGCCTCTTGATCTCTCCACAGCAGACCTTCTCTCATCCTTTCCTCCTCTCTCCTGTACTCACTTCCAAGGATGTTTAAAGGATTTGTGGGATTTAGGATGCCTCTCCCGCCGCCTCTTCCCCTATATTGGTGCCTGTTTACACACACCACAGACAGTAAATGCCTGAAATATTGATAAAACATACAGAAAGTCCACAGGTGAGTCATGGCAGGTTTACAAGGTTGTTATTTAGCTTTAACCGTTCAACCACTCAGGTGACAGCAATTCCAAGAAAATTTATGTAACGCCCATTGGAAAAAGTGGACCAAGGTGCAGCGTGGTATGTGTTCATGATTCTTTATTTTCTCAGAACACCAAAAGCATAACGGACATCAGTTTCTGCAAGCTTCACAGAGCTAACAAAAATCAACATCCCACAACTAAGGTGGCAAAACAGGATGCCTAAGTATGATTCTCAATCAGAGACAAAGATAGACAGCCATCCCTGATTGAGAACCAAACCCATACGGGACTGGCTTATACTGGCTTTGTGTGATTCTCTTTCACTGTGACCTGCCATTGTTTGGTATGTTTGGGGTGGGTTTCTAAGTTCTGTTCTTAGGCTGAGTTGCTTTTGCTAGCCACAATAACCCATCAGTTGTGTGTGTGCTGTCTGTTTCATTCAAAGAGCACCTTGTTTGAAACCCTTAGCACCCCTAATAAAAACAACATTCTTAGTGTTTTACTTGTCTTTCTTGCACTAACACTTACACTTGTCTTTTCTTACTAGCACTGATTTCACTGATAGCTGCTTTTTCAAGGAATGGTTTTACTTGCAATAACTGAATGTGGTTGTCTTACCTACCTTTGTTGAATGCACTGGCTGTAAGTTGCTCTGAATAGGTGCATTTGCTAACTGACAAATGATAACTATTGTCTGGTTCAGGAGAATATCACTCGTGTCAATGTCATTCTTATGTCTGACTTTAAAATCATTAATTTTGTTTATCAAATCATTTATTCAAATTATACTATTGATATATTCATGTTCAGTCGCCTCACAGTAGTCAAGATAACCCCCATCATATTACTGTGATATCTCCCTTTGTATTTGTCACACAGAGCAGAACAAGTGAACCCAAGAGCAGACTCCAACGATGAGACTGGAATGAGGTAACCAAGGTATTATTTTGAAACACTGGAGGAAGATGGAGTGCAGGTCAGGGGAAGCTTGGGCGGGTTGCTGGAAACCGGGTAAGCAGGTCTGGAGGGGAATTCAAGGGAGCGTAGAGTGGGGAATCCAGGACAGAGTAGCAGGACTGACAAGAAGATGGACTGGAGACGGACCAGAGTCAGAGCAAGCAGAGCGGAAAACGGCATCGGGCAAGGGAACACAGGCACAACAGGAACCAACGACTAGAAACATGGAAAGACTGGGCAGCGATTATGATCTGGCAGTGGGGAAGTGGCAGGACTGAGTATTTGTAGAGGTCTTGATTATGGAACATGTTGCAGCTGGTAGGGATCTGCTCTGACTCCAGCACACCTGTCTCCGCCCCCACAATCACACACACACAGAGGGAGAGAGCACTGGGGGAGTAGCGGCAGGTCAAGGAGACACCGGATGAGCACTACAGGGCGTGGCAGGAGCAGATGAGACAGTATATGTAATGATTTTCGTAGGTGGAAGGAGAGGACCAAGGTGCAGCGTGGTACGTCTTCATGATCTTTTAATTACACTGAACACTAGAACAAAACGAAACAGTCCTGTCTGGTACAGAGACAAAAAAACAACTACCCACAACTCAAGGGCAAAAACAGGCTGCCTAAGTATGGTTCTCAATCAGAGACAACGATTGACAGCTGCCTCTGATTGGGAACCATACCAGGCCAAACGCATAGGAATACAAACAGAACAAAACAGAATGCCCACCCCAACTCACACCCTGACCAACCTAAAATAGAGACGTAAAAAAAAGGAACTAAGGTCCGGACGTGATAGTATAAGGCAATATGATCATCTATTTAATGTGCACTTCAAAAGAGCTGGCTTTCCTAACTGCTGAAGGATAATTAGATTTTTTTTTAAAGAAACAGTTTTCTCTTTTTGCCTTAGTGTTGGCAGGAAAGCTGTCAGATTGAGAATAAGAACAGTCATACATTTGTACTTCTCCTTCACTCTCTATAGATACATATAAAGGTCATTCATTTGATTATGGTACATGGAGTGTAGGTTCAATTTTATGCAGTACTCAACACAATGTGTGCACTACTCATAGACTGCACTGGCTACTACTTATTTTCGACATGTAACTTTATGTTATTTGATAAAATGTTCAAAATTTATCTCTGTTGCTCTCTGCCACCCTAAAGCAACTAATCTATTTGTGAGGAGTGAAAGATAAGTGTCAAAGATATATACTGTAACCAGTGGCGATTTTAGCTTTTAAATCTTAGTGGGGCAAACTCCCCCCAAAAGTTTGATGCATGCCAGCAAAGCCACTATACAACACAACACACCACTAAACAATACATTAATTGTACTATAACGGTGATAAATGGTGCCCACAAACTGTTAGGGCCTACATAAAAAATACAACTTTTACATTACCCTGCAGTTTACCTATAAAATGGAATGATGGTGAAGTAGACATACTTATTATTCAAATCACAAAATATATAAGCTCTTAAATAGAAATGTAAAGCTCTTTAAATAGAACAAGATCCTGTAACCATGGACATTCTACAATGTAGAAAATAGTAAAAATAAAGAAAAACCCTTGAATGAGTAGGTGTGTCCAAACTTTTGACCGGTACTGTTGGAGCCATTTGATATTTACATTTACATTTAAGTCATTTAGCAGACGCTCTTATCCAGAGCGACTTACAAATTGGTGCATTCACCTTAAGACATCCAGTGGAACAGCCACTTTACAATAGTGCATCTAAATCTTTTAAGGGGGGTGAGAAGGATTACTTTATCCTATCCTAGGTATTCCTGAAAGAGGTGGGGTTTCAGGTGTCTCCGGAAGGTGGTGATTGACTCCGCTGTCCTGGCGTCGTGAGGGAGTTTGTTCCACCATTGGGGGGCCAGAGCAGCGAACAGTTTTGACTGGGCTGCGCGGGAACTGTACTTCCTCAGTGGTAGGGAGGCGAGCAGGCCAGAGGTGGATGAACGCAGTGCCCTTGTTTGGGTGTAGGGCCTGATCAGAGCCTGGAGGTACTGAGGTGCCGTTCCCCTCACAGCTCCGTAGGCAAGCACCATGGTCTTGTAGCGGATGCGAGCTTCAACTGGAAGCCAGTGGAGAGAGCGGAGGAGCGGGGTGACGTGAGAGAACTTGGGAAGGTTGAACACCAGACGGGCTGCGGCGTTCTGGATGAGTTGTAGGGGTTTAATGGCACAGGCAGGGAGCCCAGCCAACAGCGAGTTGCAGTAATCCAGACGGGAGATGACAAGTGCCTGGATTAGGACCTGCGCTGCTTCCTGTGTGATATGCATACATTCATCTTGATCTATTCATTGCATTCCAAGTGTACATTCAATAACTGCCTGTTTATTTATGGAAAAATTGTCCTGATGATGTCACGCCCTGGTCGAAGTATTTTGTGTTTATCTTCATTTATTTGGTCAGGCCAGGGTGTGGCATGGGTTTTTGTATGTGGTGTGTATGTATTGGGATTGTAGCTTAGTGGGGTGTTCTAGTTAGGTCTATGGCTGTCTGAAGTGGTTCTCAATCAGAGGCAGGTGTTTATCGTTGTCTCTGATTGGGAACCATATTTAGACAGCCATATTCTTTGAGTGTTTCGTGGGTGATTGTCCTTAGTGTCTTTGTTCCTGTGTTAGTTGACACAAGTATAGGCTGTTTCGGTTTTGTTCATTACGTTCTTTGTTTTGTAGTGTTTGTATTGATTCGTGTTTACGTTTGTTCATTAAACATGGATCGCAATCTACACGCTGCATTTTGGTCCGACTCTCCTTCACCACAAGAGAACCGTTACAGATGAACTCCTTAGTCATATCTCAGTTTACTCACTTACTTATGGCGCTGCCTACTCCTGATGATTCGTTTTTCAAATCATACGAGCAAAAAATATTTAGTCTGGGATTCTCTGGATTTATTGTGCTTTCAAGACAACTGGGAACTCGGGAAAAAACAAGGTTGAATCATGACGTAAGTGATCTTCAGGCCAGAGCTCTAGTAAGAGGCCTGAGTTCCCGACTTGGAATTCCAAGTTGGATGACCATTCAAAATGTATTTTCCCAGTCGGAGCTAGTTTTTTTCCAAGTTCCCAGTTGTCTTGAACTCACTGAAGTCTGAGATTTCCCAGTTCCCGTGTTTTCAGTTGTTTTTAACGCGGCAGAAGTCATGCTGGATTGACAGCATGGCCAATGTTGAATGTTTATCATTTTAAGCTTGGAAAAGAGACCCTTAAACCCAGACTTGGACCACACACCCACTCCACTGAATAGCCGGCTAGTGATTGCTTTGCAACGCTTGCAGTTAGCCACTGATTTCTTCCAAATCACTCATTGACTTCCAACTTGTTGTGTAATGTTTATGTCCAATGGTCGATGAGCACCGATATGTTTTATCTATATTTTCTCTTCATATGATAAGGATTGAAAATGATTTGCCAGTAAATTGTCAACTTGATTCATGATGATGGCTGCTAGCTTGCTATTGACGTGATCAGTCTAATCAAAGCTATGGTAGATATCATGGGATTTGACGTAATTTTATCTGTGGCCAATGACCTTGAGCCTTCTTGGATGTGCACTTCTAATGTAAGACTATGGTATGGCTCGTAGTGTCCCCATGAGTGACAGAACACTGAGCCAATCACGGCGCAACTAGAGAACATTACCAACCCCTACGCTCCGTATTTTCTGTTGGCTGCCCCACCACCACAGAAAGCACTGAGCTAGGCTGAAACGCCTGCATTTTGGAGCTGGCTTACTCAAGAAAGCAAAAAAGAGACCATGTTTGTATGCCGCTTTATTAACTCAATAATATATATATATATATATATATATTTTTTTTTTACATTTGTTTGCAAACTGATATGTGACACGTATTAATTGTCAAAATAACATGCAAAACACCTGCCGTAAATGATGAGTTGCCACTGACTGTAACCTCCTGTCTGATTATGTGTCAGTTACAAGATGTGTTACAGGATATTTAGGGTTATCCAAAGTTGTAAATTACCATAATTCCCTGGATATAATACAGTATATTTAGGCTAATGAAAAGTAAAATGGTCACAATCATGTCTGTGTCCCAAATGGCACCCAATTCCCTACATAGTGCACTACTTTTGATCAGGGCTCTGGTGAAAAATAATGCACAAATAGGGACCATGTCCACTGCACAAAAGGAAGATGATCATAGTAGGTCTATCGTTTGCTTTTCTGAATTGACTCAATTCCGTTACCATTACAATCACCTCTGATATAGTCAATCAACTTCCCAACTGGCACAGAATGACTAGATAATAAGATCATGATTAGAAGATTAATAGATGATATTTCTATGCTGAGGAGCAACATGATTTCACAGAGGGCGGGTACTTACCATGACAAATTATTATGAGCCCTCTGCATGAATTGTTCAGTGAATGTGTCTGAGGCTCTGAGCCATGAGTCATTATTGCATTGAGGGGGAATATGCAGCAGAGATGGTTAGTGGCCATAGTATCATTAACATTCCAATGGGACCCAGTTTCCTACAGGTTAACTTGCTGGTAGCTACCAATTGATACAGTAGGTGCTCTACTTTACACTTATTTTGGATTAGATTGAACTTTGGTAACACTTTACTTAAAGCATTTAATGCATTGTGATGCAGTTATAATGCAATGTAAGACTTGTCATAAAGAGCATGTATGACTCCCTAATAATGTCTTATCATAATCATCTCCTAATGATCCTGACTAAATGCTGTCCATTTTGAGTAAGGTGCACAAGGCCTACTACACCCGCAGGTTTGATTTGGTGCCTCTTTGGATTTCAATGGAAAGTACAAGACATTCTCCTCTCAAATTTGAGCGGGGCCTCTTCATAGAAGTATGTCTTTGAATCGAGAGGGGCAAAGACATTAAGAAATCCTCTGATACAATAATTCTGAGCTTTGGGAGGGGGCTTATCTGTAATTTATACTTCCTTTGAAGATGGAGTGCTTTCATAATGTGGTCCACAGCCTAACAATTAGAATATCAATGTGATATGGATGGGTTGCCAATGTCTGGGCCTGAAGGACTGTGGTAATGTTCCCCACATTTGTTTTTAACAAACAATCATCAAAATAAAAATATTAAGCAAATCTAAAATAATCTTGTAATAAACTAGTTTGAATATCAATGTGTCACTTGCTATGGATTAGATAAGAGGGTAGGTCAGGAATGTTGCTGTATTTTGGCAGGAAAACATCAAATTTGTGTTTATTAATACAATATATAATATATTGAACTCTTTTCACTGTTAATATTCTTAAGTGGGCAGAGCCAATCATGAATGTTGTTGTTTGTATAGACTGCTATCAAATCATAATCATTCAAGTCAATGCACTAATTTAAAGGCTGGACAAGTAATCTACAAACCTATAGCCTATTATCAACCAGGTGAAGGTAAAGGAGGATTGGTGTGCCATTTCACATTCTGTTATTAAAAAACCTTTCCCTCACATGTTCTAATTCATGTCCCCATAATATTGGCATAATAAACTGTTCTGTGGATACCCTCTAGTGGGCCTCTCAGATCAACAGTTTTGATTTCTTAACACTCTATCAGCTAAAATAGATGATCATTTCTGAATTAAGTGACGCACCCAATGTAGCACCCAGTGTGTGACATAAGTGTGAAGTGAACGACGGTGACTATAATGCTTACTTTCAGTATACAAAAAGCCAGCAGATGGCAGCAATCCCTAAGCTTGTCTTTTAGTCTTTTGTTCACCTTTTCAAGGGAGAATGGTGATTTTGTTGTCCTATGACACTACGCAGCCTTGGGCTGATGTGTAGATTCGGCTACTTATAATGAACATATCTTGAAAGCAAGAACACTATATAAATAATATATCGTTTCAGTTATCATGGAATTATTGACCACATAAATAGTTTATCCATATCGTTTTCCCCTATTTGTGTATGCGAAATATAAAATAAACAAGGTTCTAAATATGAATAAAATTGCACCGATGTGACATGTAATTCAATGTATGCTTTTCATTTTATCATAAAGGTAAATATTGCTCTCTTTTTTTCCCCCAGGAGATGTCAACATTCAGAGGATCCCTAAATAGCCTTTGCGTTAGGACAAGGTGCTGGAAGTGGCAGAGCGATAGAAAAGGCTCAAGCGCTAGAGCGGAAAATCATAGCAAGCTACAGTAACTGTCCATTCATACGGAATCCTGTACCATCTGTTATCATATCAGTATAACCAAAAACCCGAGTCCTGAAGTCAATTTGGGGCAGTCTACTATCCGAAAGGTAAGCTGTAATATGATTTCCACAACATAGCATTTTCATTGCGGAGTCGCAGTATTCTCCCAATCGTACTACGAGCGACTTGTTACTGCGGTTAGAAGTGCTGCTCAATGACGGAAGGATGACCAAAAAGCCAGACTCATACCTAGCTAGCTATTTCAGTTTGTTCGCGTTTCATGTCATGTCTCTCGTTAACAGCCATTACAGTAATGTTATTGTTAGTTCCCTGAGATAGCTAACGTTAGTTGGCTAGCCGAGAAACTACTGCACGTGACAGCTAACGCGAGCTAGTAAAGAATCGCATACCGCAGCGCTAATAATCAATCTGACCTGTCATAACAATACAATGGTTCGCTTGTCAGCGAGTCAGCTAACCTGGTAGTTTAAAACCGTTGAAATGCAAACATACTGGCTTCCTTGCTAGCCCTAAAAACATAGTGTCTAGTTATGAGCAGAGCTACTTCCTTTCTTGCTAAAATTGTCTGTTGTCGATTATATCAGTGCTATGTCAGACGAGAGTAGCTAGCTAGCCATGTTATAGCCTACCTGTCATTGACAGTTATTGCAGCAACAATAACAAACCAGCCAGTGCAGTTTTTGTTGTCAACAATGTATTTTGTTTCATGATGATACAGAATTATAGCTCTGGTTGCATTGTTTTAATAATAACAATAGCTAACATTCTTTTGAATTTGATCCATGGCTTGATATGATAGAAGGGACACTACCGGCTTTGTCACTAGAATTGCTGTTTAAAATGTTTCTTGCTAGCTAGCTAGAGGTGTTAACCTTTTCTTCCCCAAATCGAATGAGTATGGATAATCTCTACGAATCTAAAATGAATGGTTCCGGCTGACACTGCATGGTATTGCCTAGTTTTAGGAGTTGTAACTCCCACCTGTCATTAAAAAAAAATCTATATCTCAATTTGTTATGTACAGCCTATATCTTTTGATGGTCTTTTGACTGTGTATATTTTGGATAATTTGCAGTCTTTTTTATATTTTTTATACATAAAGCAATGTTACATTTTCACATTTGTAGTTCTATTGTATTATCAATGAAAATATTTTGTGAACATGGTAAGATGTGAAGAGTCCTTTGTGGATAAGCATGAAAACACTTTCCCCACACTTTCCACTGTGAGAGCTAGCTCACTATGCGTTCCTAACTTCCTATAGTTCAGTGATTGGGTTGCTCAATACTGCCTTGGCTGCAATCCTCTGAGTAGATTTGAAAGAGTGCTTCTCTTACAACCCAGGAGATTTATTCAAACACCCAGAAATCCCCTTGGAAACAGTCCAGTGTACTCTGTAATTACAAACGTAGTCCACATTCTCTACAGTATACTCTAAGGAATTTGGCTCAGCTACAGGTAAAGTTATGGTTGGTGCCATGAAAACATAAAGTATTCAGCTTTTGATGTTTAGTATCTTCTCTTGGAGGTTGGCTCTTTCTTATCCCCTTGGTAATGAAGACTTTTGATTAAGATGGAGGACAGACTGGCAGGTTTAATTGAGGTGATATTGGGTTTCTGTTTCTGTTCACCTCCCTGCTTAGCTTATGATCCTGACTATCAAACGGCCATTGGGACTGCAGTTAGCAGAGGTGAGCCGCTGGCTTCCTTGCCTTTTTATAAAGAGCTCTGTCAAGTGCCTTCGCTGCAGCTCTTGGGGAGTATAAATCTGCTTGAAAGGAGCTTTACTCCAGTGGCATGCTTTGCTGCTGGCAAGATAAATTGTTGGGACCCCATCATTGGGCAAGGCTGGAGGTGATGGAGGGATTGTTGATGGTTTCCCCCAGAGCTGCGGAACACTAAGTCTCTCTGATTAAAGGGGTCCTGCTCCTCACGGCCTGTACATAATACACACACCACTGCCCCCCCCCCCCCTTTGTGCCACCAACTCACTGTGGTCACTGTGTTCGGCTCGAACTGACTTAGGCTAACACCGCAGTTTAGCCTAATACAACCACCTTCTGTTTAAATGGTTGGGAAAATCCAAAGCTTCAGATTTTTTAAGCCTCTGGTTTTCCTTGAAAAATGTCACATCACTAGAGAATTCTGTATTGAGACGTAGGCTAATATTCGCTTCGAACTTGTTAGTATTTTTTAGAGGGATTGAAGATTGCGTCACCTTGGTGCTTGTTTTTGTATCAAAGAGATGAGCTTTTAATGATTCCTTTGAAGTGCAAGGTAGAGCTTGTAATTAAGCCTTTCATCACTTGATTATGCTGTAGATTGAATCATATGTATCTCACTTTGTCAAGGCATATGGAAAAGCTTGGGCTAAATATACAGCAGTCAGTATTTTAACACTGGCTTGTATACTACATAACTTTCTATTAAAAGCAAATAGTTGCTTTGTTCAGCTTAGCCATGGAGGAACACAAATGGGAGCTTTTAACTTGGGACTGGATTTAATGCCTTCATTAGTACTGTTTATATCATATAAATAACCTAGTCATTCTACGTGGTCTTTGTTTATACAACATTGCAGATATCGCTCCGTCATTTCCTGGTTGCAAAAATTTGAATAGTGCCCCTAATTTCAGTGTATGTGACAAAACAAGCAACTATAGTGTAGAGCCCTCAAACTCAACTCTGGCCCTCCAAACCAGTTCCACTGCTTTCTTCCATTGTTCGCCTCTAATCATGGACTGATTTTGACCTGGCACACCAGGTTGGTGCAATTAATTATCAGGTAGAACAAGAACCAGCAGGTTCAGGACCTCGTAGGGTAAAAATACCCCTAGTATAGATAATCATTGTACCATCCAAACCGCTGTGAAATATCTCTTCCCATAACTACAAATATTGCATTTTCTGCTGTTTTGAAAGTAAAAGACTCAAAAACTAGACTTAGTAACGGGATGCATTGATATAGCGCACATATAACAGATCTACCGCTTCTTAGACTTGCTTTCAATGACAATTACAGATCTGTAACTCACATTTCTATGTGAATTTGGTTAGGTCACACAAAAAGTGATATATTGCAGCTTTAAGGAAGTCTACCTCCTGTGTTACAGGATGTGCTGCAGGACGGTTCAGTACTTTATAGGTTTTCATGACATTCTGCTCCAGTCAAATGATTAATGTCCTAGCATCCATACTGAGATCTAATGACACCCAGGATAAAGTGCTCTTCTGTTTCTGCTCTGGTGGATTTCAAACACAATCAGCAGACCAGGATATTAGCTGCTTTCTGAACCTCTGGGGATGAGGGGGGATGTATTGCTATGATTTAGTTAAATGGTCACTTGTTGCTATGCTCGTCCTGATTTAGGTTATTCCTTACATACAGACAAACAGTCCTGTGGCTATTACAGATCATCTTTATATTTAATTAACCCATCTTTCCAACGGCTGTGTTGGTTAACTGATAGGCCTAACTTTTTGTAATCTGAAAGCCACAAGTCCACAAACTTGTGGGAAAAATAAAGTCAGTCTCTATTGTAACTATCATCTTAATACATAATGAATTCATGTTTCTGAGTATTATTGTCTTTGAGACACTTGTTTGGGAATGCTTGACTGTGAAAGTGAGTGCTTTACTGTACCTACTAGTCCTGACTGTTTTACTGCCGCTTGACCTGAACGGGTTTGGGGTTAAGATGATCACTGTCTAATACAGTATCCCAATCAGTTTAACTGCTCGGCTCTCCATAGGCTTACAGGAGTGAGCAGCAGAGTCGGTTAAAAAAAAAAAACAGAGCCCAAGCGGGCGTCTGAAATGTGCCTGCCCTAGGAGAGCAGCCGAGAGGAAACCATGTTTGATTTACTGTGCGCTGCAGTGCAGTCAACTGCCTCTTTATTCAGAGGAGGTGAAGAGAACAGAAACGTTGGTCTGTACTCTGTTGGAACGCAACACACCGTAAGGGGTAAATAACCCACACAACTCTAACTCTGTGTTGGTGTGTAGGGTTGAGGCGATGTCAACCGTTGTCCTATTGTGATTACGTGCCCATAAAACATTGTGATATACGATGCTATTGCCTCTAGTTTGAGGCAATAGCATCGTATATCAGAGTGTCTAGTTTGAGAAACACACGCCTCACAAGTCCTCAACTGGCAGCTTCATTAAATAGTACCCGCAAAACACCAGTCTCAACATCAACAGTGAAGAGGCGACTGCGATGCTGGCCTTCTAGTCAGAGTTGCAAAGAAAAAGCCATATCTCAGACGGGCCAATGAAAAGATAAGATGGGCAAAAGAACACACACTGGACCTCTGCCTAGAAGGCCAGCATCCCGGAGTTGCCTCTTCACTGTTGACATTGAGACTGGTAATTTGCAGGCACTATTTAATTACTCTGCCAGTTGAGGACTTGTGAGGCGTCTGTTTATTAAACTAGACACTCTAATGTACTTGTCCTCTTGCTCAGTTGTTCACCGGGGCCTCCCACTCTTTCTATTCTGGTTAGAGCCAGTTTGCGCTGTTCTGTGAAGGAGGTAGTACACAGCGTTGTACAAGATGTTCAGTTTCTTGGCAATCTTTCGTATGGAATAGCCTTAATTTCTCAGAACAAGAATAGACTGACGAGTTTCAGAAGAAAGTCTTTGTTTCTGGCCATTTAGAGCCTGTAATTGAACCCATTAATGCTGATGATCCAGATACTCAACTAGTCTAAAGAAGGCCAGTTTTATTGGTTCTTTAATCAGCACAACAGTTTTCAGCTGTGCTAACATAATTGCAAAAGGGTTTTCTAATGATCAATTAGCCTTTTATAATGATAAACTTGGATTAGCAAACAAAATGTGCCATTGGAACACAGGAGTGATGGTTGCTGATAATTGGCCTCCGTAAGCCTATGTAGATATTCCATATTCCAGCAACAATAGTCATTTACAACATTAACAATGTCTACACTGTATGTTGGATCAATTTGATGTTATTTATGACCCCAAACTTTTGAACAGTTGTGTTTGTTTGTTTGTTTCCCGGACTGTGGTGCTGTGTTTAGCCAGGCATGGGCAAGAGGCCGGTGGCTTCCCGGTGGCAGGATGGTGGTGCCCACTCCGCTGGCAGGCTGTGGCCAGCAGCCCTGCCTGGCTGGTGAGGTGACCTTCACAGATTGGTCATGGTGCTGCGCCTGCCTGTGTCACGTGTGTGTGGTGCCAACCGCTTGAGAGCAGAGACTGCTGGGAAATGATAGCTCAGCCGATGAAGGGGAGGTCAGGTAGGAACTGGAGCTTATTCAGTGTGGTACATTGATAAGCCTAGCACTTCGCAGGTAGAAATGCAGACTTAATGACGAGAGCTGACAAATAGGCCTATGCCTTATTCTACATGACAGATACTCATGGCCGTTCTACACCAGTGCATTTCTATCTGAATGATCTGTAACTGCACTCTCCTTCTGAGGAAATGGTGATCTCTCTCACTCGCTCTTTCACTCAGCACCGCCGCTGTCATGTTAAGCTCAGCTTGGGTGTCTGGGAACAGCCTGTTTTGATTGTCTCACTGATCACGCTCAGTATTAAGTTACCCATCCCGTGCCTTAGTGTTGCTGTTTTGTCTACAAAGGACACAATGCCATTGCCTGGTTATAACAGACTGAAGTTAAATACGCAGTGGCTTTTCTGGTCGTAGGGTTGTTTGCTACAACACCTTGCTGAAACAAGAAGCAGAAAAGTTTCATAACTTTGTAAAAAGTTAACTTTACCGATGAAACAGACTCAACAGCACGTGTCATCTTTTTAAATAATAATCATTCATGACCGTCTATATCCATATTTGTCAATTACACTATTATACTAAAACTGTCACATCCCTAGGCCTACAGTGATGATAAGTTATATTTTGTCCAAAGAATAAACCCGATTCAATTGATATAAAGACTAATCGGTTCCACAGATTAAAACAGTGATATTATGTACATAAAATACACATACAGTTGAAGTCGTAAGTTTTACATACACCTTAGCCAAATACATTTTAAACTCAGTTTTTCACAATTCTTGACATTTAATTCTAGTAAAAATTCCCTGTTTTAGGTCAGTTAGGCTCACCACTTTATTTTAAGAATGTGAAATGTCAAAATAATAGTAGTGATTTATTTCCGCTTTTATTTCTTTCATCACATTCCCAGTGGGTCAGACGTTTACATATACTCAACTAATTGTATTTGGTAACATTGCCTTTAAATTGTTAACTTGGTTCAAATGTTTCGGGTAGCCTTCCACAAGCTTCCCACAATAAGTGGGGTGAATTTTGGCCCATTCCTCCTGACAGAGCTGGTGTAACTGAGTCAGGATTGTAGGCCTTCTTGCTCGCACACGCATTTTCAGTTCTGCCCACAAATTTTCTATAGGATTGAGGTCAGTGCTTTGTGATGGCCACTCCAATACCTTTACTTTGTTGTCCTCAAGCAATTTTGCCACAAATTTGGAAGTGTGCTTGGGGTCATTGTCCATTTGGAAGACCCATTTGCGACCAAGCTGGAACTTCCTGACTGATTGATGTCTTGATGTTGCTTCAATATATCCACAAATTTCCTGCCTCATGATACCATCTATTTTGTGAAGTGCACCAGTCCCTCCTGCAGCAAAGTACCCCCACAACATGATGCTGCCACCCCGTGCTTCACGGTTGGTATGATGTTCTACGGCCAAACAGTCCTATTTTTTTATTTTATCAGACCAGAGGACATTTCTCCAAAAAGTAACATTTTTATCCCCATGTGCCGTGGCAAACCGTAGTCTGGCTTTTTTATGGCGGTTTTGGAGCCTTCCTTCCTTGCTGAGCGGCCTTTCAGGTAATGTCGAAATATGACTTTTACTGTGACTATAGATACTTTTGTACCTGTTTTCTCCAGCATCTTCACAAGGTCCTTTGCTGTTGTTCTGGGATTGATTTGCACTTTTTGCACCTTCATCTCTAGGAGACAGAACGCATCTCTTTCCTGAGCGGTATGACGGCTGTGTGGTCCCATGGTGTTTGTACAGATGAACGTGGTACCTTCATGCGTTTGGAAATTGCTCCCAAGGATGAACCAGGCTTGTGGAGGTGTATTTTTTTTTTCTGAGGTCTTGGCTGATTTCTTTAGATTTTCCCATGATGTCAAGCAAAGAGGCACTGACTTTGAAGGTAGGCCTTGAAATACATCCACAGGTACACCTCCAATTGACTCAAATGATGTCAATAAGCCTATCAGAAGCTTCTAAAGCCGTGACATAATTTTCTGGAATTTTCCAAGCTGTTTAAAGGCACAGTCAACTTAGTATATGTAAATAATCTGTCTGTAAACAATTGTTGGAAAATTACTTGTGTCATACACACAGTAGATGTCCTAACCGACTTCCCAAAACTATGTGTTTACAAGAAATTTGTGGAAGGGTTGAAAAACAAGTTTTAATGACTCCGACCTAAGTGTATGTAAACTTCCGACTTCAACTGTATGTCTGCTCATTTGCGGTCATATATTTTTTTCAGCATTTAGGCCTAGGTCACAACGTGAGAGATGGTAGTTATGATGGTTTGACAGTGAGTAGTTTTCCACAGCCAGCATATTTGAATAAGTAAATAATCGAAAGTACACTTCACCAAGCAAGCAGCCCTGTCCTCATCACATTCTTAACATTAGCTGGCTAGTTAGCCATCATGGTAGTTAGCCAGCCAGCATGGTAGTTAGCCAGGTAGCCAGCAATGTATGCCAGCAAGGTAGCTAGCTGTCTGTGCCAATTATGTGCTAACACTGGACTGATGCCAAAGTGAACACTTGTCCTTGATACAAAAATAAGCCTGTTACTGTCTGGGTCTATTATGTTAGCTAGTGGGCTTATTTAGTTAGTTTTCCACAATCTGTAAAAACAAGAGTTTGCACAGATCTGTCATTTAGGCCACGTGCTTGTATTTATGATGAGATAAGTAGCTAACGCTAGCTAGTAAGCATTTGCCTGCGTAAACGACATTAGTCATTAGCACATGCCATTTGCAGTTAATGTACAGCCAATACATTTTGTATTGAGAATCTGTGTAATGTACATATGGTTTCTGTAAGAACATATTGTTGTAAGGAACAGATAGCTTATGGTCAGTGGATATCCTGTAAACCAGTGGTTCCCAACCTATTTCAGTTATTGTATCACCAATTGCATTTTACTCTGCCCTGAGTACCTCTGAAGTACCCCCTCATGTGCATTTAACAGTAGTCCTATGGTCCCATGAGTCTTCTCAAGTACCCCCTGTGGATAGGCCAAGTAACCCCTGCTGTAACCCCTGCTGTGGTTGGGAACCCCTGCTGTAAACCACAGATAAAATGTACATTTTTATTTAGTTAAGAAATCATCATTTAGAATGTTTTAATCTTTTGGAGCACAATTTGTATAAAAAAGTATATTTTTCATTCCATTTCTAAAAATGATATATTGGCAGATTTATCAGTAATCGGTGACTTTTGCCTCCCTAAAATCGGTATCGGACCCAAAAATCCCATATAGGTAGATCTCTAATAAAGACCAGCAGAACTGCATTCTTGTGTAAAGAAATCTTCAGAATGACAATGCAAAATACAGTGTGTTAAAAGCCAATCCGAGGTGTTGTTGGGCAGAGTATTGTGTGCCGTTCACACCAGTAAGGTATGGCCATTTGTCTAGACTGGAGCTGGGAATTAATAACTGAATGGAGGCCCTGCTGAGTGTGAAGAAGTAGCCTATTAAGATGCACAGTCTCACTCGTCTCCATGGCAGCATGGCCATCATCAGTTTCACGTATCCATTACCTCAGAATGCTGTCTGGACGCTTCAAGGGCTGTGTAAAGGGACATACCAGTGCCCACTTGAGGCTATAGTCCTACAATTTAAAAGTGTTAGGGAATGTCATTCCTGTGTTTTTAGCTTTGGCTAAATCAAGAGTTTGCACCTGTAAATGTTGGATTGGACTTTTAAGTCACCTGATTCTGACTTATTTTTAGGTGGGAAATGCAGCCTAGGTTTAAAAAATTTTGGATCCATTATTGATTTAGCATATCTATTCACATCTCACTGCTTTTGTTCAGCTCCTGCAACATGAGGGGGAAAAGGCTCTTATTAAAGAACATTATTCCATTTCAGTAGGATGCTTTCTCTTTCAGACTCTGAGCAATGCGGTGGAATTAATCTAGAGATCCTCGGCCTGGTTTCCCATATGGAATATTATATTTTCCAGCACTGCCTTAACCCTCCTGGGCATGGAGTTCATCAGAGCTTCACAGGTTGCCACTGGAGTCTTCTTCCACTCCTCCATGACGACATCACGGAGCTGGTGGATGTTAGACCTTTCACTCCTCCACCTTCCGTTTGAGGATGCCCCACAGATGCTCAACAGGGTTTAGGTCTGGAGACATGCTTGGCCAGTCCATCACCTTTACCCTCAGCTTCTTTAGCAAGGCAGTGGTCGTCTTGGAGGTGTGTTTGGGGTCGTTATCATGTTGGAATACTGCCCTGCGGCCCAGTCTCCGAAGGGAGGGGATCATGCTCTGCTTCAGTATGTCACAGTACATGTTGGCATTCATGGTTCCCTCAATGAACTGTAGCTCCCCAGTGCCGGCAGCACTCATGCAGCCCCAGACCATGACACTCCCACCACCATGCTTGACTGTAGGCAAGACACACTTGTCTTTGTACTCTTCACCTGGTTGCCGCCACACACACACTTGACACCATCTGAACCAAATAAGTTTATCTTGGTCTCATCAGACCACAGGACATGGTTCCAGTAATCCATGTCCTTAGTCTCCTTGTCTTCAGCAAACTGTTTGCAGGCTTTCTTGTGCATCATCTTTAGAAGAGGCTTCCTTCTGGGACGACAGCCATGCAGACCACTGATGCAGTGTACGGCGTATGGTCTGAGCACTGACAGGCTGACCCCCCCCCACCCCTTCAACGTCTGCAGCAATGCTGGCAGCACTCATACGTCTATTTCCCAAAGACAACCTCTGGATATGATGCTGAGCACGTGCACTCAACTTCTTTGGTCGACCATGGTGAGGCTTGTTCTGAGTGGAACCTGTCCAGTTAAACCGCTGTATGGTCTTGGCCACCGTGCTGCAGCTCAGTTTCAGGGTCTTGGCAATCTTCTTATAGCCCAGGCCATCTTTATGTAGAGCAACAATTCTTTTTTTTCAGATCCTCAGAGAGTTCTTTGCCATGAGGTTCCATGTTGAACTTCCAGTGACCAGTCAGTATGAGGGAGTGTGAGAGCCGATGACACCATATTTACGACACCTGCTCCCCATTCACACCTGAGACCTTGTAACACTAACGAGTCACATGACACCGTGGAGGGAAAATGGCTAATTGGGCCAATTTGGATATTTTCACTTAGGGGTGTACTCACTTTTGTTGCCAGCGGTTTAGACATTAATGGCTGTGTGTTGAGTTATTTTTAGGGGACAGCAAATTTACACTGTTATACAAGCTGTACACTCACTACTTTACATTGTAGCAAAGTTTCATTTCTTCAGTGTTGTAACAGTAAAAGAGACTCAAATATTTACAAAAATGTGAGGGGTGTACTCACTTTTGTGATATACTGTACGCCTATCTATGTGAGCACACAGTATTTTGTGATCTGACAACTGTATAAGCCTAAAAATAATCACATCTGTTCGCAGCAGTTGGGATTCTCAGCCCTTCTAGAGATTAATTGAGTGTGTGTGTGGGTTCCAGCCATTAAAAAGACAATTCGGCAATTTGTATGTCACCCACTCCAACGGTTGTGGTGGTATTGTATTTTGTGAAACCGAAGCTGGCCGTCAGCACGCAGGGTTTCATAGGCGCTGTTGAGAGCCAGAAGGCACCCTGCCAGCCAAATGAAGGTCCTGAATTAGAAACCTGAGAAATCGGTCTGTATTCTGTAACGTTTCCCTTCTAAAGAACAAGGAGGTGTTGTGACAAAAGTCAACGAGCACTTTGGGGGGTTTCTGTTAGAGTTTCAGGCAGGGTCTTGTGCATTTAGGGCACAAGCACATCATAGAAAAACTTTTGCAACAGAACACGAAAATGTCTTATTGGGCAAGTTCAGAAAGTAGCGACCGCTCCGTTTTGGGTCATCATGCCTATGATGAGCAAGAGCCAGTTCTATGTTGACACAGGGTCACGTCTGTAATGACCCCCAACCCTTCTCCTTTTCTCTCCTTATCGGCGGAGAATGGCAACTCCTAACTCTGTCTCACAGAACCCAGACCTGTGAGAGACAGTCAATGTTATCAGTGCAGCAGATTGCAGCGTGCTGAAGTAGGTTTGAGAATTTTAAAGCGCAGTGCAGAGATTTTGTTTTTCAAGCCCGAAGGCTTAATTTCTTTTGCACTGTATCACATTCAAGATGATCAAAGTGCAGCATAGGTGTTAGCAGAAGAAAACGATTGACTTGGCTACATTTGAATTTAATTGAATAATTTAACTTTTCCTTATTCCATCCTTCATGATTTGTTAAATGGTCTTGATAGTCTCAAAACAGGTGACAATGGCAACACGGACATAGAAGTTTTCAACAGGAAAAGCCCATATATTTGTTAGGGGTGGTATGCCTAAATATCCAAGGAACACTGGCACATAACGGTGTTGAGATTCTGTCAGAAGTATTGCGCAGCCTGTGAAATTTCACTGCTGGAGGAAAGACTGCTCATGTATTGCAGCACTGAACAATTTTCCCAGGGATCATTTGGAAGGGGAAGAGGGCCTTTTATTATCCTGCCTTTGTGTTGCATGTGACGGTGCCGTCAGTCAGTTCTCCACTGCCTCATACCTGGGCCTGTATTCACAAAGCATCTCAGAAGTGCCGATTTTAGTGTAGTTTTGCCTTTTTAATCACAATTAGTAAGAGATGCGTTGTGAATACCGGCCCTAAAGTTTATTTTCATTTTATAATATGTCTCGAGGCATTTATATCTTCAAATGTGCTTGCTAATGGAGAAAGACCTATTAGGAAAATGATCTCTTTAACAGCTTCTGAAATTCTCGAGGCCTATAACTATCTAATGCTCATCAAAGCGTTAAAGTCTGATGCTTGTTAATTGACAAAGCTTTGTGGCAACTGATCTGAATAAAAAAATAAAAGCAATGTAAGTTTTCCATCATTTAGAATATCATCAAGCTTATTGGGTCTCTAAAGAACAATTTGAAGTCGTTTCATGCATTATAAAGCCCACACTTATCATAGTGAGTGTGTTTGTCCCAACATTGAAGTTCAGAAACACATTATCATATAAGTAGCTAGATTGATCTGTTGGAAAATCTTTGGAACATGGTCGTGTCTGTCTCAGCTGGCAGCATCGCAGGGTGCAAGCAGTCATTACCGTGAGGTAATGTATCTCTGGCTGTGTGTGGCTACTGTGTTCACTTCTTATAGCTAGTAGGGGGGGCTGCACATGCCTGCTGGTTTTGGTACCTTTTAACCAAACTTATTTCAGGAAGACGTGTTCAGTAGGGCATAACGTTGGGGAATGTTCTGATAGATTGAGGAGTCATGTCAGCTATATTCATGACATTTCTAGATCTGCAATGTTTAGCAGAGTGCATGTTGTGCTCTCCAGCAAATCAGTAACATCAATAGATCAAATGGCTTTCTGAGATAATATTAATACACAGATCATACACAATGTTAGCTAGCGAGCCAGCCACCTAATGTCAGCTAGCTAACTAAAAGTAAGCTTTAACTTGAAATGAAAACAACTTTCTGACAAAATTAGAAACGTATTATATCTGAAACAACTGTAGCTTGACTCTTACCCATCTTTCTCGCTCTCTGTCACAATGCCATGGTTGCCCTTAGTTTGAAGATGTAATCCGGAGACAGGTGTTTTATACAACAGCCTTATTTGTTCTCTTTTTGACTCCCTTTGCATTTGCAATCAAACACCAGAATTGTATTCATCTCCTTATCATACTTTGCTTCAACCAGACATTCCACTGATTTCAAATCTCGTTCAAATTCTTAAGTGACGACAACACTGTTGATCGCCGTTACACGGCAGACCAATCCGAACTCATCTCTCGGCATGTCCAGCCCATTCATTATCTCAGCCAATCATAGCTAGCATGAAGGTTCCTGTCTTTTTCTGTGGCTAAACCAACTAGGCTCATAATTTAACAACTTTATTTACAGATGGAATACAAGTTTGTTATTAAAGCAAAATGAAAGCTCAAAGGTTCAAGAAGGCATTTCTGCCAAAAAACACATTTTGATAAAGAAAATACAAATGTTCTAATGCCTCTCCTGTGAAGTCTTGACTTGCAACAAAAATCCATGTCACAATAAATTGACTGAATTATCACGATAACGAAGTTGAACGACAAATGTATAACGTTTGGCCTATTGGCCTATTTATTGCCTTACCTCCCTTATCCTACCTCATTTGCACATACTCCTTTTCTGCTGTATTATTGACTGTATGTTTATTCCTAGTGTAACTCTGTGTTGTATGTGTCGAACTGCTTTGCTTTATCCTGGCCAGGTCGTAGTTGCAAATGAGAACTTGTTTTCAACTAGCCTACCTGGTTAAATAAAGGCTAAATAAATTTAAAAATGTATGTGCATCAGTTACTTTTTTACATTACCCTTAATAAAACTACTACTACTTTGAATGTTGTAGCCATTCAATTATCCCATTTATAAGGTACCCTTATTTAATTTCAAACTTTCCATTTCTCTAGTGTAGATTACATGTAACTCCATATTAGCAGCCTTATTTCAAACTTTCCATTTCTGTAGTGTAGGCTTACTTATCATCGCTCTCTCTCTTCTCTCCTTTCTTCTCCCTCCATTTCTCTCTCCCTCACAGTGCTTTCATTGAAAGGCTTATGAAGGACTTTTTATGGTTAGCGAGACTTTTCGGGTACATTACGAAATAGCCTCACCTCTTGGCTGGAGATGATGGGCAAGAAGTATTGCCATTTCACCCAAGAGCGAAACATCCTGTTTTTCTCCATCCTTGAGTGGGCAGGATACTGTTTTTTCTAAACTGTATCACTGAAATATTTCCCAACTCCTCATACCTCCACTAAAGTTGACTTGCGGTATATTTATGTCTCATGGAAATGTTTTTTGGCCAGTAGTCCTAAGGGTAACCTGGCCACTCATTCAGTTTCTTGTAGCCAAGCTATCAACATATTATTTTTGTGAAAATAATTACACAGTAGACTTTACAGGTTTGAACATAGAACATAGTATGCGATTCATGTTCAAACAATTGATGGCGGGGGGGTTATGCGTGTGTGTGTGTGAATGCTAACGGTGCCCCAGAGAATTAGCGATTTGATCACATGTTGAACAGGACTCATGTTGGCTAACGTTAGCTAGTTATTGGTTTATTATATTATAGGTAACGTTACAGTCCCTCTGTTGGTTAACAGTGTTGCGAATTGCCCATACCATAAAGCAATTGTTTGGGTAATTTGGTAGCTAGCAAAGGCCGAAGCCCATAGAAAGCCTTTTGTAATTTTTTGAGTAGCTCCGTAGCCCACAATAGTTCGTTTGTTCACCCAGTTGATCTCTGACCAATGTTATGTGGCTACGGTATTGTCAGTTTAGGGACATACCAAGGATCCCGGGTAGCAACGACCGCGAGCACATGGCCCTATTTGAAGGCTTTTAAAATGGTTCTATCACCCTGACAAGGATTGGACCAAGGACGGCATGGTTACCATCCCTTTGCTTTCATTAATCAAACCAACCTTGTCAGCTCAGTGGTTTCGTCAAGGAAATGTAAGTGGTGAGCCAAGAAACGTCATGTTTATTCTGTGTATACGGTAAAACCTTATGACATTATTTTTGGCACCTTCAATTCCTGCACATTTGTCTCATTAGTACATTTCAACACTGTATACTCCAGGCAAATTTACTGAACTCCTAGACTTGGACGCAATCAGAACTCCTGTACATACCCCTCGTCATGAAGGTGGCCAATGTCCTGCTTTTATCTCAATGTAAAACCCGAGCTTATGACTGAAATAAGATAGAGGCCTCTCCTCCGATCAGCTCGAGTGCACCTGAAATATGCAGCATGCAATGTGACTTGTCTTGATCGTATGTAGAGGTAACTCTTGACCGCTCAGCCAATTTATTGAAAGCTAGCCAGTGTTACAGGGGAGAGGTTATATGGACAGGCCTGGTGCCCAAATGGATGACGTATGTCATGCGGCGTAGTGCATTGGCACTGACGGAAACATGGATCACCACAGATAACACTGCTACTCCTATTGCTCTCTCTTCGTCCGCCCACGTGTTCTCGCACACCCCGAGAGCTTCTGGTCAGCGGGGTGGTGGCACCGGGATCCTCATCTCTCCCAAGTGGTCATTCTCTCTTTCTCCCCTTACCCATCTGTCTATCGCCTCCTTTGAATTCCATGCTGTCACAGTTACCAGCCCTTTCAAGCTTAACATCCTTATCATTTATCGCCCTCCAGGTTCCTCGGAGAGTTCATCAATGAGCTTGATGCCTTGATAAGCTCCTTTCCTGAGGACGGCTCACCTCACAGTTCTGGGCGACTTTAACCTCCCCACGTCTACCTTTGACTCATTCCTCTCTGCCTCCTTCTTTCCACTCCTCTCCTCTTTTGACCTCACCCTCTCACCTTCCCCCTCTACTCACAAGGCAGGCAATATGCTCGACCTCATCTTTACTAGATGCTGTTCTTCCACTAACCTCACTGCAACTCCCCTCCAAGTCTCCGACCACTACCTTGTATCCTTTTCCCTCTCGCTCTCATCCAACACTTCCCACACTGCCCCTACTCGGATGGTATCGCGCCGTCCCAATCTTCGCTCTCTCCCCCGCTACTCTCTCCTCTTCCATCCTATCACCTCTTCCCTCTGCTCAAACCTTCTCCAACCTATCTCCTGATTCTGCCTCCTCAGGCCGGCTCGGTCCTCCCCTCCTGCTCCGTGGCTCGACGACTCATTGCGAGCTCAGGGCTCCGGGCAGCCGAGCGGAAATGGAGGAAAACTCGCCTCCCTGCGGACCTGGCATCCTTTCACTCCCTCCTCTCTACATTTTCCTCTTCTGTCTCTGCTGCTAAAGCCACTTTCTACCACTCTAAATTCCAAGCATCTGCCTCTAACCCTAGGAAGCTCTTTGCCACCTTCTCCTCCCTCCTGAATCCTCCTCCCCTCCTCCCTCTCTGCAGATGACTTCGTCAACCATTTTGAAAAGAAGGTCTACGACATCCGATCCTCGTTTGCTAAGTCAAACGACACCGCTGGTTCTGCTCTCACTGCCCTACCCTGTGCTCTGACCTCTTTCTCCCCTCTCTCCAGATGAAATCTCGCGTCTTGTGACGGCCGGCCGCCCAACAACCTGCCCGCTTGACCCTATTCCCTCCTCTCTTCTCCAGACCATTTCCGGAGACCTTCTCCCTTACCTCACCTCGCTCATCAACTCATCCCTGACCGCTGGCTATGTCCCTTCTGTCTTCAAGAGAGCGAGAGTTGCACCCCTTCTGAAAAAACCTACACTCGATCCCTCCGATGTCAACAACTACAGACCAGTATCCCTTCTTTCTTTTCTCTCCAAAACTCTTGAACGTGCCGTCCTTGGCCAGCTCTCCCGCTATCTCTCTCAGAATGACCTTCTTGATCCAAATCAGTCAGGTTTCAAGACTAGTCATTCAACTGAGACTGCTCTTCTCTGTATCACGGAGGCCCTCCGCACTGCTAAAGCTAACTCTCTCTCCTCTGCTCTCATCCTTCTAGACCTATCGGCTGCCTTCGATACTGTGAACCATCAGATCCTCCTCTCCACCCTCTCCGAGTTGGGCATCTCCGGCGCGCCCACGCTTGGATTGCGTCCTACCTGACAGGTCGCTCCTACCAGGTGGCGTGGCGAGAATCCGTCTCCTCACCACGCGCTCTCACCACTGGCGTCCCCAGGGCTCTGTTCTAGGCCCTCTCCTATTCTCGCTATACACCAAGTCACTTGGCTCTGTCATAACCTCACATGGTCTCTCCTATCATTGCTATGCAGACGACACACAATTAATCTTCTCCTTTCCCCCTTCTGATGACCAGGTGGCGAATCGCATCTCTGCATGTCTGGCAGACATATCAGTGTGGATGACGGATCACCACCTCAAGCTGAACCTCGGCAAGACGGAGCTGCTCTTCCTCCCGGGAAGGACTGCCCATTCCATGATCTCGCCATCACGGTTGACAACTCCATTGTGTCCTCCTCCCAGAGCGCTAAGAACCTTGGCGTGATCCTGGACAACACCCTGTCGTTCTCAACTAACATCAAGGCGGTGGCCCGTTCTTGTAGGTTCATGCTCTACAACATCCGCAGAGTACGACCCTGCCTCACACAGGAAGCAGCGCAGGTCCTAATCCAGGCACTTGTCATCTCCCGTCTGGATTACTGCAACTCGCTGTTGGCTGGGCTCCCTGCCTGTGCCATTAAACCCCTACAACTCATCCAGAACGCTGCTGCCCGTCTGGTGTTCAACCTTCCGGTTCTCTCACGTCACCCCGCTCCTCCGCTCTCTCCACTGGCTTCCAGTTGAAGCTCGCATCCGCTACAAGACCATGGTGCTTGCCTACGGAGCTGTGAGGGGAACGGCACCTCAGTACCTCCAGGCTCTGATCAGGCCCTACACCCAAACAAGGGCACTGCGTTCATCCACCTCTGGCCTGCTCGCCTCCCTACCACTGAGGAAGTACAGTTCCCGCAGCCCAGTCAAAACTGTTCGCTGCTCTGGCCCCCCAATGGTGGAACAAACTCCCTCACGACGCCAGGACAGCGGAGTCAATCACCACCTTCCGGAGACACCTGAAACCCCACCTCTTTCAGGAATACCTAGGATAGGATAAAGTAATCCTTCTCACCCCCCTTAAAAGATTTAGATGCACTATTGTAAAGTGGCTGTTCCACTGGATGTCTTAAGGTGAACGCACCAATTTGTAAGTCGCTCTGGATAAGAGCGTCTGCTAAATGACTTAAATGTAAATGTAAACATAGACATAGACAACATAAAATAACATTTAGCTTTCTTTCGGATGTTTAACAGATTGAAGTAGGCGTAACTCTGAAGAGAGACTGGGTTGGGTTATATTTCCCTGTGGAGACAATGTGGTTATTCACCATTTTCACTTCACGCTGACTGCATCTTTTTTTTGCATGAGAATCTTAGCAGCACGGATGTGTCAGCTTTGATACAGTTTGTTTGTCTCTCTCCGTATAGTTCTTGGCACACGTTTCAAGGCGCAGTTCTATCTCCGGCTGTTTAATCAAAACAAACTTAAATCAAAGTGGTCAAATTATAGCAGGTTGTTTGTAACGCATTGCAGCAAGGAAAAGAGGTTGTCTATAGTTTGTGGTGTGCACTTGTGTTTTTGGATGCAGATGGCAGAGACAAAAAGGGTTATCCATGAGTTCATCTGACTCTGGGTAAGTAGAAAAAGGGCTTAGTTGCCAACATCTCGCACTATCCCTTTTTAAAAGCTCATCTTGTCAGAAAGTGTGGCGCTATGCCACACTTATAGGGGAAACATTGGATGGCTATAGCTACAGTAGCTAACACCCGCCTTGGGAATGCCCATGTAAATACTACTCATTTTTTGCTTCTGGAACTGCAGTGTGTGCCTCTAACAGCCTTTCTTATGTCTCCTCCTCTCTGGCAGAATGCAGCTTGGCCAGTCAACCCGGTGGGAGTGACCGATAAGGATGGGCCAAAGAAGTAGAGCCCACTGGTGAGGAGTGGTGGAGAGGCCAAACAGAACCATAGCGACTAAACAACGCCGAGCGCCACCATGCCCCACCTCCCCTCCTAAACTCTCCTCCGACTCAGTCCCTTCCCCTCCCTCACACACAGATATAGTCGAGCTGCAGGTCTCACTCGCTATGGCCTCGGCCTACCTGTGGAAGCTGTCGTCCCAGAAGCTGGGCTTCTTCCTGGTGAGCTTTGGATTCATCTGGGGCATGATGCTGCTCCACTTCACTATCCAGCAGCGGGCCACGCACGAGAGCAGCACCATGCTGCGACAGCAGATCCTGGAGCTCAGCAAGCGCTACATCAAGGCCCTGGCCGAGGAGAACCAGAGCGTCATGGACGGGCCCTACGTGGGAACCATGACGGCCTATGGTGAATACCGAGCACTGCACAAGTAGTGTTCTCCGTCCTTTGCGCTCTCTTCAAAATAGAATGATTCCACCTTGCAAAGCTGTGGTTGTGAGAACTCAGAATTTGTTAATGGTACACTGGGGATGTTCCATTCATTCACTTGGAATGTTTTATTGAATGGAATTCTGATTTTCCAGTTGTTGGTAGTGCTGCAATATTTGCTCAACCTCACTTAGAGAACACACTGTTATTGAATAAGGACAGGCTGAATTGATTTACTATGTAGGCTAAGTAGAAGCGCCTTCAAAGTCAAAATAGCCAGCCCTACACATCCTCTGATATACAGATCATACAAAATGTATAATGTTGGCTATTTAGAAGTGTTTATGTTGTAATGTAACCATAGACAACAGGGAAGACGAGAAGAAAATATAAATGTACATTTTGTCTACAGCAGGGTGCTGCCTCGTGTTGGAAAAAGGAAAGTAAAGTATTAGGGGGCTAGCCAGCCAGTAACCTGACTTGCACTAACAGAAGTGAGTGTTATGCTGATGCAGCTGCTTTCCCGCCATAACCTATTAACGCCTCGCGAACAGTCATCAATAAGTTATTCATGCCGTTAATAGACCCGTTTGGGTCAATGAGAGGCTTCATTAGAAACATGAGATTGGAATTGATTACTCTGAATACATTCTAATGGACGGCGAAAAACAAGAAAATACTGTATAATGACCGGGTAACCAACCAACCGCCACTGGTCCTCTTCCAGGAAAGTAGCTCTCTGAAAAGGCCATGCCTAATATGATTTGTCTTAAAACTCTCTTGGCCTGTAAAATTGAATTTATCTGGGTTTGTTAGGCAGGAAGCCTCCCGCCTATCAACCTCAGTTCTCCCACAGTCTGCTAATCGCCAGACCTCAAGAGTACTGACTGGCGAACACGGAGCATTTAGCTGCTCTTGTTCCCCTTAGGGTCTGTGTTAAAACATTGATGCAGAGTGTTGAAGCATCTGCCTTGGTGAAACCCTTGATCGTACATAGCCGGGATGCGTCCCATATGGCATCCTATTCCCTATTTAGTGCGCTACTATGGGCCCTGTCAAAAGTATTGCACTAAATTTGGAATAGGATGCCATTTGTAATACAACCGAGAAGTCTGTTGTTCTAGCAGCCCAGTGCTCTCCGACCCGTTTTTAAATGACCTGGAGGAGGGTGTTGAAAGAAATCCTAAGCTTTATCCCAGACCTGTATAATGATATAATCGGCTCAATGTAATGGGCTATTTGCTTAATCATGTCATTAATTATCTCCAGAAAAGCATGAAATTAGTTGTTGCTGCAAACACTATTATTCGGGAGGCAATGAGAAAAAAGATCTGTGATATGGTCTCATCTTATCAGAACAGATTCATAATATTCTGTCAGTAGCCTGAACTTTTAATTTCATTGAATAAACTTTATTAATGCATCAAATGGAAGAAACATTTATATGATGTCTTGACCTAGGTCTAAAGAACCAGTCTGGAACCAGTTTAAAATGGACTGGATGAAACCAGTTTCCCTGTTTGAGACATGTTCAAATGAGAGAGAACGATTTTAATGTACTTCTTGAGACTTGAACACTGTTTACTCTCTGCCATAGAAATGTAATTATAAGTTCTATCCTTTTTTTATGCTTTCGATTAAATAAAAGTAGTAAGGAGAGAGATTTGCTTCATGCTACAGTATTTGTACTCTCTCTGCAGATCTAGGATTCTTCTCAATATGACATTAATGCATTTAAAGGGAATTATGACTTCCTCTCTGCTCTCAGTAAATTACCCATAAAATCTGAGTGCACATTAATTAAATATTGTATCAAGACTGATTTGGTCTGGTGGTTTTATGTGGTGCATTGAACATTGTTTATTAGTTTGAGTAGATGGGAATTTGGACTGAAGAGAGAGAAGCGCTGAACTAAACCAAATTCCAGCTAACCTGTTTCCACACTTTCCTTTTATGAGAGGAGTTTATTAGGGTTATAAATATCTGGTTTGATGAAAACCCATCTTTCATAAAGCATGTTGATGAGCAAGTTAAGAATTAGAAGGAGCTTATTTTATAGGAATAGGTCATGCCTTTCATTAAATAGCAGAAAACAAATTATTTAGTGGACATTCATACCGTTTATGGACTATGATGTTATTGTATATCTGAATGCAGCTGCTACTCTATTGAAGACGTTGGAGGCAGTTTATCATGGCGCACGACACTTTTATTACAGGCGCTAGGTTCAAGTACACATCTCTGCATTCTGTATCAAAAAGTCTCGTACATCGATGGATTTTACTCATTTTGTTTCTAAAGCCCTCATGCGTAAACTTCCACCATACCTTACGTCATTGTTAACTTACAGATGTACAAGATATCAGACCCGGTCTCAGGGAGGGCTAACTCTAGAGATCCCTTCCGTCTCCACTGAGTTAGAACAACTAACTCCACTGAGTTAGAACAACTAACTCCACTGAGTTAGAACAATCTGCTTTTTTTGCACCTTGCTTGTGGATTGATATCCAAGGCTCTCTAAAATTGGATGAATTGGTGCCTCTTGGGCAATTTCAGAAGGCTGATTGAGGACCTTTTTACTGAAGAATGTGTTTTGTTTTCAATGATTGTTTAGCTTTTTGTGTATATTGATGTGTATACAGGGCTCATCTGTGAAAGAGACCTTGATCTCAGCATGACTCCCTGTTAAAATACAAGTTAAATAAATAAGAGAGAGAGAGAGCGAGGGAAGCCTTCTGTAACAGACTGGAATGAAGGTCGAATTATGAGGAAGCTGCACTAACTGCATAGCTGAACGTAGCTTTGGGACACAACATCGGAAGTGTGTGTATTGGTTTGACTCCCTGAGTTGTGCATCGAACTGGTGGGTGGCCATGAAAAAGCACCATAACACAGTGTAGCTGGCTTCACCCCAAAAATAGCATATTTATAATCTCTAGGAACTCTCCTTAACAGACAAAAAATAGTTCAGGCGTTTACTTGATAGGGAGGGACACATTTCACTCCATGTATGGTAAGTAGAGTTCCTGGAGATTCTAAAAACATTACATCACATTTGGTTACTTGGCAATGTTAATATAGTTATATGTAAGGTCACTATAATTACAAGATGCATGCATTTCTTACATCTGCCATCAGCTCACATCAGTGTTGTGGGATTTGTGCAAGTGGACTGTGATGTGATACTGTGTAATATCACTAGGCCAAGAGCGAGCACACAGCCTCATAGAAATATGGATTCGTCTCCCCGTCTGTCAGTCCGACTCCAAGTGAATAAATCTCTGGATTTGTACACCACATAATCAGAAAATGATGGGAAAGTAATTTAGTGCTTTGTCTCCAATATAATGCATTTTCTTTTGGAAGTATTGCTTTCATTTGAGTCTTTGTAATGTCAATGTTTTGCATAGTTTCAAAATACTGTACAGTATGTTTAAAACAATCATGTTTTATGGAGCTCCCATCATTCGAGTGGTTACATTTACCAAGCCCAATCTCTGTTTACCAAAAAAGGTGACAGGGTCAGGCTGTTGAAATTACAGATTGTGCCTTTAGGGGGGAAGTAGGCCTATATATATATTTTTTAATCTTGATGTTGGCCTACTTTGTTAACTGAACCAAGTTTATTAAAGATCTGGGCTGGTTCCCCATTTTTACAACCTCACAAATTAGTCTGAATTTGAATATTATTTATTAACAGATAGCGGCTCTCTTAGTTTGCTTGGTCTGCTATTGTCTGTTTTAGTCTACTCACTCAGTATGCAATTATTATTTTTTGTGGGTCAGTCTCTTGAAAGATGACACTTGGCTGACCGTGAGGGTCACTGAAATAATGAGCACCTTATTTCCTTAATAGTGCACTACATTTGACCAGAATCCTATCGGCCCTGGTCAAAAGTAGTGCACTATATAGGGAATAGGGAGCCATTTTAAGACACAGTCACAGTTTGTCTCCATGCTCATCACGTACCACGTATCGGCTCATGTAGACATTTGACATGAGTGAAGAACGTGACTCAACTAACACAGTTGGTATCTGTAAAGCGCTGTGACTGCAATGTAAGCTTTTCTCCCTCCCTATGGGTGCCTCTGTGGAGAATGAACGTGTCCGGCTTTCGCATGCATATTTCAGCTCTGTTTCATTTTGAAACGTATTGCTTTGGGAATGAAGACCGAGTCAAGTCATGATTTTTTTTTTAGCAGACAGGTGGTAACGATGAATGGGGAGTTGGGGATTATAAAACAACTATCACAACCGTATGTTGATTCAGTTCTGTAACAGTAGCTTTTAATAAAAGTGGGTGTCTAGAAAGTGATCTGAACCAAAGAACTTGGATAAGTAACATACTACTACCACCACTGTCTTCTTAACTCAACGTATCTATGTAATAGTAGTATTTTTACCACCGTTTTGGCCGACTACCCCATTCTGATTGGTTTGATGCTATGAATTGTACTTTACTTTTCTTACAGTAAGCCCATCTATCCCATGGATTTAGCAAGCCTGTTTTCACACCTACTGTATTACATTACTTGGCCACTTGAATGCAGGCTGTCCACACTCCGCCCTGAGCCACGCATTTACATTTCCCTTTGTTTTAAGCTGGCTTAATTATTTACAGCGTTCCGTGCCTGTCGGAAAGACCGACTATTTCATTTGTTAACGTTAACATTTGTTGACCTCATCGTGCTTTGGGCACTCCTTTGCAAACATGCCGAGGAATGTTTATTTCTGAGACTCAATTGGCTGCGACCTGTAAAACATTTAATTAGCTACACACACAGATCAGCCATGTGGGGAGATGGCCTACTCTACCTTGTCCAGGTTGGGGAGAGATTGATGGAATGGGCAGTGTGTTTGGACTGGGTGGCATTGTGTTTGGACTGGGTGGCAGTGTGTTTCTTTCTCTAGTGCTCGTTTCTCTGTCTGTGTTGATCGAGGTCAGTCCGGGCGGGTTAATGCTCAGGGCAATGTGTTTTCCGAGGGCACAATCTAGTGTGTGTAATTATGTTCAGCCTGATGCCCTGGCTTTTCACCAGAGTCATATGGGCCCTGGTCAAAAGTACTGCACTATATAGGGAATAGGGTGGCATTTGGGCCGAGGTCCAGCGTTCAGTTGATTTCTTCCTTGTCTGACGCAGCGACACTCCTTCCCGGAATCTGCTTATCTCCGCCCTACCCAGCCGTGCAGAGCAGACAAAACGCTGCAGCCTCCCTCTCTCCCTCACGCCTACTCTCCTCCCCTTCCCCTTCCACGGCGTCTTTCTGGAACGATAGGGAGTAACATATCAAATGCGACGCGCGGCCAGAGAAATTGCACCGCAGTCGGCGCGCGGACGTGTGACAGACTGGATGCGATCGCTGTCTTCACAGCTCCACCGCCTCATGGAATGTTAATGAGGTTGACGACATTCCGGAATATTCTTGGGGCGGCGGGAGGAAAGGAAAACATTTCAGGGGCAGAAGGGTCATGCCATATTTCATTTTCTCGGTAGCTACTAGTCAAAATTGATCAACTGTTTTGTGGCAAGATCTTAGGTCATTCCAATAAACAATATGTTAAGCATGTTGGATTTTGTTTTATCAGAGTTATATGCAAACTAATAAAATTGAAACCGAAGCCAAAATGTGTGTTGCATTTACAGGTCAACATTGATCAACCGTGAGATCTTACAACACCATAAACAATAATATGTAAATAAATACAAAATAAAAAAATCTGACAGTTATAACAAATGGAATTGAAGGCACTCAATGTCCTCGTGGCTGCTGGATGGTAAATATCAGATAAACACCATTAAGCCTTCGCACTGAAATGCCAAGCCCTGCATACCATTTCCTGAAATGCTACTGAAATTAACAGAGCTGATGTCATTGTGAATGTCAGATCACTGTGTGTCCTTTCTATCCCACCCCACTTCTTATTGGCTAGCTACTGGGCTATGTCCCAATTATCACTCCTTACTGCCTAAATATGCATTTGTCCACTTTGAAACGAGATGAGTGGTATAGGAAACATGGTGGTGAACAAAGGCAATACACATAGATGTGTGGGAAGTAGTGAACGAGGGCACACTTCAGGAAGGAGACGTTATTGGGACACAGGTATTGTGAATGTCAGCTTACTTTTTTCAGTCCCATCGTCCATCCCACCTTTTGCCTAGCTACCGGAGTCAGGAGATGACCATAGAAATCCACAGACTTAAATGAAGCAGCAAGGTCATTCTCAAAGATACCCGCCAGCTCAGTTAAACATTTAAATGAGTCCCTTAACGGACAGCATGAAATCCAATGATTTATTGGGGTCGCTGAAATAAGCTGATCCTCTCCTCTTGTTTTTCATTTTTCAGAGGAAGGCCAATAAGAACGGTCCGTCTCAGTATACAAGGCATACTCCGATTTACTCACACCATAACGATATATTGATTAGCCTAGTTATGAAGATGAAAATAGAAAATCATTTTCTCTGGGGGTGAGTGTGGAGAGATACTCACTGGCATTATATCACTATGCTGTCATTTTCTCCTTGTCCTTCAAGAAGTCAATCTGAGATTAGAATATGACTATTCATGAGATCAATAAAAATTATAGGGAAATGAAAGGGAAATATAGAAAACACTGTACTGTATATTTTAGCCTCAAGTTATGTTAGCTGGTTAGCAGTAAGACTGATATGAGGTATCTATGCTTCATACTATACTGTGTTCCCTCCTCCAGATCTGAAGAAGACTCTGGCGGTGCTCCTGGACAATATCATGGTGCGGCTGGGCAAGCTGGAGTCCAAGGTGGAGAACATCTACAACGGCACAGGGGCTAACCTGACCAACGGCACCAGCACAGTCACGCCCAGCGCCTCCAATGCAGAGAAGGTCAATGTGGCAGGTGAGGCTCACTCTCTCCCTCACGAGCTTACCCCCCCCCCCCTCTTCCTTTATTGAAGACATTCAAAACAAGACATTGCACCTTGAAAATCCCCAGTCCTATTTCTGGAACATGTCAAAGTAATAAGACATAGGCCTATAGCAGGGGTGTCAAGCTCAATTCCTGGAGTTGCTGAGTGTCTGCGGGTTTTCGCTCCTCCCTTGTACTTGATTGACCAATTCAGTTAGTTAGGAACTCACCTGGTTTTCTAGGTCTGGACACTAATTGAAAGGAAATAACAAAAACAAATGAACAGACACTCAGTTCTCCAGTGAATCCGATGTGAGCTTAGGTGAATAGTGCTATTTATGCTGATAAGAATAAAGCTGTGCTCTGAGCCTGCATTGAAATGGCTCTATTCACCTAAGTTACCCCTCTGTTCTTAACCTACTGTAAGCAGTTGAATACTCCAATATTCAAACCCATAGAAAACCTTTCTGCTTTTGCATACCTTTTCTGCGAGAACATAGAAAGCACTCTTATAGGCCGCGGCCTTGAACATAGCTTGAATAAGGCCTTTCATTCACACATGCGGCGGGCCCCATTTTATTAGCCTTCATTTATTTTTCTTTCAGTTTTAAGATGACATGTTTGCCGGCTGGGAAATACTGAGTGTTTGTTTGCTCGGGTGGGCCCTGGGATTGGCTCAGTAGTTAGTGAAGTATTTAGAGGTTTCAATGGGGACTTTGTGTGGCGACTGAATATGGTCGGAATTACATTATGACGATTGAGTTACAAAGGGAGCGTTTTACTCTTGAGAGAGCTAGGCCCATTCCGTTCAGGCTTCAGAACGTTTCTTAAACAAAAGAAAGAATGTTCAACTCTGCCATTTTTCTGTGTTAGGATGATTTTGTATTTAAAAAAAATAAGAATACTGCCTCCGTCTTGGGCTGCTTCAGTATCAGTGACAGTTCCCTGCTAGCTGTGTCGGTCAGGACATTGTGGTCCTTCTGTACTGCAGCAACCGCTACTTCCTGTGCAACAGCGATAACAAGATGGAGGTTATCTCCCATACCACATTAACGGTGCACTGATATCTCAATCCCACCCTTTGTCAACCAATGGAATACTCTGGCTTTGGACTAGTCAAAGGAAAGAGACCATACTGGTTGTCTTGACTTCTAACCTGTAAATAGACGCACGTATCATTTGGCCGTGTGGTTTGCCCCAACAGTCTGAGTCGTCCCTGAAACACCACTCTTCCTCTCCACCTCTGTCCTGTGTGGCAGACAGCCCTGCCAACCCATTTGCTGTTTTCCCCTGGGCCATGTGGGGCTGGGAAGGCAATTACCCAGATAGGATCTGGACAGTGATGGGTTCACGCATGTCTTCTGAGAGGCTGCTAGCTATCAAGGTGGAGCACCCAGGGCCCCAGGAAGAGGTGTCGTGCTCCCCCCCCCCTTTCCCTGCTACCACACTGTGTCTCAGTCAGACAGTTTGGGCCCTGCTCAGCCATGGAGAGAGGCCTCTGTTCTGACTATCAGACTTAACTACCGCTAATGTACTGCTTAGACAAAATATGCTGCTTTAATCACTGTAAATATGCACATTTTGGTATAATCATGAAGTAAACATCTATCTCCCGAATTTGATTGTCGCAGCTAGATAGCTTTACAATGTGCTCATTTTAAAGCTATCCCAAACATGTCACTTCTGGCCAGTGCCTGACCCACCTCACAGCTGTGTATGGATGTGGCTGAGTCACCACAACCAGCCACACAGTCGGAACTCGGAGGGCAACGCCTAGTCCCTTCCTAACTGCTCTCGACTCTGAGAGAGCCCCCCCACCGCCACCCATTAGCAGCTGTTTGGGACGAAGGTATTTGACAATGCCTCCTCCGTGTGGACTAAATAAAAACGAAGTAAACACTAGTTAGGCTTATCTGTTTTTGCTGGCACTGGCACAGTTTGGATTCGAGACCTACTCTGCAATTGAATGGCCTAACTCATGGAGCCAACAGGCTTCTCAGACTGTTGGTGGAGGAGGACCCTTAAAAGCATCTGAAAGATGTTGTCAGGTCATGTGACCAGGGAGGGTCTGCAGTGGCCACTCTGCTTCCTTGCAGTGATGAGCAAATTTGAGGTCAGATAAGGAAGTTCATGCGAGGTATGTTGGGGTGTAACTATTTAAGTTACACATTGTATTGTGTAGGCCTAACTTGGAATAAAAGAACAAAGTCAGTTTTGTTTTTGTCTATTTTATGGGGTTGTGGGTGAAATAAGGAAGTGTTAATGAGAACAGGGCTTCACTGTCCTTTTGCAGACTTATTTACACACGGTTTTATCTTTGTATGTTTTATGATGTAGTGGCGATTTTGCATCCCTCATTTTATGACTACTCTTAGCCAATTGGGGTCTCTGTTAGAGGACTGATATGCAGAAGTAGACTCATATCTATCTAGAGTCTTCCCTTCCTAATGTCTACATTTCCAAATGTTTTCCTTGTTTGGGAGCACAGCACCTGTCAGGGCTATTGGTGGTTTGCAGACTGCTGCACAAGCCTCCTCCAGACCCTAACATTATTCTATGACCTATAACATGACCTGCAGATAAGCTGAAGTAGAAAAGCCACATGGCATTAATACCTTTGAGTTTCATTACCAGGATTCTATACTGTGACAATGGTATTTAGGCCTAGTTTAAAAAAATGCTTGTCTTTAGTGTGGATGTCAATCTGCCATTTTTTTCCCCTGTTGTCCTATATTATTACTATATCTTCTAATCTAAACAGCCTCTGTGATCCTCTGTGTCTCTAGCCCAGCTGAGCTGAATGGTGGCAGCCAGGCAGTGTAGTGGATGTGTCAGGTATCAGAAGCTCAGACCAGGCGAGTGATAGCCTTTCCCTCAGAACTCACTGCATTTCACTGTTTAAAATTACATTTATTTGACAGGGACAATTCACATTCCACAACATTTCAGTAAATATGCCAGATTTAGCTAGCAGGCTAGTTTCCATCTGTTGTCACTTGAACTCTAGAAGGTCACCTTTTTAAGAAGTGATTCTGAGAGGTCCTTATCGGGTGGGCCTAAATAGCTGCCTGGGTCTCCTCTCCGGCCAGAGCCACTTGATGTGAGTTCTGAGGGAAAGGCTATCACTCGCCTGGTCTGAGCTTCTGATACCTGGCACATCCACTACACTGTCTGGCTGCCACCATTCAGCTCAGCTGGGCTAGAGACACAGAGGATCACAGAGGCTCTTAACA
Organism: Oncorhynchus nerka; assembly: GCF_034236695.1. Lineage (NCBI taxonomy): Eukaryota > Metazoa > Chordata > Actinopteri > Salmoniformes > Salmonidae > Oncorhynchus > Oncorhynchus nerka. Next base: position 53,444,961 of record NC_088400.1, on the reverse strand, counting down.
GCACAAGGATGGCTCAATCTGGATTTGGCTCAGCGGGAGAGGATTGATTCAGATTGATTCAGCCAAAACTCAGAACGGCCTTGGTGTGGACAATTGTCTGCCTGCTTCATGTTGATGCAGCCAATCACCAAGCAGTGTTTTCCTCTGAGTGTTGGCGTAGCGCGTTAGCTGTCCCTCTGCTGAAATGCAATCATGCTGGTAGATGGAGGAAGTGAAGGGGGGGGGGGGGGGGGATGAAAGGCCAGGTGCCAGGCTCCTGAGATCTGGCTGGCTCTCTTCTCGTCTCCACCTAGCTGGCTGCCGTTGAAAGGTGTGGATGTTGCTTTTGGCATTGGCCGCAAGTTGGGCCTTCTGTGAGATTTGTAGCGAGTAGGCTGTTGTTTTTGAGACTCTGCCGGGCCGGGCCGTAAGTGCGGACAGAAAAGCCCTTTTCTGCCTCAGAATGGCCCATCTCTTTGTCTTCTTATCGATCGCATCATGCCCGACCTAGGACAGACGACTGCCGACAATGGACAGAGGGCTAGGGTTTCAGTGATGCCGCACGGGACAATGACACCGCTGCCTCCCTGTGCACGACAACCCTAATGCATCATGGCAGAGCTAAGGCAGGATTATAATAGCGCTTACAATTTCACCTTGCAGACTGCTGCTGTCACAGAGAGTGCTTCTCTCTCTGAGGAAGGGATACTACTCTCCCTGAACAGTTGACTATCAAAGACCCTCTGGGAATGTTGTCGTTCAACATAATGTAGCCTTTGACATAACATGGATGAGTCATGTCACTGCCATGTCATATAGACGTTGGCGAATCTGAGTTTTTGTGCCGAAATGTTGGGCCAACTGTCTAGCCCTGCTTTGGATTAGACATGATCTGAGGTCTACTAGTGGTGAGTGCAGAGGCTGTGTGTTTTCCTCTCACAGAGTGCACCGCTCTGTGTTCTGGGAGCTTCTGTCTCCTCCAGAAACACTCATACATCACCCACCGACCGACGGACGCTATCCAATCCGATGTCTCTCTCTTAAACAAATCAAAGTCCAGTTCTCCGCCGCTCTCCGCCTCCCAAGAACATGGTGCCTCTTCCGGAGGCTATAGGGTTACGGAATATTCAGATAGACACGTGTTGTGTAGAACATTAAATGGTTGTCTGTCAGATTTGTTGGCTCTATTCATTCTTATTCTATCTGCAAAGTTTAGAGCTTTTCACCTCCATGACTACACCACAGCTTTCTGTGCGTGCTCCTATAGACTTTGACTAGGGTTATTGTGTACAATGCAAACCCCAGACCTGCCAGTGCTAAGTATGTCTTGGCTCAGTAGTCAGGGGCAGGTAGGACAAATATGTTGACCACTAAAGACCTCCCGGTTCAATGGCAGTAATAAGATTTGCTTGACAAAGAACGTCTCTACTGGGACGCAGCATCTGAGGCCTGGCAATTACAGGATCTCCAATGCACTTTCTCTCAGGTTGGTAATGCTGTACTGTATTGGCAGTGTCGACTGCATTATGGCCTACACCGGTCCAAATATGAGTGAGTCCTATCGCATTAAAAAATGTGCATTCAAAGTTTTACATTTTCATTGGACCTTGACACAAAACCGCCACAAAGTAAGCTGACACATTCTTCAAATATTTGTTTGAGTCCCAACCATGGATCAGTTTTTACATTTTTTAATTTCACCTTTATTTAACCAGGTAGGCAAGTTTTTTACAGTAGCGACCTGGCCAAGATAAAGCAAAGCAGTTTGACACATACAGCAACACAGAGTTACACATGGAGTAAAACAAACATACAGTCAATAATACTGTAGAAAAATAAGTCCATATACAATGTGAGGCAGGTAAAGGCAAAAAAAGGCCATGGTGGCGAAGTAAATACAATATAGCAAGTAAAACACTGGAATGGTTGATTTGCAGTGGAAGAATGTGCAAAGTAGAGAGAAATAATGGGGTGCAAAGGAGCAAAATAAATACACTAGGGAAAGAGCTAGTTGTTTGGGCTAAATTATAGATGGGTTATGTACAGGTGCAGTAATCTGTGAGCTGCTCTGACAGCTGGTGCTTAAAGCTAGTGAGGGAGATAAGTGTTTCCAGTTCCAGAGATTTTTGTAGTTTGTTCCAGTCATTGGCAGCAGAGAACTAGAAGGAGAGGCGGCCAAAGGAAGAATTGGTTTTGGGGGTGACCAGAGAGATATACCTGCTGGAGCGCGTGCTACAGGTGGGTGCTGCTATGGTGACCAGCGGGACTTTTCCTAGCAGGGTCTTGTAGATGACCTGGAGCCAGTGGGTTTGGCGACGAGTATGAAGCGAGGGCCAGCCAACGAGAGCGTACAGGTCTCAGTGGTGGGTAGTATATGGGGCTTTGGTGACAAAACGGATGGCACTGTGATAGACTGCATCCAATTTATTGAGTAGGGTATTAGAGACTATTTTTTTAAATGACATCACCGAAGTCGAGGATTGGTAGGATGGTCAGTTTTACAAGGGTATGTTTGGCAGCATGAGTGAAGGATGCTTTGTTGCGAAATAGGAAGCCAATTCTAGATTTAACTTTGGATTGGAGATGTTTGATGTGAGTCCGGAAGGAGAGTTTACAGTCTAACCAGACACCTAGGTATTTGTAGTTGTCCACATATTCTAAGTCAGAGCCGTCCAGATTAGTGATGTTGGACAAGCGGGCAGGTGCAGGCAGCGATCGGATGAAGAGCATGCATTTAGTTTTACTTGTATTTAAGAGCAATTGGAGGCCACGGAAGGAGAGTTGTATGGCATTGAAGCTCGCCTGGAGGGTTGTTAACACAGTGTCCAAAGAAGGGCCAGAAGTATACAGAATGGTGTCGTCTGCGTAGAGGTGGATCAGAGACTCACCAGCAGCAAGAGCGACATCATTGATGTATACAGAGAAGAGAGTCGGTCCAAGAATTGAACCCTGTGGCACCCCCATAGACTGCCAGAAGCCCGGACAACAGACCGTCCAATTTGACACACTGAACTCTATCAGAGAAGTAGTTGGTGAACCAGGCGAGGCAATCATTTGAGAAACCAAGGCTGTCGAGTCTGCCGATGAGGATGTGGTGATTGACAGAGTCGAAAGCCTTGGCCACTTCAATGAATACGGCTGCACAGTATTGCTTCTTATCGATGGTGGTTAAGATATCGTTTAGGACCTTGAGCATGGCTGAGGTGCACCCATGACCAGCTCTGAAACCAGATTGCATAGCGGAGAAGGTATGGTGGGATTCGAAATGGTCGGTAATCTGTTTGTTTGTTGACTTGGCTTTCGAATACCTTTAGAAAGGCAGGGTAGGCTAGATATAGGTCTGTAGCAGTTTGGATCAAGAGTGTTCCCCCCATTGAAGAGGGGGATGACCGCAGCTGCTTTCCATTCTTTGGGAATGTCAGACAACATGAGAGGTTGAACAGGCTAGTAATAGGGGTGGCAATTTTAGAAAGAAAGGGTCCAGATTGTCTAGCCTGGCTGATTTGTAGGGGTCCAGATTTTGCAGCTCTTTCAGAACATCAGCTGACTGGATTTGGGAGAAGGAGAAATGGGGAAGGCTTGGGCGAGTTGCTGTGGGGGGTGCAGTGCTGTTGACCGGGTGAGGGGTAGCCAGGTGGAAAGCATGTCCAGCCGTAGAAAAATGCTTATTGAAATTCTCAATTTTAGTGGATTTATCGGTGGTGACAATGTTTCCTATCTTCAGTGCAGTGGGCAGCTGGGAGGAGGTGTTCTAATTCTCCATGGACTTTAGTGTCCCAGAACTGTTTTGAGTTTGTGTTGCAGGAAGCAAATTTCTTGTTGAAAAAGCTAGCCTTGGCTTTTCTAACTGCCTGTGTATATTGGTTTCTAGCTTCCCTGAAAAGTTGCATATCACGGTGGCTGTACAATGCTAATGCAGAACACCATAGGATGTTTTTGTGTTGGTTAAGGGCAGTAAAGGTCTGGAGAGAACCAATGGCTATATCTGTCCTGGTTCTAAATTTCTTGAATGGGGCATGCTTATTTAAGATGGTGAGGAAGGCATTTAAAAAAAAAAAAAACAGGTATCCTCTACTGACGGGATGAGATCAATATCCTTCCAGGATACCCCGGCCAGGTCGACTAGAAAGGCCTGCTCGCTGAAGTGTTTCAGAGAGCATTTGACAGTGATGAGGGGAGGTCGTTTGACTGCTGACCCATTATGGATGCAGGCAATGAGGCAGTGATCGCTGAGATCTTGGTTGTAAACAGCAGAGGTGTATTTAGAGGGCAAGTTGGTTAGGATGATATCTATGAGGATGCCTGTGTTTACAGCTTTGGGGTGGTACCTGGTAGGTTCATTGATCATTTGTGTGAGATTGAGGGCAATCAAGCTTAGATTGTAGGATGGCTGGGGTGTTAAGCATGCTCCAGTTTAGGTCGCCTAGCAGCACGAGCTCTGAAGGGCAATCAGTTCACATATGGTGTCCAGGGCACAGCTGGGGGCAGAGGGTGGTCTATAGCAGGCGGCAACGGTGAGAGACTTGTTTTTAGAGAGGTGGATTTTTAAAAGTAGAAGTTCAAATTGTTTACCTATGATGAAAATTACAGGCCTCTCATCTTTTTAAGTGGGAGAACTTGCACAATTGGTGGCTAAGGCGGGTTGCAGGACAGTGTTTTGAAGTTGAGTTTTTGTAAAAGAAAATATATAAAAGATATGCGAAGAAAGGTGTGTGTGTGTATATATATGTATATATACATACTGGACAAGATGAGGACAAAGGACGTCTGACTGCTATGCCATCTTGGGAGAAAAAAAAGATCATGCGGATATGGATTGTTTATTATATGTTTCGAGTTCCTGTTTGAGACTCTGACCTCGTGCACATTTGAGCGTGTGTGTCGTGTGTGCATCAGAAAACACTTCATAGCTTGGCGCATTGACTACCTTGACAGCCTGACATTGTGAGAGGCACTTCTTCACTGTAACACCTGACCTCTTTTCCATTAATACACAGTACGACATGCTACACGGGCTGACATTTGGAGGATGTGGCAGGAACATGTCTGGCAAGCCGTGTTGAGAGGGTCAGGCTCAGGAACTGACTGGTGGGTGTGTGTAGACAGTGAGAACTGGGTTAGGACCGCCAGCCACTGAAGCCAGTGCTGTGTGTGGGTATGTATCTGTGTCTGGTTGGGTTCAAACCCGGGTCTCCTGCAAACGTGTCATCTCTCTGAGGTAAAGTCTAGGCTTCTGGTCTCATCCAAATTGCAAACAAAGTTACTCATCACACCAGCGTGGTTCATCGAACCACCTCTGTTACATGCACCACCGCCCTCTCACCAGCTTGTGAATAAGGACGGGTGCCTCGGTGCCATCACACCTCATCTACCACCCTGCTCAGGGCCACTCGCAGAGAACAGCACTGACATTTCCAAGCTTTCACTGCAGTTGGGTTTTAGTCAAATTGGTTTGGCAATTGCACAGTGAAATGTAAAGGCATCGGTACTTGGTAACCGACACCACGCAGAGGTAGGCAAGAGAAAAGGCTTTTGAACAAGGAGTAGGCTAGATAGTCTTGCTTTTTGAATAAATTGCCCCACTACAAAGCAAGATTGCTATCTTAGGAGCCAGAAAGGACATTTGTATTCTGAATCATTTCCATGAGCTTTTGAATTTCCTTATCTCCTCTGGAAGTGAGATAAAACCTGCTCTGTCTTCCACCTGCATGACAGCATAATGGAAAACATTCTAGCATGTTTTTGAGTGCACTGCTGAACGTTTCTAGGCTTTTCCTGGAACAGGCTGCGAACAGATCCAGTTGGAAACAACTCATGGATGTGCGTCCCAAATGGCACCCTTTTCTCTACATAGTGCACTACTGCGGGCCCAGGTCAAAAGTAGTGCACTATAAAGGGTGACATTGGGGTTACAGCCCAGGAAGGCCTCTGCTTTGCATCAGTCCAGATTTAGCAAACCATTTGCAGTACAACATGCAATGTTTTCTTCCCCTGTCTAGCTCACTTTTTTAGAGCAAGTATTGGAGGTCTCCCCATAGACACTTATTCATATGGAGTGCGGATGAGGATCTAAATGTAAACAAACTGCGAGAGGTTGAGAAATGTGGCCACTCCTCGAAAACGTGTTCTACAGTGCCCTGCCTGATCAAGGCCTGGATTGGATGGGATGGCTGGCTGGCTGGCTGGCTCCAGCAGCCAGGCCATGTGTGCCACTCAGTTTCACTCCTCTCCCTTTCTGTCTCTTTTTCTCTCCTCCGCTGGCTTGTGTTCGACTGTTTGAGCCGTACTGAACGAGGCAACCGTATTCAGGGGGGCGGTAAACAGAGCGCTGCACTGTATTAACTCCCCCCTTTCTAAAACAGATATTTGGGTTTTGTTAGAACTAACAGTGGCTCTGTATACATTCAGAGAGGATCAACATTAGCCTCATCTGGGGCCCTACATTTGTACAGCATGTGTTGTTGTTGAGGCGGTCGCATCTGTTTCTACTCTGGTTCGCGGTGGTAGATTTAACTATTTTTCTTAATTCATCAATGCACTCTCCAACAACCCTAGCTTGGTCCCAGATCTTGTGCTCTCAGTTGACGTGACAATGACCATAGGAATTGGCAAGACCACACAAACAGATCTGGGACCTGGCTAGTCTAACCTCGGTTTAGTGATTGAGTCAGGTCTTAGAGAATGTGCTGATGTTTTTGTTGACAGGAATCATAATAGAGGATTCACTTAAGATAGCCCGATCCCTCTACAGTCAGTAACAAGGCATGATTGTTTCATGCTGGCTGTACACACAGTAACATATTATCATGCAGCCTTGGGAAGGACCAATGTTTTCCTGCATGGATAATGCTATGCAAATATTGTAGCTGCAGTATGAGACATTTGACTACAGGCTAGTCATATTGGTGCTAGCTAGTGTTGCTGGGTGCAGGGTGAAGTTGCACTTCACCCCACTTTTGTCAGTTTAGCATTTTCCCGCCAAAGGTTAAGGTTAGGATTGGGGGGAGGGAAGCTGATCCTTGATCTGTACCTAGGAGAGACTTTACCCCATAGAAGTACAAACAGTCATGTGTTCTCCATCACAGTTCTGATATTTTATGGTCTATATACTTTAAACCAGTTTATGGTCTGCCTTTGTGTGAAGGCACAAAGTCGCCGCCAGCAAAACACTAGAGCTGTAAATGTAAAACCTCTCTTTTGCCTCTGTGCAAATCAGGTCGTTTATGGTGATGCTAGGGGAAAAGTAGTTTATGATGCTGATATTACAGAGCAACCTTTGGAAACATAGGCCTAGGTTTAAATGAATGGGAGCGCGAATGGGTACACCTGTTCTTGCACATTGCACTCTGGCGTTTCCTATATGTACAGATCTAGGATCAGCTTCTCCTCCCCCAATCCTAACCTTAACCATCAGGGCATAAAATGTACTTTTTGGTCCACCAGCCACTGTGGCAAAAAAAGTACACCAACAAAACATACAAAAATGGATTAGCAGGCTTTGTAATGTTTCAAAAACAATAAATGTATTACTAGTAAGACGTAACTAATATGGTGTGTATTGAATATATATATACATACACACACACACACACACACAGTTGAAGTCGGAAGTTTACATACACCTTAGCCAAATACATTTAAGCTCAGTTTTTCACAATTCCTGACATTTAATCCTAGTAAAAATCCTGTCTTAGGTCGGTTAGGATCACCATTTTATTTTAAGAATGTGAAATGTCAGAATAATAGTAGAGAGAATGGTTTCTTTCAGTTTTTATTTATTTCATCACATTCTCAGAGGGTCAGAAGTTTACATTTTGGGTAGTTTCGGGTAGCCTTCCACATCATCCCACAATAAATTGGGTGAATTTTGGCCAATTCCTCCTGACAGAGCTGGTGTAACTGAGTCAGGTTTGTAGGCCTCCTTGCTCGCACACTCTTTTACAGTTCTGCCCACAAATGTTCTATAGGATTGAGGTCAGGGCTTGGTGATGGCCACTCCAATACCTTGACTTTGTTGTCCTTAAGCCTTTTTGCCACAACTTTGGAAGTATGCTTGGGGTCATTGTCCATTTGGAAGACCCATTTGCGACCAAGCTTTAACTGATGTCTTGAGATGTTGCTTCAATATAGCCACATTATATTCCTCCCTCTATTTTGTAAAGTGCACCAGTTGTTCCTGCAGCAAAGCACCCCCACAACATGATGCTGCTACCCCCATGCTTCACAGTTGGGATGGTATTCTTCAGCTTGCAAGCCTCCCCATTTTCCTCCAAACATAACGATGGTCATTATAGCCAAACAGTTCTATTTTTGTTTCATCAGACTAGAGGACATTTCTCAAAAAAGTACAAGCTTTGTCCCCATGTGCAGTTGCAAACCGTAGTCTGGCTTTTTTTATGGCAGTTTTGGAGCACTGGCTTCTTCCTTGCTGAGCACCCTTTCAGGTTATGTCGATATAGGACTCGTTTTAACTGTGGATATAGATACTTTTGTACCGGTTTCCTCCAGCATCTTCACGAGGTCTTTTGCTGTTGTTCTGGGATTGATTTGCACTTTTCGCACCAAAGTACGTTCATCTCTAGGAGACAGAACGCGTCTCCTTCCTGAGCAGTATGACGGCTGCGTGGTTCCATGGAGTTTATAATTGTGTACTATTGTTTGTACAGATGAACGTGGTACCTTCAGGCGTTTGGAAATTGCTTCCAAGGATGAACCAGACTCATGGAGGTCTACAATGTTTTTTCTGAGGTCTTGGCTGGTTTCTTTAGATTTTCCCATGATGTCAAGCAAAGAGGCACTGAGTTTGAAGGTAGGCCTTGAAATACATACACCACCAATTGACTCAAATGATGTCAATTAGCCTATCAGAAGCTTCTAAAGCCGTGACATCATTTTCAGGAATTTTCCAAGCTGTTTAAAGGCACAGTCAACTTAGTGTATGTAAACTTCTGACCCACTGGAATTGTGATACAGTGAATTATAAGTGAAATAATCTGTCTATAAACAATTGGAAAAATGACTTGTCATGCATGAAGTAGACCGACTAACCAAAACTCTAGTTTGTTAACAAGAAATTTGTGGAGAGGTTGAAAAATGAGTTTTAGTGACTCCAACCTAAGTTGGAAACCTCCGATTTCAACTGTATGTATTTATTTATTTATTTATTGTTTTTTACCAAAATACACTACATGACCAAAAGTATGTGGCCACCTGCTCATTGAACATCTCATTCCAAAATCATGGGCATTAATATGGAGTTGGTCCCCCTTTGCTGCTATAACAGCCTCCAGTCTTCTGGGAAGACATTCCACTAGATGTTGGAACATTGCTGCGGAGACACTAATGCCACAAGCATTAGTGAGGTTTGGCACTGATGTTGGGCAATTAGGCCTAGCTCGCAGTCGCCATTCCAATTAATCCCAAAGGTGTTCAATGGGGTTGAGGTCAGGGCTCTTTGCAGGCCAGTTAAGTTCTTCCACACTGATCTTGACAAACCATTTCTGTGTGGACCTTTCTTTGTACACGGGGGCATTGTCATGTTGAAACAGGAAAGGGCCTTCCCCAAACTGTTCCACAAAGTTCAATGCACTGAATTGTCTGGAATGTCATTGTATGTTGTAGTGTTAAGATTTCCCTTCACTGGAACTAAGGGGCCTAGCCCGAACCATTATTCCTACTCCACCAAACGTTACAGTAGGCACTATGCATTCGGGAAGGTAGGGTTCTCCTGGCATTCACCAAACCCAGATTCTGCCAGATGGTGAAGCGTGATTCATCACTCCAGAGAACAGCGTTTCCACTGCTCCAATGGCGGCAAGCTTTACACCACTCCAGCCGACACACATTGCGCATGGTGATCTTAGGTTTGCCTTGTGTGGGGCTGCTCATGAAGCTCCCGACGAACAGTCAGCAACGGGTGTGGCAGAAATGGCTGAATCCACTACTTTTGTGTATATATAGTGTATCACAGAGGAGACAAACATGTCCACCTGCACTTTTAAGGTTACCGTTGTAGTGCAGACTTAAGTCCCTTTTGAGATTGATTCTGACTAGTAGAAGCGTTTCCTTCTCTTTCCTAGTAGTTGACACTACAACATGGAAAAACAACCTAGTTTATGAACAAAACAATGTAAATAGCCAAGAAACCCAAGGACAAAGTCTCACTTCAGCAGACTTTAGTTTCAAGTAAATTAGACAGACTTTTATGGCTGGGCGCAGTGCTTCAAAAAATGTATATTTCACTCAACACCCCAGCCAGGCGATGTTGTAGCGCAAAGTAGAGTAAGCTATATAGGATACGTAGTTCTTTGACTTTGTGTGATTAATTTACAAAGCCCAGTCCCTGACTACCTGAATTCTCAGAAATGTTATCCTCACGATGGTTTCTTCCCTCCGTTGCGGCTTTGTCTCATTAGTAAATATTACATAGCTCTTCTTAATTAATTTGGATCCGGGGAACGTTAGTCATGCTTGGGAGATGATGAAATGATAAATCAAGGCTTTTGGCTGCCACAGGCACTCTGGGAACTGTTGTTATTTACGCTGCTGTGAGACTGAAGTTCTGGTCCTGGTTTCCCAAAATTATCTTAAGCCTAAGTTAATCATTAGAACCATTGAGCTCAAGGCTAAGTTCGTCGTTAGAACCATTGAGGTCACTGAACTTAGCCTTAAGATGCTTTTAGGAAAACAAGCCCTGGTGAGAGCCTGTAGCCGAGAACTAACACACACACGGACACACACCACACACACACTAGAACAGGCATGTTGTTATGTTCTTACACTGTTGTGAAGTCCTGTAGAGAATAAAGACTGTTCTGGATGACTTCTCTGGACTAGAGTCAATCAACAGCAGCCACGCTGGCAGTTTCGCTCCAGGTTTGTCTGGGTGTATATTTTTCCTCCCTGGAAAATCACCCCTGATTATGGTCATCATCCAGCTTCTCCGCTTCCACAACATCCCCTCAAAGTCCACACAGCCTTATTTTTGTGGAATTCCACTTTTTTTCCTCATCACCCCTAGACCTAACTCTTACCTTAAACCCCCAAAACCCTAACCTTAACCCCAAAAACCTAAACCTAAACATTTAAATATAATTTGACCAAATTCAACAACAAAAAGAGTCCTACCTTGTCAAGGCATTATGTGAATTTTTAGGAGATTGGCGTCCTGATAAGGAAAACAAGTGTGTACACACTCTCTCTCTCATACACACACACACACACAGCCCCTCCTCCTGTCACCCCACTGAGAGCCTATAGCTGTTCTGTGGCTGAGAGGGCACTCTCCATTAGCTGCCTCTTGCTTAATTGATGAGGTGTTCAAAAATGTCTTTGCTCGTCACTCGCAGGGAAAAGTACACCCAAAGTTGGCAGAGGAGCTGTGGTCTTGATGGAACAGAAGCGGTGAGAGAGATGCAAAGCGCGGAAAACATTTTTTTAAATATCTTGCCATTATGGATTTGGACCATGGTTGAGTCTGAAATTAGGGCTCTGGTCATAAGTAGTGCACTATATAGTGAATAGGGCACCCCATGTATCTCTCCCACTCTGTAACGGCACCTTTCATTGTTGAGTGGATTCCATGATGCTTCTTCCTTACGTAATGCGTCCAGAAAGTTAAAATGTCGGAAGGTGGGTGATGATGAGCGCAGGACTGTGAGGAAAGGATTGAGATTGAAGGGGGGCTGAGGAAGAGAAGGGGGTGTAACTTGAGCCTGATGTATTTAGTCCAAAGTCCATTTCGGGTTAACCCAAGCTAAACCTGGGTTTAGCTTTATGATCAACTCAGAGAAGCAAAATGACAATGGAGAGAAAATGCCTCCTTCCTCTTTCTACCTTGGATATACAGCACTACTACTGCTAGTAGCTGCCTTCCTTTCTGATTTAGGCTTGTAAAATTCCAGAATTGTATTTTGTGATTGTCTGGGTCTTATATCATCTGTTAATAGTTCCATCTGGATTTCGAGCAAGGGTATAATGGAATGAATTTTTGCAACTCCAACTCTGATCGGATGACATTTTGTACTGGCAAACCATAGAACTCCTCCTCAAAGATCTCCAGTGGTACTGTGTCATTGAGTAGCACCCTCATGTTTCCTTCATTCAGTGGAAGTGGTCTTATGCAATGCTGCTAAATGTGTCATCTCTCCACCATCACCGCCTTAGTTCTCTCTACCTGTCAAGTAGAGGTTTGGTTAGGCTCTCGGGGGCTTATTGGCACGCATTATCAGAAGATTGCAGACGACACAACAGTGGTAGGCCTGATCACCGACAACGACGAGACAGCCTATAGGGAGGAGGTCAGAGACCTGGCCGGGTGGCACCAGAATAACAACCTATCCCTCAACGTAACCAATACTAAGGAGATGATTGTGGACTACAGTAAAAGGAGGACCGAGCACGCCCCCATTCTCATCGACGGGGCTGTAGTGGAGCAGGGTTGAGAGCTTCAAGTTCCTTGGTGTCCGCATCACCAACAAACTAGAATGGTCCAAACACACCAAGAAAGTTGTAAAGAGGGCACGACAAAGCCTATTTCCCCCTCAGGAGTCTGAAAAGATTTGGCATGGGTCCTCAGATCCTCAAAAGGTTCTACAGCTGCCTGGAACTGCAATTGCTCAGCCTCCGACCGCAAGGCACTACAGAGGGTAGTGCGTACGGCCCAGTACTTCACTGGGGCTAAGCTGCCTACACCAGGTGGTGTCAGAGGAAGGCCCTAACAATTGTCAAAGACCCCAGCCACCCCAGTCATAGACTGTTCTCTCTACTACCGCATTGCAAGCGGTACCGGAGTGCCAAGTCTAGGACAAAAAGGCTTCTCAACAGTTTTTACCCCCAAGCCATAAGAATCCTGAACAGGTAATCAAATGGCTACCCGGACCATTTGCATTGTCTGCCCCCCCAACCCCTCTTTTACGCTGCATGTTCCACAGAGTACTATTATGCAAGCGTTGCAGTTGCCGTGACCACAGTGCAGCATGTCAATCCAAATCCTAAACACCGTTGTGTGGTTCATCAGACTAAAGATGCTCATCGGGCTTAAAGATGCTCTGTGAAGAAGGCACAGCATGTGGAGAGCTCTCTTGTTAGGTTTAAATACCACCTCTCTGACATTTGATTATAATGCGGCTATATTTAGCCTGCCACTTGGCGACAGGCAGCTCTTTCTGCTTGATTAAAGCAGCAGCGACTTAAGAAGCCATGTTTTGGCTCTGACACTCTGGCTGGTGAGATCTCAGCCAGTCTCTACTCATATCAGCTGGTCTCATCTCGTCTTGTCCAGAGGAGGAGGGAGATGTGTGTGTGTGTGTGTGTGTGTGGGGACACAGGCTGATGGGCTCAGCATGAGGTCCGCTACTCTCCCCTTCGTCCAGTGGGAGGCTTTTGTTCGAAAGGCTATGATAGAAAATACTTCAATAATAATCTGTCTGCCTCCCCCTATTGTTCTCCTGCTCCTGTTGCCCTGGGAAACCATGGCTAAACCAGAGGCCCTTTCGTCTCAGGCTAGCCGTCTCATGACCACATGACCGTTGTCCATATCTGCATTTATTTCACCTTTGTTTTAACAGGGAGTCATATTAATACCCTGGTCTCTTTTACAAATTAGCACTACAGAAATACACGCATCAAATACGAAATGCAATCAATAAATGGGTGCATGCAAAAACGCATAGCCTGGAATGTCACACACACTGGCTCAGGTGTTGCGTTGTGCATGTTGGATTCCATTACAGTTGGACTGCGCAGAATCACTGCTCGGGCTTACTCATTATGTGATGATTGATTCAACGCCTCCTTCAAACTGATCCCCTCAAACACGCTGATTGACTGTCTCATCTCGTTCAAAGGCTTCTTTTAGCAGATTATGACTGAAACAGGAGAGAGCAGCCTGAAAGGCATCTTTAGGTGCTAGGACCCGCTGGAAGTTGGTGAATAGCAGTGAATGTCCCTCTTCTTATTTGGTTCTCATCGGTGTAGGTTGAAGTATCCGCTAGATGCTGATCTCGGGTCAGTTTGGCATTTACCACACTATGTTTAATGTTAAGTTTGAGGAAGCTCATCCTAGATCTGTACCTAGGTGGAACTTCACCCAGGAGCGTTCTCATTTGTCTATCACCATTGTTTACTGCATCCACCCCTATGCTGTGTATTATATATTGTGTACTCATGGCGAGTATGAAAACAACAAGGCTATTAAAATAGACGAGAGGGCAGCGTCGCAGCATGAGCTCTTTACATCAAGGGTTATTAAAGCCAAAGCGCTGTGTGCATTAAACACATTTTAATCTGTGATTTTGTTTCCTGGAGTAGAGATAACATACTCTGTTATCAGCCTGAGATCCCCTCAGTAACAGATACACACTCCTGACGTGGTCGTATAGAATACCTTTTGCGTGCAGCGATCACATGACATTCTGTTCATTAGAATTCTGATACATTTTCTTCTCTCTCACTGAAATCTCTTTTTGTTTCTTAGTGATTGCTACTCGGTGCAGAAGGAATATATTCTCATTGGTCTATGCGCTGTAGAGTTTTAGTCTAATCTTTAGCCCAAACACTGCGGGTCTCGTCAGAACTCAGAGTTTGAGGCGAGCCGGTCCTGAAGGTTTAATAATGAATCCGGGACTGCTCAATCGCTATAGAACAAAGGGATGTAATTGTGTAATGTTTGGCTCTGTACAAGCCTTTTGGATGCAACATTTTGTCACTCTGTCTGTCTTTGTTATTGGCAAGCTTGGGTCGCAAATGGTAAAAAGCCTGCCTCTTGTTTTCTCTCCATTCTGTGCCAATGCTTTGCTTCTTCAGAACAAATGATCACAGAACAGGTAGTGACTGTTAAGAGATTTTTAACAGGAACCTTGGGATTTTTGTCCAAAACACGTAGTCTGCAAAGGTTCTCTTATTGATATTGAATTTGTTTAAATGCCAGTGCTGATACCGGTAATCCACTCGTGGCCAAGCCACAGACCCAATGGCAATATCCTCTTGTCAGTTTCCCTCGGACTGTGAGAGAGTATCAGCCTTGAATTGATGACGGGGCAATCTGGTCCACCTCTCAGACAGGCCAGTCATTAAAGAGATACTTCTGGATTTTGGCAATGAGGCCCTAGATGCTAGTAGATACCCATAGACTTCCAGTCATTGTGCTATTGCTAGTTAGCATTGGCTCGAGAAACTGCCTCGAACTTCCTTCATACTGGACACAGATGGTATCTACAAGTTCATCTTTCTCTGTCTCCCAAAGTATCCCTTCAAGGTTACCTTCACACCGGCTGTCTCGTCTGGCCTCGTCTCTCTCCTCTCTCTTCTCTTCCCCCCCCCCACTATTCCTGTCCTCTCTCCAATCCTCTGTCCTATTCCCTATGTAGGGCCCATAATGATGATGGGCATGATGACAGCCTTTCAGACAGCCCCCTGAGAAAATAGAGCCCTGTCTGAGCCTGATCACCACCTCTGTCATGTAACAGCCATTTCTTAATGGGACACCTTCTCCCAACCTTGGTGTCTTCATCCTCACAGGAATACGAGGATAACATTTTGTTTTTTTTGTGAAATCTAGAGAAACAAACAGTTTCAACAACAAACAACCCTATTTCCTACATATGGAATAGCACCCAATCATTTTTGGACAAAAAACGATTGAAACGAGTCATCTTTTATTTATGGGAGATGCCATCACATTTTCTTTTTTGCAGTGTGACTGTTCCCAGCACCCCATTCCATTGAAGCCTCTTAGTAGCCCTGGCATATCTAAACTCCACACGTCTGTTGTCGGTGTGAGGCGAGCTTATCTGAACCTGCGTCAGGTATGGAAATCACACCACCGTATGCTCGGCCAGGGGAACAGCATAGCCTCTGTGGCATTGTGTATCTGTTGCGGATGGATGGTACCATGTGGTCACACAAGTTACGCTACCTGTGCTCGTGCTATTGGGAGAGAGCACACATCACATGCGTACATATGTTGTTTCAATTCTGGGCCATGTTCAGTCTCTTCAAAATACCATCACTTCCCTGAGGATACATGGAATTACAGACCCAGTGAAGTCATTGGTTGTTCGGAGCTTTTTGATGTGTAAACCCAAAGTGTGTGAGTGTATTTTTGATGTGTCACACGCATACATGCCTGAGGCAGTGTGTATGTGCACAGGAGTGTGGTTCATTCATGCGTGTGTATTGATCTCTCCGTGTCGTCTTTTTTTCTGTCAGTTCCACACCTGCACGGTTTGCTCCCAACGCTGGTGCCTGACCTTATTGATCCCCTCCTCTCTCTCTCTCCTCTATTTTTCTCTCCTCTCTTTTTCTCTCCTTTCTTTCTGCAGATCTGCTGAACGGCGCTCAGGAGAAATGTGAGCTTCCCCCCATGGATGGCTTCCCTCACTGTGAGGGCAAAGTCAAGGTGAGCGAGACGCACGCACACACCCATGCACCCAATCAAACACGCACCCAATCAAACACACACACACACACGCACCCAATCAAACACACACACACACACACACACACACACACATAGCAACCACCAGCAGCAGCAGTAATCACAGTCCTACAGCCCCAGGCCGGAGTCTGCCCGGAGCAGATACCGTCATATCATAAAAGCCATCTGCTCTGCGGGCTGCTCCCAAGCCTCTACTGGCACCAAGGAAAGGCAGGCATGGCTAGCCGATCACCATTTAAAAGAGCCAAAACAGGGCTCAAACAGGCTCCATAGCGGAAACAGATGAGTTGTTTTGTCCTATTTAGACATTTGAGACAAACGGAGGCTATCTCCTTTCTCTTTTTTTTATGGGATTATTTCAACCACATTACATCTCAAGTGTTTTATTGAGGTTAACTCAGAATGCAGCTTTTCAATGTATTCTGTTGCGCGTGGCCTAAATGTTTCTGCTGATAAAACTGTCGGCTAGTAAAATAACTTCGGACAGTTTATTTTATTCCTCGGGCACTTTTATGGGGTATGGTGGAAATCCCAGCTGTCACAGTGCTATATAATACTGTACATGGTACAAACTTCCTACTGGCAACCTTTTCCATCCTGTTATTGTGCTCTGATGGATAATAATTATTTGAAAAATCTTTCAGAAAGTTTTTAAGCAGGAACAAAAGACAAATTGAAGACTTCTTGCTCCTCCCGATTACAATATACTTCGGAATTCATAAACCCCTGTAGAATACCTTTAAGTCAATTAGCTGCAAATGATGTTTTCAGCTGCCTAGCGTGACACATTCCAGGGGATTTACTTGGGTGGCTGTCAATCTCAGTGGAATTAGTTAGGGCAGTCTCATATAAACCTACACCCACTCTGCATAGCCTAGTCATTCAAAAACAATGGGATGGAAATCCGATTTATATAATCAGATGGAAATTGCAGCGATGGAAAGAGGTAGGCTACTTCCCATATGGCAGCCTATTCCCTATGTAGGGCCCATAATGAATCATTTGAGGCTCAGCCTTAATGTGTCAGTGTTGGAGTGGAACACCATTATTCCTAAACCCAGAATGTGTAAGTGATTGCCATATTCCCCCGTAGCCTTGGCCAAGTCGTAGCCCCACTCTGCTCCTTCACTCTGCTCCTTCACTGGGCTTCAGCAGACTGTTTTGCACATCTCCATCTGTGAACATCTGAAAACACTGTATTTTGCGGTTGAGTCTCGAAAAAACATCAGCCCATTTAACAAAAACACTTTTTCACTTTCAATGCTGTTGACACTTTGCCCAGTCACATTTTTGTCACTGTTTCTTTGCTTATATTACCTGGTTCTTTTTCTTGGATTGATGAGTCCTCACACACACACACAGACATGGGATGGGAGGACTGGCCAAGATGTGGATTGATAGGCTATACTGGTATCTATTGTGTTCAGTCCTGATCAAGTCTCTCCTCCTCTTCCTCAGTGGATGAAGGACATGTGGCGGTCAGACTCATGCTACACTAACTACGGCGTGGACGGCTCCACCTGCTCCTTCTTCATATATCTCAGCGAGGTGAGTGTGTGTGTCCGTGTGTGTGTGTGTGTGTGTCCTTGGTTGTCCACTTATGTTTGTTATGGTATGATCTACTCGTTGACATTCAGTGTTAACAGCCTGGGGGATGTGGAACTCCCCAGCTCTTTACGTATTCACCCATTGCATCTCCACGCGCCCTTGACGACTGAACTATTTACTTGTGAATTATCCTACAGCGTTGCATTTTTTTCTAGGCGTTAATATGGAAACATGTACTGTAGCTATCTGATGACCTTAGCGAGTAGGGTACGCACATGCAAACACTACACTTGAGATGTAAAGCCCATTTATACCGTAGCATTCACAAATAAGGTTTGTCCTCTGGTGGTCAATGAGAAGCTCATTGCTAAGTAGCAATAACCCAACTGTAGTTTGTTTTTAATCAAACTCAAGTCCCTGACTCTTTATGCTGAGTATTCTCTGTCAGATATGGGAGCTGGTCAGATATGGGAGCTTCTAAATGTTGTATCGGTTGAGAGCAGTGCTTGGGGGAAGAACCATGCAATGTACTTTTACTCTACTGAAAAAAACCTGTTTGGAAAGACATGCACCAGATTCATTAAAGGAAAACTCCACCCCAAATCTATATTCTGGTATTTTTTTCATTAGTCCATTATTGACATAGTCCCAAAATGTTTTGTCAGCAATCAAGATGTATACCTTTCATAAAAAGCCAGTATGATGCATTTTGCATCATGATGCAACACTCAGCATCATATGACACGAAATGCATAACACCGGCTGTATTTCTGTATTTAAAAAAAGTTTATATCTTGAGAACTTGATTGCTGACATATAAAACATTTTGGGACTGTGTGTGTGTGTGTGTGTGGGTGGAATTTTCCTTTAAGGGAGAGAGGGTGGCTGTGTACCAAATGCCATCCTATTCCCTATTTAGTACACCACTTTTGACTAGGGCCCATAGGGAACCCTTAGGTATGCAGCCAGTGAGAAGTCTGATCAGTGAGACAGATCTCTATCACCGAGCATTTTGCACTCAAGTCATGTGACCATTTCACCATGGCGATATGCATGAATTTCCATATAGTATCAGCCTTGTTCTTTCCCTCTCTGGCTCTCTCACTCGTTCTGTCTGCCACTCACGCACGCAATGCACCCTCCTCAGGCTGAGGAGGCATTTGGGATGTAGCCCAATTTCCCATGCTCAGAGTGGACAGCCAGACGGATGGACCCAACGTTGGGGCTGTCACAGCTAAAACCCCAGCCTCCATTTTAAGGGCCAGTTGTAGTGTATCAGGGTTCCACTGATTGCCTCACTGACTCAGTTAGTGAATGAGGTTGATTGAGGCTTAATTGATTAAGAGTTTATCCAAATGGCACCCTATCCCCAATGTAGTGAACTACTTTTGGCCAGAGCCCTACACCCTATCAGCCAGACACCCCCCAAAATAGTGCACTATATAGGGAATAGGATGTCATTACAGTACATGACTATCTCTGTATCTGCACTCAACAGTGAGGCTGGTCCCACCATAGCTAGCCCCCCCCCCCCCCCCCAGAACTTTTGAAGTGAGAACAAAGCGAGCCAGGCCTCTGTCAGCATGACATCTGCTTTCACTGAAATAATTACCTGTCTAATAATTGCCTGATTTGCCCCCTAGGCTGCATCCCAAATGTTACCCTATTTCCTATATAGTGAATTACTTTTGACCAAGGCCTCTATTATGCTCTGGTCATAAGTAGTGCACTATATAGAGAAGAGGGTGCCATTTTGGACACAACCCTAGTGTCCTTTCCTCCCTCCCTCGACACTGCGTCCTCTCCTCTCTCTCCTCTTCGTTGGCAGAGTTCACAGGCCCCATATGAATCACTCTGTCACATTTTACATCTCAGTTCCTTCTGATGTTATGTTCTGATGTTAATGTAATTTTAGGTGGAGAACTGGTGCCCGCGCCTACCGTGGAGAACCAAGACATTGAATGAGGAGGCCGACCGGAGGGGCCAGGTGAGTGTCTGAACTGAAGGGCTTTCCACACTGCCAAGCCGAGTCAAACTGAGTATAGTTGCTAGAACCGCGCTGGAAAGAACAACAGGAAAATATAATATTACAGCCAACACAGTTTGGTTCAGGTTGACACCATGTGAAAATGACAGTGTGATAAGAAAATATCTTAAAACACAGTAGCGAAAAGGGAATAAGTGCCAGTCTCTGCACCCTGCTGAAAGACCAACAGTCTGGAGTCCTTTTCACTCTCACCCCTCTGGGGACTGGCCAGGGGGCAAAGAGTATTCAATTTGGACTTATCGCATTATCCATAACCGGGAGCGGAGTAATATTTAAAGCCAATAACGACGAATACCCGGCCTGAAGACAAATGCCAAGTCACGAGGGCATTGAATTGCTTTTATAATGTTATGACATCATGTGCTCTTTAGAAATGACCTCTTCCACTTGTCTTTTAGCTCAAATGGTATCGACTAATGGATAAGCAATGTTAGTGCACATAGGCTAACACACACACACACACACACACACTGTCTGTAGAGTAACTCCAGTGATTCTGATAGTAACTGACTATAGAGCGGGAGAGGATTTATACCATGATGCCTGTCGCCATGCCAATGGGCACTCGCTCAAATCTCCCTCCAGGGCCGTCTGAGCTCAGAGCTCCGGGCGTGGCTCGTCGTTATTGGCTTTAAATATTACTCCGCTCCCGGTTATGGATAATGCGATAAGTCCAAATTGAATACTCTTTGCCCCCCTTCGGATATGTCAACATGAGCGATCCTTTTGTCTTTGAGATCACCGTTGATGGTGGTTGTGATTTTTTGTTTTTGTTGACTAGGGCCCATAACGCTATGGTCAAAAGTAGTGCACTATATAGGGAATAGGATGCCATTTGGGACACAACCCCAGACCTGTCTCTCCCAGTGATTTCCTGTCCTGATGAGGGATGGTAATACACTGCCAGAGTGTTGTTAGTGCGTTGTTTCCCCAGCTTTAGCAGCTGTTAATGGCAAGCAGGGCTGCATCTTAACCAACCTGGCTTTGGGAAAGCTTTCTTAAATATTGACCCGAGAGAAGCTGAGAAATGTGTAGATTGCTATCATTGCATTCCAGCATTCAATGAGGAGCCATATGTCTTTGTAATGCAAATAGCGCCTGGCAGAACTTGGCACTTTGTAGCTTAAGTGTTTAAGTTGATGAGAATCCTCTTTATATCCTGTATGTTGTGACCGATCCCTTCAAGTGAATCGATGGATTTCGATACCAATGTGCGTGTTGGAGATTGACAGCATTACAGAATCACTGATCTACAAATGACCTCAAACCCTACATAACCACTCATTATGTAATGAAGATCAGCGATTCTCTGCCTCCTTGCTCAAACTGATCACGACAAACACAGTTGGGTGTGCTCGTTTGTCATCGTCCTGTGCCCTAGGTGGGTGGAGATTTGACTTTAGTCAAAAATGTGCACACTCCGCCCACCTGGGGCTACAGCCGATCCAAAACAAAAGTGCCTACTGACTGTCTACCTACCCCCTTTCAGAGGCTAACATTCTCCTTCTATAGGGTAAACCTTGAAAGAGGTTAATGGGTTAAACCATAACGCCTAAAGAGTAGGGGTGTCTAAATTGTATTGTCTTCTTCCTAGACGGAGATCCGGACGAGCTTCGAGGAGCTATATCGGGTCATGTCTCGGCGAGAGGAGTTCCGCTGGATGATGCTCCGGATCAAGCGCATGGAAGAACCCTGGATCAACGCCATCCGCGCCCTGGCTGCCAAGCAGAACCTGGCCAAGCGCAAGAGGAAAAAGGTAGGACACGGACACACTCACAAACACGTACTCATGTGCACGCACTCACACACATACTCATGCAAGCTTGCACTTACACACTTGCACGCACACACGCACTCACACACACACACAAACACACCTCCGAAAAGAGAGAACAGAATCAGCCCATGCCTTTCTGAACTGAGAAAATTTAAACAAGGAAAGTCCATTGTGTTCTGGGTAGCTACCTGGCCCCAACAATTAATAATGGAGGTTTCAGTTCCCTAGTGATCTTCAGGACTGTAAATTATTCACCTCCACCTCCTCTTTCTGACTACGGCTTCGAACAGTATGGATATGACATATGGGAGAGCCCTACTCCCTCTAGTTAGAGTGGAACAAAGTCTCTTGCACTTGAAACTCCAATTCTTCACTTTTTTCCAGAAGTGATTGGTGTAAGCATTGGCTTGAGTGAGTAAGAGTACACTTTGGGAGAAATGTGGGGAATCGGGACTCAGCCCAACCTCTAACATGCCAAAGGCTCAGAGCAGGAACAAAGTAGCCTGATCCCAGATCTCTTTGCGCTGTTTTGCCAACTTGGAGCCAACTTGGCAAGACCGCACAAACAGATCTTTTTATATTATTACAGTCATAATCCTCTCTCTACCCATGAATTCCTGGACAATTTTTTTAATTGAACCTTTATTTAACTAGGCAAGTAAGTTAAGAACAAATTCTTATTTACAATGACGGCCTACCAAAAGGCAAAAGGCCTCCTGCGGGAACGGGGGCCTGGGATAAACATTTTTTTTTTTGAAATACAACATAAATATAGGACAAACTGCAATGCACCTTAGTGATTGCGTCTCCGTCCCAAATTGCACCCTATCCCCTACATAGTTTACTATGGGAACTGGACAAAAGTAGTGCACTGTATAGGGAATAGGGTGCTGTTTGGGACGCACTATTGTGGCTGGCTAACACAGCAGCTGAAAGTGTGTTGAGACGTCCATAGAAAGCACAGAACATTGTAATGTCGGATTCTCTCCTGTGTCTGTGTGTTCCCTGGTGAATAGAAGGAGACTTGTGCGCTCTGATGTTAATAATGATACGTCTTCTGTGGAGTGCATCTTTGACGTACATTCTGCTACGTTTGAATAGAGAAAATGCCTTATTACATTTTTCCAACCCATTGATTTGTGTTTGGATTATTTCAAGGACTAAAGACACACACCCAGATGGTTGGCGATTTGCCTAACATACTTGAAACAGAAAACAACAAAGTTGCACACTATATTACACCCAGTGATTTTATTGGGTTCCAGTAATAGTGTATGAATTTTTTATATGTTGATGATAATATATCCCATTCCCATAAATCTTTATATTGATAGCCCCGTTGGGAATCAAACTCTCAACCCTGTCATTGCTAGCACCATGCTCTAACCAACTGAGCCACAATGAGAAACAATAGATTTAAACTGAACTGACACTCTATACCCCTCTCTCTACATCAGATCCTGGTGCACCTGGGCCTGTTGACCAAGGAGTCGGGCTTCAAGATTGCAGAGAACGCCTTCAGTGGGGGCCCCCTGGGGGAGCTGGTGCAATGGAGTGACCTCATCACCACCCTCTACCTGCTGGGCCACGACGTACGCATCTCCGCCTCCCTGGCCGAGCTCAAAGAGTGAGTCCGTTGAGTGTGTGTGTGCACCCCTCGGACACATCTGGGTGGTGTTCAATGCAGAGTACCGTAGCAAAACGGTTAAAATGTTTTTCCAACGTAAAATTATAAAGAGCGTTTCTTATTGAACAATTCTAGGATCATAATGAATGAAATGATATGGACAGGTTAGGACTTCATCCCAGATCAGCAGCACTCCTACTCTGAGACGCTTTATGGATACAGGCCCAGGTCTCCCCTGTCCATTTAGTCTAATTCATTGTGATCTAAAAGACGAAACTGATCCTAAATCAGCAGCACTCCTACTCTGAGATGCTTGATACATACAGCCCCAGGTATTACCTCCCCAAAGTCACCTATGGAATGAGCAGAAGTATAACTTCACAATACAGCTAAAGCTAGTGTAATGTGAGGTGGTTGCAACCTACCTGCAAAAACTACCACATGTTCTTTGTGTACTCTAGTCCTGCTTTGTTAGGTAAAACCTGTCTCAAATTACTTCCTACTTGAATAATCAAATCAAACTTTATTTGCCACATGCGCCGAATACAACAACTGTAGACTTTACCGTGAAATACTTACTTACAAACCCTTAACCAACAGTGCAGTTCAAGAAGAATAAAATATTTACCAAGTAGGCTAAAATAAAAAGTTATAATAAAAAGTAACAAAATAATAACAATAACGAGGCTAAATACAGGGCGCTCCGGTACCCCTTGCCGTGTGGTAGCAGAGAAAACTGTCTAACTTGGGTGGCTGGAGTCTCTGACAATTTTATGGGCTTTCCTCTGACACCACCTATTATATAGGTCCTGGATGGCAGGAAGCTTGACCCCAGTGATGTACTGGGCTGTTCACACTACCCTCTGTAGCGCCTTACGGTCAGATGCCGAGCAGTTGCCATACCAGGCGGTGATGAAACCGGTCAGGATGCTCTCGATGGTGCAGCTGTAGAACCTTTTGAGGATTCTGGGGGCCCATGCCAAATCTTTTCAGTCTCCTGAGGGGGAAAAGGTTTTGTTGTGCCCTCTTCACGACTGTCTTGGTATGTTTGGACCATGATAGTTTGTTGGTGATGTGGACACCAAGGAACTCGACCTGCTCCAATACAGCCGTGTCGATGTTAATGGGGGCCTGTTCGGCCCACATTTTCCTGTAGTCCACGATCAGCTCCTTTGTCTTGCTCACATTGAGGGAGAGGTTGTTGTCCTGGCACAACACTGCCAGTTCTCTGACCTCCCTATAGGCCGTTCCATCGTTGTCGGTGATCAGGCCTACCGCTGTTGTCTTCAGCAGCAGGTAGCCTAGTAGTTAGAACATTGGGCCAGTAACCGAAAGGTTGCTCGTTCAAGCAGACAAGGTAAAAATCTGTCATTCTGCCCCTGGACAAGGCAGTTAACCCACTGTTCATAGGCCATCATTGTAAATAAGAATTTGTTCTTAACTGACTTGCCTAGTTAAATAAAGGTAAAAAAAAAAAAACGTGATGATGGTGTTGGAGTCATGTTTGGCCACGAAGTCGTGGGTGAACAGGGAATACAGGAGGGGACTAAGTACACACCCCTGAGGGGCCCCAGTGTTAAGGATCAGCGTGGCAGACGTATTGTTGCCTACTCTTACCACCTAGGGGTGGCCCGTCAAGAAGTCCAGGATCCAGTTGCAGAGGGAAGCGTTTAGTCCCAGAGTCCTTAGTTTAGTGATGAGCTTCATTGGCACTATGGTTTTGAATGCTGAGCTGTAGACTATGAACAGCATTCTCACATAGGTGTTATTTTTGCCCAGGGGAGAAAGGGCAGTGTGGAGTGCAATTGAGATTGCTTCATCTGTGGATCTGTTGGAGCATTATGCGAATTGGAGTAGGTCTAGGGTGTCCAGGAGAATGCTGTTGATGTAAGCCATGACCAGCCTTTCAAAGCACTTCATGGCTATCGATGTGAGTGCCACGGGGCGGTAATCATTTAGGCAGGTTACCTTCGCTTCCTTGGGCACAGGGACTATAGTGGTCTGCTTGAAACATGTAGTTATTACAGACTCAGTCAGGGAGAGGTTGAAAATGCACATGTGATAGGCTGGTAAAAATTTGGTAAAACTGATTTAAGTTTGCCTGCGTTAAAGTCCCCGGCCACTAGGAGCGCCGTTTCTTTGATCATTTTCTTCTTTGCTTATGGCCAGAAAGAGTTAGTTGAGAGCGGTCTTAGTGCCAGCTTCGCTTTGTGGTGGTAAATAGATGGCTACGAATAATACAGATGAGAACTCTCTTGGTAGATAGTGTGGTCGACAGCTTCATAAGGTACTCTACCTCAGGTGAGCAATACCTTGAGACTTCTTTAATATTAGACATCGTGCACCAGCTGTTATTGACAAAAAGACACCAGAGGTAGCATCCCTGTTCTGCCGGTGCATGGAAAATTCTGCCAGCTCTATGTTGTGAGTTTTTACTTTCAGCCACGTCTCGGCGAAACATAAGATGTTACAGTTTTTAATGTCTCGTTGGTAGGATAATCTTAATAGCAGGTCATGAATTTTATTTTCTAACATTACATGTTAGCAAGGAGAATGTAAGGCATTTGGGAGTTTACTCGCTCGCCTCCGGATTCTCAGAAGGATCCCTGATCTGCGTCCCCTTTTCTGGCGTCTTTTCTTCACGCAAAAGGCGTGGCTCTGGGCCTGTTCCAGTCAAAGAAGGATATCCTTCTCGTCGGACTCGTTAAAGGAAAACAAGTTATTTTCTTCCAGTGGTGAGTAATCGGTTTTCTGATGTCTAGAAGTTATTTTCGGTCGTAAGAGACAGTAGCAGTAACATTATGTACACAATAAGTTTTAAAAAATAAGTTACGCAAAAAAAGAAAAAAATTGCACAATTCGTTGGGAGAATGTAAAACGTCAGCCATGTTCTGTGGCGCCACTTGTTTAATAATAGGGGTTTACTATGAGTAAACAATCCATAGCTTTCTTCTCTTTGTTTGTTGTGTGTTTTCATGTTGTTGCTCTCTTTAAAAAATATATATATATATATATTACAATACAACATTTATTGTACATGTTACAGTGAATTTAAAACTGTTCTCAACCCCAGAGCCCTGGTCAAAAGTAGTGAACTATATAGGGGAATATGGTGCCATTTCAGATGCACCCTGTGGGTCCTAACTAAGCCCACTCCCTCTCTTCGTGCAGGATCATGAGGAGAGTGATGGGGAACAAGTCCAGCTGCCCCACCCAGGGGGACAAGGTGGTGGAGCTCATCTACATTGACATTGTGGGCCTGACCCAGTTCAAGAAGACACTGGGGCCCTCCTGGGTCCACTATCAGTAAGTACTCCATATCTTCAACTCTGTCTGTCTGTCTGTCTGTCTGTCCGTGTGTGTGTGTGTGTGTGATAGTATTTATACACACCCACGTCATTCATAAGTTATGGGCTGGGACGTGTGATATTTTCTTTCTTTTTAAAATGTAACCTTAATTTAACTAGACAAGTCAGTTAAGAACACATTTTTATTTACAATGACGGCCTAACCCGGCCAAACCCTAACCCGGAAGACGCTGGGCCAATTGTGCGCTTCCCTATTGGACTCTCAATCACGGCCGGTTGTGATACAGCCTGGAATCTAACCAGGGTCTGTAGTGACGCCTCTAGCACTGAGATGCAGTACCTTAGACCGCTGCGCCACTCGGGAGCGTGTGTGATGATGTTGTTAATTTAGGCAGATTGAGATCATAAAATGTCTTAGTTCAAATATGAACATCCTAGTTTTTGTATCCAATGAGTTTCCTAGTATCCTCATTTACGTCTGTCACGTGATGAGGTCTCTTTGGAATCCGCATCCTCCTTGCTGCTTTGACTAATCGGGAAGTGGTAACATTGTCAGGCTCTTTGTCTGTGTCCCTCTGAGTCTCCCGAGGCTGTGTCCCTCCCTGTAGGATGCCAAACCTTGCTGAGGCACGTTGTCAGAGGGTTCGCCCACTACTCATTTACTGATTGGAGAGCAACGGAGAGAGGTTGACAGGATGAAAAGAGGCCTATTTTTTTGCAGCTCATTTGATACTTGGTAGCTATTCAGGTGACAAAGATCCAGGCACAGAGGGGGGGGACCAGATGTGATTTACACACTCATTAGCATCTGAATGAGAAGGCTGAAACCCAGGCTGGATTTACATTTTAGTAATTTAGCAGATGCTCTTATCCAGAGAAACTTAGAGTAGTGGGTACATACATTTTCATACTTTTTTCTCATACTGGTCCCTTGTGGGAATCGGACCCACAACCCTGGTGTTGCAAGCGCCATGCTCTACCAATTGAGTCACACGGGACCCCAGATCAGATTCTGGGGGCCATGCAGACCAGACCGAGGTGGGCCAGCTCCTCCTGCCTTTATGGGTGGATGGGTTCTGTAAGACCCTATTTTTTTTTAAGCTAACAAAAGTCTTCAGGTCTCATGCAAGGTTAGTCATCAAGCAAGCTCACTATCATGAGAACCACCTCTGTTTCAGTGGCTGTCAACAAACTGTTCTCTCTCACTGGGCTGAAATTGCATTGTGTCAGATATAAATGGTTTGACGTCCTCATGTAGGTAGGCTGTTTCCATGGGAACATC
The DNA here is from genome assembly GCF_034236695.1 of Oncorhynchus nerka. Lineage (NCBI taxonomy): Eukaryota > Metazoa > Chordata > Actinopteri > Salmoniformes > Salmonidae > Oncorhynchus > Oncorhynchus nerka. The sequence goes on along the minus strand of NC_088400.1, from coordinate 53,416,955 downwards.
AGGTCAAGGTTTTAACTCTTAATGGAGCAGTGGTCATGGTTGTGTTTGTTTTCTGCACTCTCTCTATTGTGTGTGTGCACGCTCCACTGGTAGGACTGTCTGAACTGGCGCCTTGTGGGTATTGTTCCTCTGATGTAGCCCATTGGTGTGGTTGGAGGTTGTTACGAGAACCGCCTTGTGAGAACAATAAGTCAGGTTCGCTAATAGCCCCAAGATTTCCTTTCTCGTGTCAACACTTTTTTGTTGGTTTCGGGTTTGCATCCTGTTTCATCTTGCTCTGAGGAAATTGACTGGCACTGCATCCCAAACGGCTCTCTATTCCCTATAATATGCATTTGTTTTGACCAAGGCCCCTGGTCAAAAGTAATGTGCTATTTAGGGAATAGGGAGCCGTTTGGGACACAGAATCAACCTTTATACAGACGGTGTGGTCGTAATGCAGGATCCAGCTGGCATTTTCATGAGTGCATTGATTAATTCCTCGTTATACATATTGGTGAAGACATTTACATTTGGCCACTTCATTCAGTGTTGATTTTGTGACGTGCACTTCCAGGAAGGTTATAAGATGCCACTGTTTTACTGTAACTTCAGACAAAACTTCTGTTGAATGTGCATTTTAGATTTTTAAACTGACTAGTCACGTCGTGGAACTGTTTTGGTCTCGCCCATAGTTGTCTAACCCTCTCTTGTTTATGTTCTTCTTGCATATGTCCTCTCCTTCCTCCTTGTCTATCCAGCTCTTTCCCTCCCCACTTAAAGTGATGCTTCAGAACATTTTGTATAATTTCAGCCAGTAGTTTTGAAAGGGGTGCTCACGAGCCAAAACGGGTCCCTATATTTTTTTGTGTGCTACGTCATCCAATTGTGTACTATGTGATTCATTACGTATGTTAGGTTATTTTTTGCAATTCCTATAATATGTTACAAATCCAATTCGTACAATATGGGGCGGCAGGGTAGCCTAGTGGTTAGAGCGTTGGACTAGTAACCGGAAGGTCGCAAGTTCAAACCCCAGAGCTGACGAGGTACAAATCTGTCGTTCTGCCCCTGAACAGGCAGTTAAGCCACTGTTCCTAGGCCGTCATTGAAAATAAGATTTTGTTCTTAACTGACTTGCCTAGTTAAATAAAGGTAAATAAATAAATAAATAAAATATGTTACAAATTTGTCGTGCTTATGATCCTGGACTGCAGTCTTTCATTTTCCAGCCTCTCCAGAACAGCTTCTAATATAGAACAATTCTACATTGTGGATGCTACCATGATTACGGATAGTCCTGAATGAATCGTGAATAATGATGAGTGGGAAAGTTAGACGCACAAATATCATAACCCCCAAGACATTCTAACCTCTCACCATTACAATAACAGAGGAGGTTAGCATCGTTGGGGAGTATGATATTTATGCGTCTAACTTTTCCACTCATCATTATTCACGATTCATTCAGGACTATCTGTAATCATGGTAGCATCCACATTCATGTAGAAGTGTTCAGAAACGTATTATATTCTTATTTACAATAAAAAGTGACTCCAAAATGACACATACATTATTTACCATTCATTTCTATTGGGCACAAAATAATCATGAATGTAGAAGTGTTAAAAAAAATAATTATATTCTTATTTACAATAAAACCTCATAGTCATTGTATAATTTCAAATCCAAAGTGCTGGAGTACAGAGCCAAAACAACAGCACATGTATCACTGTCCCAATACTTTTGGAGCTCACTGTAGTGCACTAGCCCTGTGGTACTCTTGTCAAAAGTAGTGCACTGCACTATATAGGGAATAGGGTGCCATTAGGGAGCAGTCTGAGTCTCAAGAGGGAAGAGAATTTGAGAGCGAGGATTGTGTTCCAAGGCCAAACTGGAAGTGAGTGTGGTTGTTCAGGGCAGTGAAAGGACTGTAGGGAGAATCTCAGTGATCGGCTCAGCAGTATTAGTGGTTTTAGAATTTAATGAGGGCAGCCGCCTCTCCTGTCCTGTCACTCTTCTTCCCTCTCGCGCACACACATGCAAGCAGGCACGCACGCACGCAGGCAGGCAGGCAGGCAGGCAGGCAGGCACACACACACACACACACATATGCATGCACATACACACATTCACTCTGTCTTTCTGTATCGATCTATGTATTGGTCTATCACTCTCACTGCAGAAAACCAATGCTTGCTTCAGTCATCGTATCAACTATAATCATAATACGCTATCATTTCAGTTAGTCTAATTCTCAATTCTACATGGAAATCATTATAAACACACGAATCATATCGTAAATGTGACAGTTTTGTACTCCTTGCCACTGATCTGAACAACCGTAGTCTCCAGTCTACAACAATCTAATTTGAAAGAGTATTTCACCTGAATCTCTTTCTCTCGCATCATCTCCTAAGAATGTTGTACTGCGTCTGATACCCAAGTGTCTCAAAAACTAAGAGATTTGCATGCTGTGGCTTTAGTCTGGGGCGGCAGGGTAGCCTAGTGGTTAGAGCGTTGGACAGGCAGTTAACCCACTGTTCCTAGGCCGTCATTGAAAATAAGAATTTGTTCTTAACTGACTTGCCTAGTTAAATAAAGGTAAAATAAAGTCTCACTAGTCTTAAGTTTCCTCATTGTGAATCCATTTACCATATTTCCTGAGCATCTTGAGAAGACACACTCACTGTCTTTCTCTCTCTCTCTTTCTCACGCTTGCACACACACCCACCCACCATCTGCGAAACATCTGCGTGGTCAGGAGTGGCCTTGCCCGGGCTGCCAGACTGAGCTTAGCCGACCCCTCTGGTACTCCTGGCCCCTCATCAATTTGATTAATACTCATTATTACACCTCCACCCCGCCAGGGGTCAATCAGATGAGTATGTTGGGCTCTGTCCAGAAGGATTAAAGATGGAAAGGAATAGTGGTGAAGCATAGCCAGGTGTTTATTTTTAGGCTTTAGACATTTTTTTTTTGGTCTGGGGGTGACTTATTATCTGAAAAAGCATGTGTCAGGGAGACTGAAAGATAAGGACTCTGAGTGAGGGTGACTGAAAGAGAGAGAGCTAGATAGATGGAGAGAGAGAAAGCTAAAGACAGAGGGAGGGTGACTGAAAAAGAGAGCTAGATAGATGGAGAGAGAGCGAAAGCTAAAGAATGAGGGAGGGTGACTGAAAAAGAGAGAGCTAGATAGATGGAGAGAGAGCGAAAGCTAAAGAATGAGGGAGGGTGACTGAAAAAGAGAGAGCTAGATAGATGGAGAGAGAGCGAAAGCTAAAGAATGAGGGAGGGTGACTGAAAAAGAGAGAGCTAGATAGATGGAGAGAGAGCGAAAGCTAAAGACTGAGAGAGGGTGACTGAAAAAGAGAGAAAGCTAAAGACTGAGAGAGGGTGACTGAAAGCGAGAGAGAGAAAGCTAAAGACAGAGAGGGGGGGGGGTAGGGGGCTGGCAGAGAGGGACTGAGAGAAAGCGAGAGAGAAAAGGTCAGGAATGTGTCATTCCATTCCACATAACATCCTTTCTCTGGTCCTCTAATTAGTCATGGTTCCCGTCTGATCAGTAGGAAGCTCTCTGTGCTTTGTACACTATCTGTGACCATGCTGAAGGTATGGAAAATATAGGCATCATGTAATTCATTAACCATTTATTAGTGGTTGAGACACAGCTGTAAGTGTGTATTAATGCATATAATGTGTATTACAGATGTATACTAACACTATAATGTGGTGTGTGACAGGTGTATGCTGCGGGTTTTGGATTCCTTCGGCACAGAGCCCGAGTTCAACCACGCCCACTATGCTCAGTCCAAGGGCCACAAGACCCCCTGGGGCAAGTGGAACCTCAACCCCCAGCAGTTCAACACCATGTTCCGTAAGTACCACCTCATGGTTCTGGGGTACAGATCTAGGATCAGCTTCTCCTCCCTAATCCTAACCTTAACCATTAGTGGGGGAATTTCAACAACTTCACCCTACTCCCACCTAATGACAGGGATTGTTCATAAGGCACCAAATGGAAGCAAATGGTCTTAAACAGTGAGGGGAACCTGTACTCATCCAAGAAAAAGAAAAGGTTTTTACATTTAATCTTTATTTAACTAGGCAAGTCAGTTAAGAACAAATTCTTATTTACAATGACTGCCTACACCGGCCAAACCCGGTGGGCCAAGTGTGCCCTGCCCTATGGGACTCCCAGTCATGGCTGGTTGAGATACAACCTGGATTCGAACCAGGGTGTCTGTAGTGATGCCTTAAGCACTGAGATGCAGTGCCTTAGATCGCTGCGCCACTCGGGAGCCCAATAAGACACAGTAATTTTTGTTTTCCGTTGCAAAACACGTTAAGTTTTCTGTTATGTGCCCTAATGAACACGACCCAGGGGTGGGGAGGGAGATTCCACCACCCCAGGGGGTTTGAACCTTTTCCCCATGGCTGATGGAAAGTAAAATGTTACCCAGAATGAATGAATACCTCTCTCCGGTCTCAGTTTCAGTGGTTTGGCCCACGTCAGGCTGGAATAGCAGACCAGCCTCAATAGACCCTTTGTGTTGCGGATAGAGTATGCCATTCTCATACGACGCAGGTCTTTTCATGTCATCCAGTTTACTAGCTGCAAGGGTTAGATGATATCTGTAACTAATCAAACGCACATCGGTTACACCGTGAGTTCGAAATGAAACACAGATTTGTTCCGGTGCATCGGGCATGTTGGATTTGTGTCCCCTTCTCTTGCCTATGGAGAAACATTCACCTTAACCCCAGCGTATTGTTTTATATCCTGTCATTACTGCTCTGTTTCCAGGCTTAGGGGAAGTCATTGTATCTCACACTTGCAGTTGTGTCACAACAACAATGGGGCTTGAATAAACAAAACTTGTATTTTCAATATGTTTAACTCTGAGGGTTGGATTTCCTTCCATCCTAAGACTAAGATGTAACAGAGAACATTAAGACAAAGAAGGCGCCACGGGAAATCAATCCTAGCCTTGGGTTCCATTCATTACCATTAAGTAGTCTTGCATAAATCACTGGATAAAGGGTGCAGACGAGGGAAAGCGATGAGGCCGAGGGAAAGCGAAAGCGCCCTGGCCAATGAGACAGAAGAGGGAAAGGGCTCTGCCAATGTGACACGAGAGAGAAAGGGCTCTGGCCAATGAGACAGAAGAGGGAAAGGGCTCTGCCAATGTGACACGAGAGAGAAATGGCTCTGGCCAATGAGACAGGAGAGGGAAAGGGCTCTGATCGCCCAGATCTGTTTGTGCTGTCTTGTCTCGCCTGACAGGAGATGACACGACAGCACAAACAGATCTTTTAGGGACCAGGCTAGCCATGGAACATTTCCAATGTCGTTCTTCTCACCACTGTTCTCCTCTCCAAAAGCATAACAACATGTTCACATCTAGAATTGTTTCTCTGCTTCTGGCTAGGTACAGACTCTAGTCCCAGGCTTTTACTGAACAGTTACTATAGCCTACTATATAACTTGTTCTTCATCCTCTGGTGTTGTTGTTGTACACAATAAAACAAAAGGAAAGTCCTTTATTCTCTGTCTCAGGAAAGAGACATTCTGATAACCTTATAAGTTACTATTGTCTTTGTTTCGTTCCCATGTATATAATAGTAAGATTAAATCAGTTTATAGTAGTGCTGAGCGATTAGTGCTTTTTGAGGTCTGTTCGGTTTAGGTTTGATTATTCAAAAAGAATCACTGTTTTTCGATTTCAGTTTCAATATAATTTATTTGACATTAAATGTACTATGCATTATGTGGGCTGAATGCTGTAACAACACAGGATAAAACGATGACAGTCCCATTATAGTAGTGACCTCCCATCACTTATTAGCCATAATTTATTAACATTACTTTAATAAAATATTTCAGTTTTGTATATTATATTTGCTATATTTGATGACTTTATTATTTCATTCCAAGTCGTCTCTATAAAGCTGCTGCCTATGCAGTTTTGTAGTTCTTCAAAGTAAATAAGGCACCCTTTGATAGTTGATATTCAGTAGTCATAAATCACTTAGATCATGTATTTTCAGGTAGAGATACCGCGCGTTGCAACAGCTGCCCTCTATATCCCCTCACGGTCGCGCATTGTTCTCTCTTAGCTAAAAGAAACAGACAGGACAAGTAGATGTGCAATGGATTATGGTCATTGTAGTTAATTAACACGTTTGATGCGCTAAACCAGGGGTATTCAACTCTTACCCTACGAGGTCCAATGATAATTCATTGCAGACACCTGGTGTCCCAGGTCTAAATCAGTCCCTGATTAGAGAGAGGGGGGCAGTGGAACTGGCTTCACCAGCATTTCGCTACACCCGCAATAACATCTGCTAAACATACGTATGTGATAAATAACATTTGATTTTTTATTTAGGTCTGGAGGAGCTAAACAATGTAGAATATTGGCCTGTTGGAAACTACAACTCAGGTTGGATCTGATTTATCTCTAGAGAAACTGTGCAATTGTTGCATTGAGCTCACAAAAAAACAAAAACAATGGAATTCAAATAACTGTACCTGCGTCTGTAGTTCATAGTCAGCTATGTGATCTGGTGGTGTGGCTGTATCGTTGTAGGGTGTGAGGTCAACATGCTGTTTCGATGTGTCACTTTATTATGGTTTTCCTTCAACAGTGTAATTTGACCTTCTTACTATAGCTCTTTGACACACTTCCTGTGTGTTCTGTTTACAATATCAATGCATTGAACGTTTTGAAAGGTGTTTCAATAAAAATGTTCAGTATTCAATATTTATAATTAAGTGTTTGTGTCGAAATAAAAGTAGGCTAATGTTCTGCTTGATGTAGTTAGCTATTTCATAAAGGACTCAAATGTCCATAAGCAATGGTCTCAAGATGGTCTGCTTACCGAACACATAAAAATGTTACATTATGTTGCGTGATGCATATTAACTCTACATAGGATATGTAATCCCCTGTATAGGGTAATGATCCACTGAACAAAAATATAAACGCAACATGTAAAGTGTTGGTCCCATGTTTCATGAGCTGAAATGGGATCCCAGAAATGTTCCATATGCACATAAAGCTTATTTCGCTCAAATTTTTGCACACATTTCTTTACATCCCTTTTAGTGAGCATTTCTCCTTTGCCAAGATAATCCATCCACCTGACAGGTGTGTAGTAGGGTTGCAAAAATCCAGGAATTTTCAATAAATTCCAGGGAAAACCAGGGAATTTATTGAAAGTTCCCGGAATTTTTACAACCCTACAGGTATGTCATATCAAGACGCAAAATAAACAGCATGATCGTTACACAGGTGCCCCTTTATGATGGGGACAATAAAAGGACACTCCAAAATGTGCAGTTTTGGTACACAACACAATGCCAAAGATGTCTGAAGTTTTGAGGGAGTGTGCAATTGGCATGCTCACTGCAGGAATGTCCACCAGACCTGTTGCCAGAGAAATTAATGTTAAATTCTCTACCATAATTTGGGTAGAGAATTTGCCAGTATGTCTAACCGGCCTCACAACTGCAGACCATGTGTAACCATGCCATCCCACGACTGCCACATCCAGCTTCTTCACCTGCGGGATCATCTGAGACCAATCACCCAGACACCTGATGAAACTGTGGGTTTGCACAACCAAAGTTTTTCTGCACAAACTGTCAGAAACCGTTTTTGCGTGCTCGTCGTCCTCACCAGGGTCTTGGCCTAACTGCAGTTTGACGTCGTAACTGATTTCAGTGGGCAAATGCTCACCTTCGATGGCCACTGGCACACTGGAGAAGTGTGCTCTTCATGGATGAATCCTGGTTTCACCTGTACCGGACAGATGGCAGACCGCGTGTAGGGTGTTGTGTGGGTGAGCTGATGTCCGGTTGTGAGCACAGTGTTCCATGGTGGTGGGGTTATGGTTGGGCAGGCAAAAGCTAGGACAGCAAACACATTTGCATTTTACTGATTGCAATTTTAGTGCACAGAGATGCCTCCATCACCTCATGTTTTAGCATGATAATGCACAGCCCCATGTCTGTACACAATTCCTAGAAGCTGAACATGTCCCAGTTCTTCCATGGCCTGCATAATCACCAGACATGTCACCCATTGAGCATTTTGGGGATTCTCAGGATCGACGTGTACGTCAGTGTTCCAGTTCCCGACAATATACAGAAACTTCGCACAGCCATTGAAGAGGAGGGGTACAACACTCCACAGCCACAATCAACAGCCTGGTCAACTCTATGCGAAAGAGATGTCGCACTGCATGAGGCAAATGGTCACCCCAGATACTGACTGGTTTTCTGATCCACTCCCCTACCTTTTTTTCAAGCTATCTGTGATCAATAGATTCATGTCTGTATTCCCAGTCATGTGAATTCCATCTATTTTTATTTAGCCATTATTTAACTCGGAAAATCCGTTAATTAAGAACAAATTCTTATTTACAATGACGGTCTAATGAATTGACTTCAATTGACTGATTTCCTTATTTGAACTGCAACTCAGTAAAATTGTTGATTGTTGCATGTTGCGTTTATATTTTTGTTCAGTGTACATATCTGCCAAACGTGATACTTTTTCTATCATGCAAATGAAGCCAGCTGATACATACAGGTTATTCATTGTCTGTAGTGAGATTTGATGATTGGTTTGGAACCAGTCACACTCCCTGTTCACACGGGCAAGAGATTCTTCTGCACGATGCCCTCCCAGTTGGCGAATGTGTGAGCAGGCCTTTCAAGGGTCATGTTTCACTGGCCTGAATAGTGTGTGTGTGTGTGTGTGTGTGTGTGTTTTTGAGGGGTCTGCTGGACCACTCTCCTACATCCATCCCCGGCCATCCATCTGTACAGTTATAAACAGGCAAAGGGATTAACACACCCCCTTCAGTGAGCAAATGTTTCCCCTGCTCTTGCTCCAGCTGGTACATGACTTAGCCTGGCTGTTCTGTTACTCTGGCTCTTGGCTTCCATCACCTGGCCAGGGCTGGCGTACACAAACACATGCAAGTCCATTTCCAAGTGGACTAATGTATAGGCCCATCCCATATGGCACCCTATTCCCTATATAATGCACTACTTTTGACCAGAGCCTTGTCAGACATAGTGCACTATATAGGAAATAGGATGCCATTTGGGACGGATATGTGTGTTCTGGGAGTGAGCACTTCATATGTTTTAAAGTTCTAAGAACAAACCAAAACTATCGTAAGTTTAAAGTGTTATTAGTTGTATGTACGGTATACGCATGGTGTACATTGTTGTGTCTTTGGCTATGCCAGATTAAGTGATATGACATGCTATTCTATAAAATAATTTCGCCATAATTAATATTACCTGATAGAGCTAATCATATAAATGTAATTAACTAGAGTCGGGGCACCACGAAAAAATATTTATAGAGCTGTTATCTTCCGAATAAACTCTTGAAGACCTAGTAATATTTTACATCAATAGCAGTCAATATTAATCGTCATCTTAATTATTGGTTGTAAATGGTAAATTCTTGGTTATCTTCACGAACCCTGGCTAAAAAGTTGAATCAGCAATGCAAAATTGGGTTTAATTATTTATTTACTAAATACCTAACTAATCACACAGAATTACATATACAAAGAATGAATTATACCTTGATTACAAATTATGTCATAAAGGAAAACGTCCCTAGCGGGCGGAACAGATATGACGGCTGGTTCCACAAAAGAAAAGGGCTGGGTTTGAGTGAAAGAGCGGGAAGACTGAGGACCAAAGGAAGAAGCTGTGCTATCGTAAATACAGTATTTTATGCATTATAAATTACCACCCATTTGGAAAAGGAAAATGCAATAAATATTTACTCTGAGCTGCGCTTCGGTATGTTGGTGGTAGATGGAAGGACGTGTTGCCAAACCAAGTCCTTTGTCCTTTGAAGAATGTCTCTGGTGGTCAAATTGGATACGTTGTAGTAACATCGTTGTGCGATAGACGGGATACTCTGTCTGTTCCTTCCTAACCCTCGTTTGCAGCTGCTGTTGCTAACTCAACGGTTAGGAGGTATCACTTCTGTAGTGAATAAGAGTTCAAAGTTCATACCATTCGCAACCAAAGCTCACGCTGATGTTTGCTTCGTTCTGTAGTTATCTGAACCATTCTGACATCGGACCGTCGTCCTCACATCCTCGGAACAGGAGGTTATATTTTCGTCAAGGGCTTATATAGTGGAGGGAGAAGAAGGGTCTGTTTCATAGTTTACGACCTATGTCTCTTCACGTGGGCGGGCCACTGAGTCGGGCCTAATTCACTCATGAAAACCCAATTCTTACATTTTAGAAGCTAAAATCACATTTCATCCCATCACGAATATTTTCATATTCAAACATTTAAATTGAACAACAATTCCATGTGAATCCGATAACTCTGATGTGTAGACTTTACACTGTAGAGTTTGTCATCTTATTATTGATGAGAATGTCTCAGATGACAACCGAACTGACATCATATCCATTAAGTACCACTGCATATGTTCAATTGGTCGGATTACCAGAATATGGTTAATTTCCCCCCACCTTCTGATGTTCCCAGAATCTCTATGTTAACCAAGGGGTTTCCAAATGTAACATCAGTAGGGTAGAGAGAGGAAAAAGGGGGGAGAGGTATTTATGACTGTCATAAACCTTAATCCCTTTGCCAACGTCATGACAACATCTTCCAGCAAAATGCTTACTGGCAGGTTCCTTCTCGACAATGTAACAACAAGAAATAATAAAAGATAAGAATACAAACTCAAATCGCAGTAGAATGCAATTTTAGCATAAGTATAATACAGGAATGCACAATTTATTGTCCAATATTTACACGTGTATTGGGGAAGGGGGGGATAGGGGGAACGTATATAAATTGAGCAGTATAATAAGAGTCTGGTAGCAGCGTTTGGGATGTGTGTGCATGAGTGAGCGTCCGTGCGTGCAGGAGTGAGTGTGAGTGCATGTATGGTAAGGTGCAGAGAATTCGAGCAGATCCCTTTTGATGTGGGAAATGCATTGACTTGCATACACCAACCACTGTCCATGGTTTGATGTTTTCCATACCCAACTTCTGAGATGACACTGCAGTATTCTGGAGATTTAACTTAAGTTAGTGGAAATTCCCAACTCTACTTTGTCTGTCTCATCTGTCAGAGTTCACAGGGACAGGTATCAGGGGCTGTATGCATCAAGCATTTCAGAGTAGGACTGCTGATCTAGAGTCAGTTTTCTCTTTTATCATATTTAATAAGATTTCATGGAAACAGGGGACCTGATCCTAGATCAGTGCTCATACTCTGAGAGGCTTGGTGAATATGGGCCCAGGAGCATTTAGAGGTCTTCAGCCAAGGTTGTCTAGTCGTCTAGTCTAGTCTTCTCTGTTTGTGTTTGGAAGACCAGCCCTGGGTGGGGTTTACCAGGTGCCAAACAGAAGAAAACTAACTAAAACAAGGACTGCTATTCCTGGACTTGTCCAACAAGAAACCTTAATTTCCATTTTCCATTGCAAAGCGTAAATACAAATATTTGTTGTGTGCCCTAATGAACACATCCCGGCTGTTGTCAGAGGGAAACTCCCCCCTGTAAAATGCTGAAGTTGATTACAGTGATGTTTATCTCTTCCTAGCCTCTGCCGAGTCCCCAACAACCCGGATGTTCCGTTTTCAGGGGAAATGTCAAGAGAGCCTGTGACGCGACTTCTGCTTTTGGACATTAACAAGGAGGCACTCCATCTTAACTCCTCCACATTTACTGGATTGAACAGTGCCGAAGAGAACCTCCCCCAACTAGTTTTTTATTTTCTTCTTGTCAAGACCAGTATGTAGGGGATGTAGTTTCAGGTGTGTCTTTTACGCCTGCTACGTTAGGTTGATCTACTCTGACTAAATGCACGCCCCTTCAAACCTCTGCATTTCCCCTGCTTGTTTGTTTTCATTTAGGTCATTTCAGTTCAGTGTTTATAATCTTAATAATGTTCCACAAGTTCTGAATAGGGAAACTAAATGTCGAACTGAAATTGTCTTGGTAGATCAAAAGCTGTCTCTGTATGTCCAGCCAATTGTATTTTTAATATAATTTCACGTTAAGGCCTATCAAAACTTATGCAGAATAGAATTTCACACTAGAATTTGTCTTTCAATTTCAACATCTTTCAATTTAACATTCATTAAACCCTACAGAAAAGGACATTGCCTCGGTGCACTCTTACATTTCTTATCAAGCAGATGGTTATTTCCTTTTTTGCCTTTGCTACTTTTCCCCTTTTCGTTTTAAATCCGCTCTTCCACCTCAGGAAAAACATTGAACTGAATTTACCTAAATGAAAACAAACAAGCAGGGGAAATGCAGAAGCAGAGGAGGTTTGAAGGGGTGTGCATTTAGTCCAGAGTACATTAACCTAATGTAGCAGGCGTAAAAGACACACCTGAATTTCACTTTAAGGCCTATCAAAACCTATGCAGAATAGAATTGCATTTCACGCTAGAATGTTTTGTCTTTCAATTTCAACATCTTTGAATTTAACAATCAACAAGCCACGCAGAAATGCATATGGCCTCAGTGCACTTTCTTACATTTCTTATCAGCAGATGGTGTTTTCCTTTTTTGCCATTTTAAAAATTCAGGCAGAAATAAACATCTGATTATGATGAATTATGGCCAGATGACAGCTGTGAAGTAGTCATCCTTCCTTGGCCAGGAGCTACGATAAGGACCCAGTGAAATGGGATGCTACAGAATGAGGGCACCGGCTGCTTTCCCTACCCCTCCTTTGATTAGGAACGGTTGCATTATTTTATCAGCATAAACTTCAGAGGGGCCAAGTCCATCGAGTAAAGCCCAGAGAGTCATCCCAAATTCCACCCTATTCCATCCTATACCCTATGAGCTGGTCCTATGGGCCCTGGTAAAAAGTAGTCCACTATACACAGCGAGTGAGGGGGACACGAAGAGTGAGGGAGAGACGGACGGGGAGGGAGATAATGAAAGATGTAGTGATAGAGATACAGAGAGAGAGAAGATACCTGCCAAATAATGTGAGTGCTCATCTCTAAGAACAACAGGTTCAGCCTTATCCTTTGTGCCAGTGCTGCTCTGGGCTGGGCCTGCTTTGCTGTTTGCATTCATTTAGCATTTTCTCCTCAATGGGATACAAAGTGCTGAGTCAGGGGGTCTCTCTCGCGCTGTCTCTGTGTGTCTCTCTCTCTCTCGATACACATAAGCCCTGGTGATAACTTAACTGAGCCTTGTGCATTCCATCCCCTTTACACCCCTCCCTGACAACGCTAATGAATGGGACAACATGCTGGCTTCCTGAGAGCATGCGTGTGGTGGGGCCGTGTGTGTGTGTGTGTACGAGGGTTATTGTGTAGTTAGTGAGGGTTATTCATTAAGCAGGATGTTTTCTTTTTTTTCTTCTTCTTCTTTCTGTCCCTTATGCAAGGTATGGAGGCAACCAGTGTGGAGTGACAGCTCATAATCAGAAGGTGCTTAAGATTAATTAATTTGTGGAGTGGTTGAAAAACGAGTTTGAATGACTCCAACCTAAGTGTATGTAAACTTCTGACTTAAAATGTACACTAAATGACCAAAAGTAGGTGGTCTGCTCGTCGAACATTTCATTCCAAAATCATGGGCATTAATATGGAGTTGGTCCCCCTTTTGCTTCTATACATTATTTATGTTCATAGAATTGGCAATCACTTTTCAAACTAATTGTCCTATGTTCTCCAGTAACAACACTTGGCCGTCCTCACTCGCTGCTGCTGCCTTTCTTTCTTTTTAGTGGCCAACTTTATTTGTATTTTTAAAAAAATTCCAGAGGGGGCACACGTACAATTTTTTGGGGAGAAATGCCTACAATGATAACCCCAACCCATTTCCCCCCTCAGTCCCCATCCACCAGCCCGCATCTTCCAGCCCCACCCGGAAGCCATGTTTCCCACCTGCCAGAAGGGGATCCATGGGAAGCATTGAGACAATAGATATTCTGCCAGTTAAATCAACCGGTATAATATTCCATCTAGTAGAGGTTGGATTGATTTGAGCATTCTGTTAAAGTTTCTGGCAAGTGGTTTTATCTAAGGTAGGAAATATAGTATATTTACTCCCAAATATTTAAAATTGAAAAACAAATGAGGTTTCCATAAGTAGAGTTGGAGTCCTCCATCGGGGTCTTGAGAGGCAGTAGGGATGATTTGGTTAGGTATAACTTGAGATTAAGCTGAATTGATCTATGATCTTCTCTTTTAAATATGGCTGAGGGATAGGTATATAGTATTTTAATCATATTAATGAAATTGGCCATTTCCATATGTTCCTAGCACAGGAGGCTTGCTGAGGGGAGGACGGCTCATAATAATGGCTGGAATGGAGTACATGGAAACTATGTGATTGATTGTGTTCGATACCATTCCATTTATTCCGTTCCAGCCATTAGTGTGAACCCGTCTTCCCCAATTAAGGTGCCACCTACCACCTGTGGATAATACAGCCCAAGAAGCTGTTGTTTCTGATGAAACATCTAAGATATGTAATAGTCGATGGTTATTCGAGGATAAACACTTTAACATACCCACTTTATAGGGCTGCATGATTTGGACAAAATATCGAATTGCCTTTTTGTTTGCCAGATATTGGAATTGAGATTATAATTTGCGATTTTAAAACACTTGGTTGAAAACTTGGTAGACATGGTTAAAACAAGTGTCAGGGTAGAGAACATCCCTTCTTAAAATGAGATCATATGAATGAATACATACTGCACTAACTGAATACAAAACCAAATGAAACAATTTTTTTCCAACATCGTTATAGGCTACATATGTTAATCGATAGGATTATAACCCCTAGTTGTTAACAAACATATATTTATAACATGATCATAAAATATAGTGTGCTATAAGCGCAGCACTTATTAATTAATAACATTATGATTTCCTATTTTACTATTATGAGTTCTTAAATGACCTAAGTTAATTATTTATTCAGGCAGCCATAGGCTGCAAATGGAATGCCGACTTCAGTGGGCAGGATCATGTCGCAAGGATCTGGTACACAATTCCTGTAAGCTGAAAATGTCCCAGTTCTTCCATGGTCTGCATACTCAACAGACACGATTGAGCCTGTTTGGGATGCTCTGGATCAATCTGTACGACAGTGTTTAGTTTCCTGCAAAAATCCAGTAACTTCGCACAACCATTTCAAGAGGCGTGGTACAACATTCCACAGGTCACAATCAATAGCCTGATCAACTCTATGACCAACAGCCTATGACCAACTCTGACCAACAGTCTGTATTCCCAGTCATGTAAAATCCATAGATTAGGGCCTAATGAACATAAGGAAATCAGTCAATTGAAATACAGTCGTGGCCAAAGGTTTTGAGAATGACACCAATATACATTTTCACAAAGTTTGCTGCTTCAGTGTCTTTAGATATTTTTGTCAGATGTTACTTTGGAATTCTGAAGTATAACCGGTATAATGATGTACTCACACCTGCCTGCAGCCATTCCTGAGCAAGCTCTGTACTGGTGGTGCCCGGATCCCGCAGCTGAATCAACTTTAGGAGACGGTCCTGGCGCTTACTGGACTTTCTTGGGCGCCCTGAAGCCTCCTTCACAACAATTGAACCGCTCTCCTTGAAGTTCTTGATGATCCGATAATGGCAGCAATATCCTTGCCTGTGAAGCCCCTTTTGTGCCATGCAATGATGACTGCACGTGTTTCCTTGCAGGTAACCATGTTTGACAGAGGAAGAACAATGATTCCAAGCACCACCCTCCGTTTGAAGCTTCCAGTCTGTTTTTCGAACTCAATCAGCATGACAGAGTGATCTCCAGCCTTGTCTTCGTCAACACTCACACCTGTGTTAACGAGAGAATCACTGACATGATGTCAGCTGGTCCTTTTGTGGCAGGGCTGAAATGCAGTGGATATGTTTTTGGGGGGATTCAGTTCATTTGCATGGCAAAGAGGGACTTTGCAATTAATTTCAATTAATCTGATCACTCTTCTTACCGTTCTGGAGTATATACAAATTATTGTCATACAAACTGAGGCAGCAGACTTTGTGAAAATTAATATTTGTGTCATTCTCAAAACCTTTGGCCACGACTGTACATAAACTGTAAAATCAGTAAAATCGTTGAAATTGGTGCATGTCGCATTTTTGTTCAGTGTATATATGGGGATAGTTTAATGGTAAAAATAAGCGGTCAAATGCATGTCCCCAAAAAATGTTGTTCCTGATCTTTGTTATATCTCTCAGATATAGGACGGACACTTCTGAACAAACCGCCTTTAGGTTTTTTGGTGTCTGTGGTTCCATTTAGTGAATGCTATTCAATGCGTTTCTATGGGCTAATAGCAGTAACGCCAAATTACAATGTTTTTTTTATACTTCAGGGGGTCTTAAGATTCCCAATAAAATAGCAAAATGATCCTTGGTATGACTTTCTTAAAGCAATTCCATATAGCTTAGTAGAACCCCCCCCCCCCCAGTTGTTTTTTTTAGAAAACCTTTGGTGGCATCCCTTAATCCGGGGGTCATCAAATTATTTGAAAATAAATCTGTTAATTCAGTTATTTTGCAACGCATTTCAATGCATGCCAACGGAACCGGAACAAAGTCTCCTGCTGCGTTTTTGACCGTATCCAGTCAGCTTGAGTGCAAGACGTTTTCCAATTACTTTTTATGACTTCCACAAAATTACCCAAATTACATTATGCATGGTTTGCCTGCTATGAAGTGCCGAGCCCGGGTGTGTGTCTTGTTTTGGCCGGCTGATTGAAGTCGACTGGCCTGGCGTCTTGGCATAGTCCAGCTGGGCCCACAAACCTTTTCTGCAGACTGTCACGTCCACTTATACACTGAGTGATGACAGAGGCCTCCCTTCTCCCCAGCGCTATTATTATTTGGAAAAATTACATGTAACAGTAAAGGAAGGTTTTGGAATAGGCATCTTACTAC